>NC_143559.1:7520833-7881666 GCF_054136105.1 Typopeltis vanoorti
AGGTGTTTGGGGAGTTGAGTAAACTAGATGTAAATAAGGCTGTGGGACTTGATAATATATCACCGCGTATTCTGAAGGAATGTGCCAGAGAGTTGACACCTGCCTTCACATATTTTTTTAATACGAGTCTTGCGCTCGGTCAAGTCCCTAAAGAGTGGAAGGAGGGCAAGATTGTGCCACTTCATAAAGGAGGTGATCGAACTCAAGCATCAAACTATAGGCCTATCTGTGTGTCAGGTGTTGTGGTTAAGTTTTTGGAGAAGCTTGTGAGAACTAGGATCCAGAGTTGGGTTGACAACAATGGTATAATCTTTGATGGACAGCATGGATTTGCTAAGGGAGGTCGTGTTTTAGTAATCTACTTACTTATTACAATAAAGTGACTGCTTCCTTGGACAGAGGAGAAGGTTACACAGTAATATACTTGGATTTCGCAAAAGCTTTTGATAGAGTACCTCATGATACGTTGACAGTCAAACTAGAGCAGATGGGGTTGGATATTAGATTGGTGCATTGGATTGGAGACTGGCTATCTGATAGGTATCAACAAGTTGTGTATGGGGTGCAATATCCAGGAAAAGGAAAGTCACTAGTGGAGTGCCTCAGGGATCTGTTTTAGGGCCATTACTATTTAATTTGTATATTAATGATATTGGCGAAGATTTGGATGGAGATATTCAGTTGTTTGCAGATGATGCAAAGTTGGGACGAACCATAAAGAGTAGTGAAGATGTTGTAGCCTTGCAAGATGACTTGAATAAATTGAGTGATTGCGCAAGCAAATGGGGATGCGAGTTCAATTGCAAAATGTAAGGTTTTAAAATTTGGAAAACAAAGATGGGATGCAGAATTTATGCTTGGTGAGAATATATTGTTGGAAGTAGAGGAAATAAGAGATCTGGGGGGGTGATAGTGGATAAGGATCTAAAATTTAGGGGACACATCGCCAAAATTGTGAAGACAACACAAAGACTTCTGGGAATGATGTGGAGGACAGTGACGTGTAGAAGTAGGGAGATTCTTGTTCCATTGTATAAGGCTTTGATTAGGCCACACATGGTCTATTGTGCCCAGATTTGGTCACCTGGTTTTCAGAAGGATAAAGAGATGTTGGAAAGGGTCCAAAGGCGACTGACTCTGGAATGTCGAGTATGAGGAAAGATTGAAAAAATGTAATTTGCAAAGTCTAGTGGAGAGAAGGAAGAGGGGAGATATGATAGAGACCTACAAGTTGGTAAGGGGTTGTTATAGGATCAATGGTGGAGAAGTGCTACAGAGAATAGTGGGAGATCAGGGGAGAACCAGAGGTCATCCCTGGAAACTGTATAAAGTGGGTGTGAATAGGAGAGTGAGAGGCAGGTTTTTTTCGTGCAGAGTTGTGAGTGATTGGAATTCCTTGCCTGAGAGTGTGGTGTCTGCAAGGAGTTTGAATGTGTTTAAGACGCGGTATGATGAGATGTGTTTGAGATAAAAGGACCTCCTAGATGAGTGTGACTCCATGAGGTCTTGTTTAGTAATAATAATAATAATAATAATAATAATAATGCCTGGCTCACAGATTGTCTTATAATTTGTTGCTTTAATTCTGCCACCTCTTTTATGAAACAGTACAATGTTGCCTTCCTTCTACGTCTTTGGAACTTGTGAAGGCAGATGTCAACTCCTGACACATTCCCTCAAAATATGTGGTGATATATAGCATCTAGTCACCTGAAGTTTGCTTAATTCCCCATATAGTTCTTCTTTCAGCAGGATGAAAGACTGTTATGAGCTACTCATTAAATATCTCAACTATAATTACTATACTAATGGTGGCAATGGGTTGTAGATGGCATTGGTCTAGATGATGATGGTAGTTGCGGTTCGTAGTAGTTGGTGGAGACATAGAGTTGTAGAGTAGGCGCCCTCCCTCGATGAGTCTTTGGATTCCCTGGAGGTGTCATGTAATAATAATAATCCTCCACAGCAGTTGTCCTTATACCATTTTCTCTAGTCAGTGTCATCCTACCATACTCATTCTTTTTTTGCTGGCTACATGTCGAAAGAACTCCCCGAGGATTTTTTTGGCTTCATTAGCTAACTGCTACTCATATTGAACTTTTGCTACCCTTACCAACTGAGTCATCCTCCTTGCCTGTTCTTTGCATTCCTCAAGGATTTGTTTATTACCACTCCTCTTATGTTGCCTCCACAATGCCTTTTTTCTCTCTAATGCATGCTTAATCTCTTCATTTATCTATTTCACACCTACCTTATTTAACCTTCTGACCTTTGGATTTTATTTAGATATTGCTTCTTCTAGTTAGTTTCTTGAAATTACCCAGGCAGCATCGATCTTCCTTCCACCCAACTCCACATTCCATGCTACAAATGCAAACTGTCTCTTGAGCTTCTCATAATCAGCATCCTTCTATTTCTTCATATATCCTTTCCTCACAGTGGTCCTCATGGCTGGCTGGTTATCACCCAGGGAATCACTTCGTGGTCACTTTCACCAACTGCAAGGAGATTTGACACCTTGTTTATAATTATATCCTTTGAGATGATCAAATCCAAGACCCTCAGTCCTCGTGTTCCCTCTTTTGCATGCAGCCTGAGGTAATATTTCCTAAAAAAACTTGAGAAACAAATTTTCTTTACATTTGGTTGGTATATCATTATCCCAATCTATTTTGCCATAATTAAATTCAGTCATTATCATCACCCTTTTCCTATTTGCTTAGCTAATTTGCTTATACATTTCATCCTCCTTACCCTCCTCATTACCAGGACTATAGCAACATCCGACTAAGTATTTCTTTCTATTCATCTCTATCTCACATCATACTGTCTCAACACCACTGCCATTATTTCTCCATTGCATCTCTTTGTATGGACATAACTTTTTATATCATCAATAGCACTCCACTTACCTTTTGACCCTTTCTGCAAGAAATACATCATTCCCCACCATCTCTATTCCTGTCAGGATGTCATCCTCGTCGAACTGTGTATCACTTTTTCCAA
Source organism: Typopeltis vanoorti (assembly GCF_054136105.1). Lineage (NCBI taxonomy): Eukaryota > Metazoa > Arthropoda > Arachnida > Uropygi > Thelyphonidae > Typopeltis > Typopeltis vanoorti. The sequence continues at coordinate 7,523,840 of NC_143559.1, forward strand.
CAATTTTTGGGTGAATGAACTCAGTCAATGCAACCATCATGTTTCTGATACCTCTAGCATTCATATACTAAATAACCACTCATTCCTGGATCTATAACGAGTTTCACTGATACCACTTATTACTTGTGACTTCTCCATACATTCCTCTAGTTATTTCTTTTTCTCCTTACTCATCCCAGAAACGTCTTCAAATCCAACTGTTTTCCCTACATCCGAGCTCATCCCTTTCTCTTATTTGTCTATACACACATTCACATCCTCATGGATTATCAATCTTTCTCACGATGTCCATCCTGAGTCTTTCTGTTTCCTGTTTGTCCTGTTTGGAGAAACCACTTCCTTCCAGCAGTGGTTTCTCCAAATGACTCACACTAATATATTTTAGTTAAAACATTTGGGTTTAGATGTCATGTTAGTGAGTTTGTTTGGAAATTGGCTGTGTGATAGATATCAGAGAGTTGTGTAGTTATAGAGCAGTATGAAGAAGGCAGAGGATTACAAGTGGGATTCTGCAGGGCTTAGTACTGTGACATGTATTGTTTAACCTGTGTGTGTGTGTCAGTGACATTGTCAATGGAGTGTAAGGAGATATTAAGTTGTTTACTGATGATGTGAAGTTCATGAGGATTATTAGTAATAGCAAATGTGGTAGCCCTTTGGGAGGATTGGAATAAGCTGGACAGATGGGCATATTAATGGAAATATCAGTTTAATGCAATTAAATGTAACATCTAAAGTTTGGGATCAATCAATTAGAGGATGATTACACTGTTGGTATAGCAGTACTAGAGGAAGTGGAGGAGGCCAGGAACCTTGGGGTGATGATTTTATAAAAACATGAAGTTTAGGGGACCCAGAGATGGTGAGGTATCCCAAAGAAGTGCTGCAATACTGAAAAGGATGCTTAGTAGCAGAGATAAGAAAGTAGTGATTCTGGTGTGTAGGAAGCCCTGATCAGACCTCATCAGGATTACTGTTCTCAGATTTGGGAAATGAGGTGGATAATTTATCCACCTCATTTCCCAGTAAATCGTGTAAAGGATGCAGAAACAGATTAAAGAAAAAAAATGATATCAGGACTGTGCTAGTTATGAGGGTAGGCTGAAGGCAATTGTACTGCAGAGTTTGGTAGATAGAAGAGAAGTGATGTTATTGGGACATTTAAACTGTTAAGAGGTAATTACAGGTGTAGAAAGTATTTTTAACTTGGGTATAGTTATGTTAAAGATACCAAGCAATTTTAAACCTGGTTTTACTCCATTTTTCCCAAGTAAGCAAACAGACAAAATGTCAAGTTTGCGCCTGCAATATATGCAAGACTAGCTGATCCCACAGGTAGTGCAAGACCAAGGCAACTCGTGGTAGAAGTGGAGCAAGCTCTGATCACTAATCTTAATATTTACCCTTAATTCCAAAACACATCTCCAAGAAGGGGATGTATGATGTTTTGTATTAAAGGCAAGGGGGCCCTTGCCTTTAATACAAAAGTTTGCAGGTGCAAACTTGACATTTTGTCTGTTTGCTTACTTGGGAAAAATGGAGTAAAACCAGGTTTAAAATTGCTTGGTATCTTTAACACAGGTAATTACAGGGTTGACATGAGAAGTTCTTTCCTATGGTAGAAGAGGACGAAGGAATGAGGAGAATGGTCCATCCCTGGAAGTGTTACAAAGGGAATTGGTAAGAAGAGGGTGAAGAGTGCCTTTTTTTTTTTTCCCCCATAAATAGTAGTTGTACCATGGATTGCATACTTGATAGGGTAGTGAGAGCATAAATGGTGGAAGAATTTAAGGAATGGTATGATAAATTTTTGTTTAAGGAGGTATGTTGTCTAGGATTGGCATCCCACGAAGAATCTTTCAACTCTGTGGAGTTCTGAATAATAATAATAAACCTAAAACTACAGCTTAAAAAACATTTTACATATCCACCGGAATTTGTAATCTGAATTGAAAATCTAAAAGTATGTAGAAGCAACAAAAATTAAATGAGCAATGAGAAGGATAAACATTATGGATAAACATTAATTTAAAAATCCCACTTTGTTTAAAGTCTAGGTACGTTAAGTACTCGAGATCATAAAATTAGTACACATGTACAATATAGTACATGCATCGAATAGTTGATTTCATTCACTGTATCATTTGTTATCTTCTAATTGAAATAGACAATCATTCTGGCCTGGTTAGCATACCTGTTCTCCAACCAACAGGCTGCGAGTTTGGAACCTGCCACAGGCATGGACGTTTGTGATTGTCTTTAGGCGGGAGTTGAATGTCATGCCTGGTGTGAGACCACTGTCACACTTATTGGAGGCCTGAAGTGGCTTGAAAAAGTTTCATGTTTGGTCTCTAGAGCAGAGTTTGCAGACTATGTAAAAAATTAATGAAAAATACAAAAAAAAAAATATATATATATATAATTGATAAAATGGCAGGGGGGAATATCCCTAGCCTGCCTATGGTACAAAATGTACTATAGCTTAACAAATAGCCTTTTGTTCGGTGGGAGCAACATAAAAAAAAAGAAAAGAAAAAAAATTGACCTGCTATTTTACATGGAGTAAAAACCCAAAGCATACCAAGCTGAAATGAAAAGCAAATCTTTAAAAATAAAATACTTCGAAATGATTTCGGATGGGTAAGAGATAACACAACATTGAAATGGAGAATACAATATCAAGAGGTGTACTAACTGATGAAATTAAAGATTACAGACTGAGATGGCTTGGACATGTGGAGTGAGTGAGGTGAGAACCATTAAAAATAATAGCCCGAGGTCTTCCTGCAAGAAGAAGACCCTTCACAATCTCTTGATGATAACATCCAAAATTTGCTTCTTGAAAATGGGAATCGTAGATTGGAGCAGAAAAACTTAAAACAGAAAAGATTGGAAGAGGATGCTAACCAAGAACCTTAGAGGTTTGATAAGCTGGAAGAAGAACATCTAAATCCCCGGAAGTTATTTAAATATGTAATGAAGAAAGGAGTGAGGAGTAGATTTGTTACATTGCAGTTAGTGAGTGTGGAATGCTTTGCTGAAATGTATTGTGGATGCTGGTAATGTGAATTTGTGCTCAAGGTTCAGTATGGAAGATATGTTGCTGGTGGAGTAGGACTTCTCATGATGAGTTGTTGACATGCAGGTTTGTTGTTGTTGTTAATAATAATAGTACAAATATGTCTGTTTTAAAGAAAACATTGCACTCACCTTGCTTATTTAATCAACAATCTACAAACTTATTTTTGGTCTGTTTTAAAGAATTTTTTCATTTTATCTCTACTGCAGTGTTTCATAAACTTTCAGTACTTGTGTATACCCCTTTTAAAATTTTGTTAAAAACCAGCATATCTCCTTCTCTCAGGTGAAGGCAGTTTGGGAGAAGTTATAATAATATTTCATTCAAACATGAATAATTATAAAGGTATTTATTTTTTTAACATATGTATTATAATGAATTATAAGCATGTGAAATAATTTTGTAAATTAAAGCCTCTGTGGTATGAGGACATGATGAGATTGTCTGAAGAGACATATTTTACTATTAGTGTGGTTTAATATTGGCATTACAATTTCATAATAAATGCATTCTTGGTTATATAAATCCAGTACGCATACAGTAAAATCAAAAATTGTGAAATTTAAATTTTCAATAATAAAAAAAGTTTCAGATGAATGAAACTGTTTCTCTTCAGAAGGAGTTTGGTGAAATCTGGGGAGAAGAACCTTATGACACAAATATGATTAAACATGTATAGATGCATGTATGGTGATGGAAGAACAATCACTGAGGACAGTAACAATTTAAGATGCAAATGATTCCAAAAGTTAGTGGAAAGTTCTGACCTCATGGTTTGAACTATTTGAATTTTAATGCAAACAGTTCATACCATTCAGTTGGAATATTATCATTGAGTCAATCAGAAGCAGTTCCTAACAGAGGTCAGTCAATTCATGCCAGGAGACATTTTGTTTAAAACTGTTTAGGATTTTTTTTTAATTATTGAAGTTAATTATACAATAGACCTGCACCTATCTGGGCAATGCAGTGACAAATATATAAAAGTAATCAAAATGAAAGTGCCTTATATACCTTTTGTATACCACACTTTGGGAAACACTACACTACTGTATGATATTATAATTTAAAATTAAAAACAGTGGTACAGTTACTTTTTATATTTATCAATTAAACAAGATAAGACCATTAAAATTAAAATAATAATAATGCTAAAATTCAGAATCTATAATTTGCTAATTTTTTTCAAAGTGATTTTCTTTTCAAAGTGATTTTCAAAGTTTTCTCCTTTTTTGACATCTCAAAAAAGGAGAAAACACGAAAGTGAGGGAAAGTAATGAAACTGGGAAAGTCATGCTGAATAACATAGAAAATGAGGCCGTAAGTGATGCTTGTTTGGATTTGAATGAAGTTATGAGTGGTACAATATATGGTGATTCTATGATTAAGGGTATGGAAAGCGGTATGCCTGAGGAGTGTTTGGTTGGTTGGTGGAACAATAGAGAGCGTGACTTTAGCAATAAAGAGAGGGCATGATGCAGAAAAGATGATAGTTATGGTGAGTACAAATGATCTGAGTGGTAGTATTAATCGGGTAGCAAAAGATTTAAGAACATTGTTAGATATCGTGAAGAAGAAGAAAAGCGTCACAGGGAGGATAGTGTGTGTGTGTGTGCTGCCTCGTTTTGACAATTATGAGTTAAGCAGACGAGCGATGATAATGAATGATATGATTGCAAGAATATGCAAAAAAAAAAAGGTCTGGAATTTGTTGATGTCTGGAGTGTGTTTGAAGGCAAAAGACAGCTGTATGCAAGAGTTGGGTTGCATCTGAACATGGAAGATCACAAGCGTTTGAAGAAGTTACTGTTTTCTGAACAAGTTGAAATAATTGGGCTAAAATTGAAAAGGTTGAGTGTAAGAAGGAGAAACTTAGTGAATGTATATTTGTTGATGCTTTTTTTTTTAAATAATTTGAAGAATAGAGTGGATAAAAATCGGCATGGGACTACTGAAATTAGTAGAATGTATATCACTTCTAAAGCTGGTACAAGAAGTAAAGGGAATCTGCAATTTTTGTATGCTAATGCAAGAAGCATTGAAAATAAGAGGGAAGAATTTTTGGCATTAGTCAGTGCAATATCACCAAAAGTTGTAGGCATCAGTAGGCAAGGTTACCAGCATCAGTGAATCTTGGCTGTCAACAGAAGATGTGGTTTTTACTGGAATTGAATGTGATAGGTATATAGTATTTTCAGGGAGGATAGAGAAGATAGAACGGGGGGGGGGAGTACTGTTGATGATAGCTGACGAGTTGCAGCCAAAGAAAGTAGTGTATCAAGAGAATAGACGTGTGAATGATAGTTCATTTGAGGCGGTGTGGTGTGAAATAGTGACCAACACAACCAAATATATAGTTGGTTGCTGCTATAGGCCAGGGAGTACAGGGGGTGATATTGAATTCTTGCATCAGCAAATGAGTGCAAGGTTAGCGATTATAATGGGGGATTTTAATTATGGTGATATCATTTGGGAGGAGGAAATATCACATGGCAAAAAGGAAATGGAATTCATACACCGCCTAAGAGATAATTACTTAAAACAGCACATAACTGAAGGGACACTTGGTGTGAGAGTGTTGGACCTGGTCGTTGGGTCAGAGGACATATGCATAAGTAAGGTGTCCTCGTTACCTCCAATTGGTGAGAGCGATCATGTGGTATTGACTTGGGAGGTTGCAAAATTTGTGGATTTCTCTCTTAAGAAGGGGTATATACGGAACTGTAGGTTAGGTAATTATAACAAGCTTCAGAGTAAGCTTAGAACCATCCCATGGCCGAACATATTGCAGCGGAAAGATGTTAGCAGTGCATGTGATAAAATCAGCGGGTATCTGAGGAAGGCAATATCAGAATGTATTCCCATGTAAGACAAAAACAAGGTAGGTATTAGATGGATGAGTAGTGGTATCAGGCTTGATATACAAAAAAAAAAAGAAAATATTATGGAGAATTTACAAGGAGAAAGGTGATCAGTATGCCAATGAGCAGTACAAGGCTCAAGCTAGGAAGGTTACCAGCATAGTAAGAAAAGCTAAATCAGATTACGAGAAGACCTTAGCCAAGGAGATCAAGGGTAATCCCAAAGAGTTCTTCTGCTATGTGGCAAGTAAAAGGAAGAATGACTTTGGAAGGATAACCTTAGTGTGGTGCTGATGGTATTGAGGTGACCAATTCAGAAGTAATAGTAGAATTACTGAGTGATCACTTTTCAAAAGTCTATCACCCAAGTGAGGATATCTCTGTATCTGTAGCAATAACTAATGTGAGAATTGAAGTTAAGAAATCAGAGGTACTTAGTATATTGCAGAATTTAAATGCAAACACCACCGTAGGTTTAGATGGAATATCAGCTCGGGTGTTATGTGAATGTGCAAAGGAAATGTCAACGCCTCTTACTTGGTTATTTAACTTAAGTTTGAACTCTAGTATGGTCCATAGGGAGTGGAAGGAAGGCAAAGTAGTTCCTTTGCATAAAGGTGGCTCTAGGATTGCAGTAGTTAATTACAGACCAATCACCATCTCTGGAGTGGTGGTAAAAGTATTCGAAAAGTTGGTTAAAGACCGAATTCAAAAATGGGTGGATCAGAATATGATACTCTATAGGGGCCAACATGGTTTTGTTAAAGGTCGATCTTGCCTTAGCAATTTATTAACTTTCTATAACAGAATGACATGTGAGTTGGACAGTTGTACTTCTGGATTTCGCTAAGGCTTTTGACAGGATACCCCATGGAATACTGTTGCGCAAATTGGAGCAGATGGGGATGGATACTAAACTGGTGATATGGATAAGAGAATGGCTCAGGGAGAGATACCAGAAAGTGGTGTATGGAGGAGCAGAGTCCAGGATGAGGCAGGTGACCTGCAGTGTGCCTCAGGGCTCTGTGCATGGGCCATTATTGTTTGATTTGTACATTGGAAATAGCTTAAAGGGAGATTCAGTTTTTCCCTGGAAATTAAGGAAAACTGTGGTTAACAAGGGTATGAGAACTAGATTTTTTGCCTGGAGGATGGTGAATGAGTGGATTGCATTGCTTGACTCAGTTGTTAGTTCTTTGTCTGTAAACGAATTCAAGAACAGATATGATAGATATTGTTTTGATAGTTTGGTCTCCTGCAGTGAGTCTACTGACTCCATGGAGATACCTGTAGTAGTAGTGGTAATGATGATAATGATAATAATAATAATAATAATAATAATTACTGGCATTTTTGTAACATTTGGCATTATTAGATACTTTAGATTTTCTTTGCATAATTCCTTACTGTATTTGTGATGAATGACAAGAAATTGTTAAGTTTTGATGAATGAGCATTTGATCAAACAATTCCAAGTCCATTTATGATTTGTGCATCTGTCCATTTTGTATCTGAATTGCTAAGTAACTTTCATTTATTTTAATTGAGATTAATTTTGATTAGCAGCTTCTTTGCTTGTAACAATCATTTTTGTAACATTTGTGTCTGTTTGTTATATGGCTCTGAAAGTGGCTGTACCAGTGGTATAATTGGGCTTCTGTAATATTTGTCCCTTATCTGTGTTGTTAAACTACCACAAAATATCTTGCATATCTTTCAAACTGTTGATAGGAGAAATTTTTGAAAGCTTTTTTGTTAAATATTTTTCTTATCACCTTTTTTCCATTATGACATTTGCCTTTCAGTTGAAAATATTTACTCTCAGATTCTGTATCAGATGTGGGGAAGCAGCAGGCGAGTTTACTAATCTCATAGAGAGAGAGAGAGGTGACATGGTTTCTTCTCTCATAACCTGAATTTTTCATTTTACTAAATAGGCAAACTTGCTAATGAACACATGCATGGACTAGACATAGTCTTGGTTAGTTTGGATGTAATTCTCACCAGCCAGTGTTTTTCCAAATTTATTTGACAAGAAATTATATTCTATTTTTATCTTACCCAAGACTGTGAAAACAAAAATGTACATGACATGTGATATATCTTCATAACTAGGCCACTTGTAAATGGAAAAGTTGATCTCACACTACCTTTTAGGACCTATAAAAATGACATGCATTATTGAAGGTGACTATCCCTAATGGGAAGTGGTGACTGACACCTTTTGCTCTGGTTAGCAAAACCGATTTGATGTGTGGCTCCCCACTTTAAAAGAGCATATTGAATAATGTGGAATCTCAAGAAACAGTGGATTTTGAGGATTTAATTTATTAATTTTCATTGCAGTATTAATTTACTGTTTTGACTTTCTTGAACAAAAAAAAGAAAAAAGAAAACAGATCTAAGTTGGGATTGTTACTTATAAATATTACAACATAAATTCAAATCTTAAAGGCAGACCAAGATCCACATATCATCAATTTTAAAAATTTAAATTTCTTAGCTAAAGTTTAACTATAATGTTAAAAAAGAAGGGGTGGTTTATCTTTATTTAAATTTTTTTTCCTTTTTTCTTTTTTTATTCTTTTCTTTTTTTATTTTTTATGATGAATCATGCTTAAGCAGTTATAACATGATAATATGCAGATTTTTAAATATATATATATTAACACAGTTTGAGTCCCACCTGCAACTTTTTTTATGGCATCTTAATTACAATGTTGTAAACAAATTCATGATGTGGGCGAAGATTTTTTTAATTTTTTCATTTAATTTTTTTTTTTTTCTACCTAGAAATCTGTACAACGGCAGAGATTGTTGCAAGCATTATATGAAGTGTTTTTCAAATAAGAATATGAACCAACAAAACTTAATTTAGAACAACAACAAGTATGAATTGATGCTATCCTAGAGAAACATAATAAAAAGGTGCGTTTCATAACAGTATTCTTGTAGTTACATTCAGGTATCGCAGCAGTTGAATATATAGATAATTTTGACTTATGTGTTGTTGACACTTTATTTATTGTTGTTTTGTAGGATATAATTTTGTCATGTTTCTGATCATTTTACCTAATATTGCAAATAAAAATGAACTCACTTTTATAAAAAAAACTAAATTTTTATAGCTTAACAAATATTAGGACAGATCTCAAATATCAAATTGGATTAAAATCCTTCCAGCAAGCAAGGTTTTCAAGGATGTATGGGGGTGGTGGTAGGGAGGGTTGTAAATTACAGACACTTGTGCATTTTGCAAAATGCACCCAAACACAGTTCTAGGTTGATCTGTTTTCATATCCCATATGCTTGTGTGGACCCCTTGGATGCATCCATGATCATTTTTATATGACAAAGCAATGGTTAAACATGGCCCAAAATTTTTATATATGGTTCTTTTTCAAATCAAAAGTGAAATTTTATATTTCACGGTGAATATTTTTTTACTCTGAATTCCTGTGTGCTTTATTATTTTTTGGGAGAGTCGTTTGCATTGTTTTGCATCTAAAATATACGATTTCATGGACTGAACTACTCGGATTCATCTCCTGTGCCTACATGTACTTATGTATGAATGGATGGAAACTAAGTTCTAAAAGAAAACATTCAAAAGATGGATTGCAATAAACATTATCACATCAGGTTTGAGATCCAAGGCAAAAAAGTAATGTGTAGCTAAATTTATACATCATCAACACAGTGCTAATATTGACCTAAAATGTCATGCCTCTGACTAATTAATATTCATATGCTTTAACTACCAGCTGTGGTCTACACTGAATGAATAATTGCAGTAATTCATCCAAATACATTTCCTAGGAATTTCAAGTAGTAGCACTATCTATTCTTGTGTATTTTTTTTTATTAAACATTGACAGTTGAAATAATACTATTACAAAATATATACAAAAATGCCAGTTGACTTTTAAATTAGTATAGAGAAGTGGTATTGCTCACAACTTATGTAACTTTTTACTGTAAACAAAACAATAAAATCTTTATTCACAAGTGGAAGACTTCGATGCTATTCAATGTGGTAATTCTGGTTATTGTTCTCTCCGAAGACACCACTAACAAATGAAATGCAATAAGTCCTTATAATTAATTTTCTTTATAGTAAACTTGCACATTATTAGTTTTGCTGATGATTTGATGTTCATAGCCAAATCATAAATAGAACTACAGATTATGGTTGGAATACTATTCTGGTATAGATGTTTAGACATTGGTTAATACTCTTGTTGATGTTTAATAATTAACTAACTAAATATGTTTATCTAATTAGATTATAAGCCAAGGCATCTTTATAGGCACAAAGAAAAACTAAACATGTACATATAGGCATATCAACAGGAAGGCATATATAGAGTGATTTCAAAAGGCTGGCTCTTATAGTCCTAACTGGCACCCTCTCTAGGTGCACTGGTGGAATCTTGCTGAAGGTCTCACAGTGATAGTCCCAAATTTTTGGCAGTATGATGCAGCAGATCCCAAGAGCACTCGCTGTGATTTATATTTGTTTCTGTATAAGAGTAGATTTTTTTCACATAGTCTGCTGATCTGTATCTATGGCATGGTCTGCCACTCTGGAAAGGATGTAGTTGCAGATGATGGATATATTTTCCGTGTTCTTCAAGGTGGATATTAGCTGTTCTTCTAGTTTCTCTGAAGTGTTTAAACCTGCCAGAACAAAGGATACTGTAGACACCAGGATGATCAAGATGGTGAGATTGGTTCTTTTGATGAGCCAAAAGGGCAACTAAATTTTTGTTATGGTTTGAAGGAGGTCTGTATGTTATATCTTTTAAGAATGTGTGCAGTTTTTTTTCTTTGGTGTCCCAGATGTAAGGGATGACAATGAATTTTTTGCATTCTGGATTTTAGGTATGGGGGTGGGGTTGGGTTTGGTGGCTAAGTGCAGGATGAGCTAAATGCTGCCCTCTCAAACTCACAATATGGCTACACTATTTAACAGTGTATTTTCCATTTGGCCACATGGTGGAGGTGTATGTCAGAAACATATTTAGCACACTTCAACAGCCAACACCTGAGAATCTGTTTCACATTAAAAAGGATGACTATCTGCCCTTCCTGGACATTCTAATCACCCTCCTTCCCAGGATGGTGATTAGATCCTTATCCTTTGCACACACTTGGATAAAGGATTAAATTAAATTTATTATAGTCTGACCAAGTGAAAAATAAACTTTCAACATCTTTCTCTAAATACAGAGTAATTTAATAAAAAGGTGGCACACCTTTTGGCAGCTCCTATAGGAGGAGATGACCTTGCTAATGCTTCTGCCTGGTATCTCCACTTGGACCTGGCTCCCACTGAAGAGACCTCAATAAAGGTTGAAACTAGTCTGGGTAGTGGCCCTTTCCTTAATGTATAACATTATACATATCCACAAGGAGATGTGTTTTGCATTATGGGAGATACTGAGATAGGAACGTTGGTAGCTTACTCCACCTTTGCAAGGAGTTACCCGGTGTTGTACCACTTTACCGCAGTCCTGAAGATACTTTCAGGCACAAACTTTGTTTGCACACACTTGGATAAAGGATTAAATTAAATTTATTATTATCTTATCCAAAGGATCCTTATCCTTTTCTGTCTAGAGAAAACATACTCACACTATAAGGTACATCCATCATGTTTCACCACTGTCCCTTGAAGGAATATGGTGCTATCATAATCTTTGCTAATTGAGATAGAACAACCCTCTCCACCAAATTTAATGATATTTGTGATGCATTTTTAGCTAATAGTCCCCCCCCCCCTTCACCAAATTAACAGAGATCTATTATCCTCCAAAACCCCAATCCCTCTCTCCCAAAATCCAGAATACAAAAAATCTGTTCTTTCCCCCTATATCTGGTGCGGCTAAGAAAAAACTGCATGCATTCTTAAAAGATATAAGATACAGACCTCCTTCAAGCCATACTAAAAATTAGCTGGCCTTATCTGCTCATCTAAAAATTTACTCACCATCTTGATCATCCTATCCTAGTGTCTACAGTATCCCTTGTTCCTCCAAGCTTGAACACTTCAGACAGACTGGAAGAACGGCTAATGTTCACCTTGAAGAACATATAAAATATATCCATCATCTGCACTACAGCTCTTCTGGGGTGCTAGACCATTACATAGATACAAATCTCACTGAATCCTATGGAACAGTCCCTCTCTTTACATAGAAATAGATACAAATCAGAGCGAGACTGTTCACTTGGAATTTGCTTAATCACTGCAAAATTCTCCAAACCTAAAATTCAGCTGCATTGCAGTGCCAGAAATCTGGGAGACCATCACTGTGAGACCTTTAGCAAGATTCCACCTCACTCTTGAGGGTGCCAGTTAGAACTGTAGGAGCCAGCATTTTGAAGTCAGTCTATGTTTGCCTTCTTGCTTGTGTGCCTGCATGTATGTACTTAGTTTTTTTGTGCCTATAAAGATGTCTTGGTGACCAAGGGGCAAATTATTGGCTTATAACATATTAGCTAAATAAATTTAGTTAGTTAATTATTACTTTTACACATGTTTTCTCTATTAAACATCAGCATGAGAGTTGAAATATCATCAAAAAGAGTCTGAATAATTGTTTAGTATTGACTACAACTAAAACCAAGTAAAAGCAGCCCTCGGTTTATACCTCAGTTCCGTTCCTGAAACAATGGGTGTAAACCGAATCGGCATGAAACAAACCCAATTTTAATAGGAAGTATGAAGTTATGTTCTGTGCAGTCAAAAAATATGCACATGAAGTATGTGTAACATCATTATATTTAAAGCTTTGATAATACATACATATATATTTGTTAAAATAAAATTATTAATAAAGAAAACAAAACAAAATTATATACAAAAAATATGAAACTTCTAAAAGATATTACATATTTCTGTGTTGAAGCTCCTGGTTTCGGATCACCTGCATTTTATTAAAAAAGTATCCAGTGTTAACTGGCTAGATTTTCTTTTTCTTTCATTAAGGAGTTCAGTGTAAGGTCGAATAGAATCGATTACACTCCTTTTTATGTTCGCACTCCGTTCCCAATTGTGGTCCATTTTGCAGAGTTCATCAGTCAATGTCTCTATGCTTGCAAGGATACGCTATAAATCGACCGTTTTCATATCTTTCAGAGGAGCTTCTTCGTTTTCTTTATCCTCCTTTGGATGTTGATTTAATTGTTTGGCTAATTCTTTTAAGTCTTCATTGGAAAGTGGTTTATCATGGCTTTCTAAGACTTCTGTCACATCTTCAACTGTAATATCGTACAATCCCACCTCTCGCGCAAGCTTGGTAACATCTTCAATAACATTCTCCTCTTGCTGTAATTCCTCGAAGTTGTGCATAAATGCTAGAAGAAGTTTTCGCCATGCTCCTTTTAAACACTGCTGACATGTCGTTCCAAGCTGCCTCGATGTTGTTAATGCCCTTCAAAATATCGAATGACCGCCAATCGTCTTTAATAGTTTTTCCCTTAAGTGTCCAAGACTCTTACCATTTCCATAAATGTTATATGGAAGTAATAGTCTTTGAAGATTGATATAATCCCCTGATCCATCAGTTGCAAAAGCGATGTTGTGTTTGGGGCATGCAAACAACTTTGACATCCAATGGTGTTCTTACTTCAGCAAGGTTTTGAGGATGTCCAGGGGCATTATCCAAGAGAAGCAATGCCTTGACTGGCAAATCATTTTCTTTACAGAAGCGAAGCACGGTAGGACAAAAATAATTTGTGTACCAATCTATAAAAACGTCTTGTGTAACCCAAGCTTTCTTGTTCCATTTCCAGTAGACTGGCAGCATGGCTTTTAGACCCTTGAAGGCGCATTGTGTCTGTGAATGGTACACCAACATTGGTTTAAGCTTCAAAGTTCTGGAGACATTTGCACCCAACAAAAGCATAAGTCTATCTTTTGCAGCTTTAAAACTTGGAGTGGAACGCTCTTCGCAGGAAATGAAGGTGTGTGATGGCAATTTTTTCCAGTAGAGCCCAATCTCATCAACATTAAAAATGAGATCAGGAGAATAACTTCCTTGTTCTATACAGTCTTGAAATTCTTTAGGAAAAGCAGCTGCTGCCTCACCACATAACACAAGACTAAGATCCTGACATAGCTTCCTGACAACAGTTGAACTACCTAAAAACCTCCCAGAGACAAGACTTCAACAATGGCTTGCACTATATCCTGAAGATAATGCTGGTATTTCAACAGCCAAACATCTTCCACATGGTGCCCACTTGGACTGGAATACTTGGAAAAGCCTAAACAGACTCCGGACAACAGGACGCTGCAAGCAAAACCTCATCAAATGGGGCTACCTCACTGGCCCAGACAATTGTGAGTGTGGGACAACCCAGTCCATGGAACACCTTCTTTCTTGTCCCTTTCTTCCATCGCCTTGTGCAAAAGAGGACCTTATATCCTGCACAGAAAGAGCAGTTGATTGTGCAAGATACTGGAGGAACATCTGACCATGTTTATTGTATATAAGTTATGTATTGTTTCCTTTTTTTCATATTTAATTATTATTCCTTGTATAATTCACCTACCAAATCTAAGCTAATCTCATTGTAATGTATCCTAATTTGTTGTAAATCATGTTGTACCACTTACTTACTACTGTACTACTTGTGTTTGGATACGAAACAAAATTTGACACATAATTTGACACTGTGGCACTTACTTCGAGACTTAAATCTCATGAACCAACCTTTGCTTCCTAAAAATGTTTCTTCACCTCCATCTGTCTTTTTAAGATCCTCAAAAATTGTGTTTGCTTTCTTTCTCAGTTATAACAGCCTGCATCAGAGGAATGTTTTTCTGATTCAAGTCATCCACCCATATCGATAATAATTTTTCCATTTTTCCATAAAGTTTACCCCTGCTAAAATGTACATGCTTTCCATTTAGTGCTGCTGTACATTGTTGCGTAGACTGTTTTATTCTATCTGCATTTTTCATAATTGTAGTAACAGTCGATGGAGGTAAGTTCATACTTCTACAGACATTAGCACGTGTCTGCCCATCTTCCATTCTTCGAATCGCCTCCATCTTCTTTTCCAGTGTGATTGATTTCCATGCCTTCTTAACACCAAGTTCTGCTAATTTTTCTGCACTTCTATTATCAGACATGGTATGTAATTACGTACTTTATCAATTTAAATACGTATGTACGTAAAAAAATTAAATAGAACAATTAGGTAGATTCAACATTAAAACTAGGTTTGATACATATACATCATAGTAGGTCTTTAAACACTCAAACACTAGAGTGCCTGCTAGCGTCGTTTCTCAGTCAACCACACTATAGTAAGAAAGCACTCGCAGGCAACCAGCGTTATTGTGAATTGGCGTAAATTGAACCGCCGTAAACCGAGGGCTGCCTGTATATGTTTTTTTTTTTTTTTTTTTTTTTTTTTTTTTTTTAAGTTAAGTAGTATATCAGTGGGATTGCATCCAAAATGTGAAAGCTTATATTCAGGAGTAATGATTACCAAAGATGGAACAATAGTTACAGTAATGAAATCAAGAATAGTTGTGACAAAAGAAGCATTTTGGAATACTAAATTACTAATGACTTTACAATAAATAAGCAGATAGGATGATTAAAATCCTATGTGTGGTTAAACATTGAATCATGGATGTGAGATGTGGACATACACAAAATTCATAGTCAGGAAATGTTTGACATATAGTGTTTTAACCACCCAAACAGCCACTGAAATAAAACATGTGCTCATGTATCCATACTGTTTCTATAATATTAAAAGGTTATATTGATTTCAGTAGGCACTTTTCATCCATGTAATTATAGACATATGTACATGTCAGGGCCAGTACCGTTGTTAAGCAAGCATTGAAGATTTCTTAGGAGGAGGAAAAAAAAAAAAAAAAAAACTAATGAAGAGGTGTTGAAATTAACAGGAGTCAAAAGAGCACTTGTGCAAGTCCTAATGAAAAAGTGCAAGATGGCACAGGACACATAAGATGATCATCAGAAAAAAAAAGTTTTTGGAAAACATTGGAAGGTAAATTTAGGGAGAATCCTTGTAGATGAAGAAATTTTTGCATTGATGATTTAAAAAATAGATAAGAGTTGTCATGACACTAAAAGGATAGCAGAGGAACATACACTCTAGCATACCATGATTATTATTATTGTTATTACATAACACCTCCAGGGAGTCCAAGGACTCATCGAGGGAGGTCACCTATTTTACAACTGTCTTCACCACTCAATACACCAACCACAATGAACTGCCACCAACGCCGTCTACCTCTCACCAAGACTACTAGTATTTCACAGACAATCACAAACATCTATGCCCATGGCAGGATTCGAACCCACAGCCTTTTGGCTGGAGAGCAGATACACTAACCACTGGGCCAACCAGGCTGGCTTGATTGATTATTACTTGATTATTGATGGCTTGATGATTACTAACCAAAAAATTGGAGAAGCTACTTGAGAGAGAAATTTGCACAAGTTCTAACAATATCATTTCTCTTCAGCATCTTTATTATTATTAGTGAGGTGCTTAAGGATCAAAATTAGATAACTGGGAGAAGACCTCCAAGTATCCTTTTGAGGAATGCTCAGAGCCAAACAATGATTCTGACCTAATGTCCACTCCTCACCTTTACATGATGCATGCAACCTGTTAGATGCATCCAAAAGAAAAGTTGTTCTAAATGCTACAGTTATCTAATGTAAATGGTACATTATATCAAGTAATACGTACTCTATATTTCAGTTGCAAGTCAGCAGTTACAATTGACAGTGGTCTAGGAAGATGGTTTGATGTTAAGCCAAACCATCTTCCTGTGCTAAATTTAATGTTAGACAAGGGTGCACTTTAACTCTACTGTTATTCATTGTCTATCTGGATCATATTATGAAGAAAGCAGCATTAAATCTAATATCAGAATTGGAGATGCTATACTGCTAAATAAATTCAGCTCATGTGCACAGGATTCCCTGAATAAATTGAATAACTGCAGTAATAAGTTTCGTATAAAATTCAACAATAAGAAAGAAAATGAAAATAGGTAGAAACATTGAAAACATCAACTGCATCCTGAATAGAGAACCAACGTAACAAATAAAACATTTTAGCTATTTAGGCACAATACGTTTTAAAAGAGATATACCATGAGTAGACATATCGATACAAAATTAATAATGGAAAAAAACTCACTTACAAAGATTATTTAATAGTATAATTTTCGCCTGTGTGTCACAGGCATCTTCAGTACATTAAGCTCAAATTAAACAATAACTGAAAATTCCAAAAAGTGCCACCTAAGTAGCTTGTGTAAGATAACTAAAATGGTCAATAAATTTCCTTTAAAAAAAATAAATAAATAAATAAAAATAAAATAATACAATAAAAAGTTAGGAAAGATTAGCTGATTTGTAAAGTACTATCTCCCATAAAGGGGGATAGACGTAATCCGTCAGATCTGTTTAAGTTAGGAAAATGAAGTAGAGTTTCACATGTTTCTTTATAAAGGCATTCCATGAGAAACTGACTTTTGTGAAGACCTCTTGTCTTCCAATGAACTGTGTCTAGTGAAGATGGCATGTTCTGCAAGTCCAGACTTTTCAGGTTTAAAGTATTCAATATAAGATTGGTGTTCTTCTAGCTGAATAGAGACAGATCTTCCCATTTGTCCGAAATAAGATAATCCACACGAGCATGGAATCTGGTAGACACCTGGATGATTAAGATGTGGAAGCTTGTCCTTAGGAGAAGTGAGAAAGGTGGAGATCTTTCTAAATGGTCGAAAGGCAACAAAAATATTCAGTGGTTTTAAAACTTTTGCTATACGTTCACTGATGCCTTGTACATAAGGGATAGTAATGCGTGTTATTTCTTCTGTGTTTGAATAGGAAGACATATTAAAACTACTCAAAGTTCTTTTAATGAAGCAATTCTTATAACCATTAGATAGAAAGGAAGAAGTTATATATTGTAGTTCTTTCTGTAAAAGATCGTCTGAAGAACAAAAGGAGTGGGCCCGATGAACCAGTGTTTGTTACCATCTGAACCAGATGGTAACCTACATTTCTCAGTTTATAGAAAGAAGACTCATACAGGCCATTATATCCATGCGGAATCTCATCACCATCCCAGTCAGAAGGCAGGAACTATTAAAACACTGGTTCATCGTGCCCACTCCTTTTGTTCTTCAGACGATCTTTTACAGAAAGAACTACAATATATAACTTCTTCCTTTCTATCTAATGTTATAAGAATTGCTTCATTAAAAGAACTTTGAGTAGTGTTAATATGTCTTCCTCTTCAAACAGAGAAGAAATAACGCACATTACTATCCCTTATGTACAAGGCATCAGTGAACGTATAGCAAAAGTTTTAAAACCACTGAATATTTTTGTTGCCTTTCGACCGTTTAGAAAAATCTCCCCCTTTCTCACTTCTCCTAAGGACAAGCTTCCACATCTTAATCATCCAGGTGTCTACCAGATTCCATGCTCTTGTGGATTATCTTATTTCGGACAAACGGGAAGATCTGCCTCTATTCGGCTAGAAGAACACCAATCTTATATTGACTACTTTAAACCTGAAAAGTCTGGACTTGCAGAACATGCCATCTTCACTAGACACAGAGTTCATCGGAGAAAGACGAGAGTTCTTCACAAAAGTCAGTTTCTCATGGAACGCCTTTATAAAGAAACATGTGAAACTCTACTTCATTCTCCTAACTTAAACAGATCCGACGGCTTCTGTCTATCTCCCTTTATGGGAGATAGTACTTTACAAATCAGCTAATCTTTCCTAACTTTTTATTGTATTAATTTTTATTTTTATTTTTTATTTATTTATTTTTTTAGGAAATTTATTGACCTTTTTAGTTATCTTACACCAACTACTTAGGTAGCGCTTTTTGGAATTGTCAGTTATTGTTTAATTTGAGCTTAATGTACTGAAGATGCCTGTGACACACAGGCGAAAATTATACTATTAAATAATCTTTGTACGTGAGTTTTTTTCGTTATTAATTTTGTATCGATTTAGGCTCAATTTTCAGTGAAGATGGCAAATTAGATATGAAAATAGATAACAGATTAGCAAAACTGGTATAAGGGAAGTCAATTGAATAAATATATATATATATACAAAATTAGAAAGAAATTAGTCAAAACACAGTACATAGGAGACAGTATTCTCAGACCAATTTTAACTTATGAATCTGAGAGCTGGGTTAGAAATGAAACACTTGATCAAAGATTGGAGAGTAGTTAGGAGAGTTCAGAAAGAAGATTGGGGAGGGGTGAGCATCAGTAGCAATATCATATAAAATAAAGGAGGATGTTAGGAAAGACTTTGACATAGTTATCATTCAGGAATGTGTTAGCAGAGCAAATTTCAGGTGGTGTGGTCACTTAAACAGAATGCGAGAGGAGATGGTTAGCAAAACAAACTTTCTTCACACGATGGTAGGAAAAAGACCCAGAGGATAAACAGTGATATAGGTGGATTAACACAGTAAGAAGTGCCTTAGAAGGCTGAAAATATAAGATCTGATAATATTGGAATCTTGATGAATAACTTTGGAAGAAATTTGTTGCTAAGAATTTAGTGAAGATGTAACTTTTTCAAGTAGTACCATCATAATATCCTGTGTATCCCTATCAGGAATTTGATTATTATTAGTAGTAATAGTAGTAGAATACCGGCTCTTCTAGTGAGTCCATGGACTCATCAAGCAAGATCATATAATATCATGTAATAGGTTTTTATTTATGTCTCTCCTTCAACACATCTGCCAAAGACGCATTGAAAACATCCAACAGTAGCATATGTATCTTAGCCCCTACACTTCTGTTCACTTCTACCTGTACTGTAAAAAGATCAGGTTTTTCTCACTCCTGTCATTGCATATGCACAATTCCATATGCCTAATATTATTTTTATTACCTAACTTCCTGGACTCATTGCAGGAGATCACTATTTTCAGTCTTCGCTTCTTTCACACTATCTAATTGTACATATTCTCTGTACCATCTTGTCTGCCTTTTTGGCAAAAAATTTACTTTCTGAAAAATCCTGATACATCAGTATGAGACCAGCTCACTCATCTTCCTTGAAAAGCCCATATAAAGATTTCTTGCTGCATCATGACAAAAATCGAACAAAGATCTTTTTGAATTAAAGGATGCATGTTCAATAGCACTACAGACAATCAGATATCGTCTTGATTTTCAGTTACTACATATTTTTAGCTGTATTTTTGTAGAAGTCAGATGACCATATGCGATCACATTAGTCCAGATACATTGTTATCAAACCCTTTGAAAGTGGAAGAAGATTAATTTCTTTATTCTTACAAGTTAGTGTTCTCTTCAGCATTGTAGTTATTTATTTAATGGATGACATCTTAGCAGTATGGTTCCTAGACTTTAACTCTGTACATGTTTCAGCTCTGTATCCATTTTAACTTTATACTAAATTAACTCTCTATACGTTACAAAAAGAAATCGTCATCATTGTGTTGTTCTTCAGTCCATGGACTTGTTGGCTGTAGCACCATTCCTGCCATTTGTTCTTCTCTTCAGTGATTCTCTTTATTTCTCCATGTCTTCTTGTTCCCAAATCTTCACATAGTTGTTTGATGAAGTTCATTCTTGGTCTATATTACCCAGAATTTTCCCTTCTGTTACTGATTTAAAGAAATTGTTATGCCTTAGTAGGTGTCCTCTCCACCTGAATCACCTCTTCTTTATGGTCTTCAATACGTTGTTGTTGCTTTTCTTTTCTTTCCAACTCGCTTTCATTAATTGTCTCCAGCCACATCTCGAAGGACTCTAGATATTTCTGATCTTGTTTAAGAAGTGTCTTGTTTCCAATGCCTATAATGTGACTGGCCAGACAAAGGTCTTTACTAGTCTTTTTCTTAGTTCAATGTCAATTTGCTCTGATGTGAGAGTATGTAATATTTATCATAAAATGCTTTTTTTGCCTGTGCAATTTTTGATTTCACTTCTTTTGTGCAATGTGCATCTTCTGTGTTAGATTTTCCCAAGTTTTGAAAGGAAGTTACTTATTTAATAATGAGTTTATCTTCTATTCCGATGTTCACGGTATGGGATTTCTTTCCTATTATCATTGCCTTTGTTTTCGTGAAGTTTATTCTCTTGCCATATTCAGATATCTTGCTATTTATTTCTTTCAGCATTTTCTCCAGTCCATTAGAGCAACTAAGCTTGCTCTAATGGACTGGAGATTATTATTGCTTAGTTGTCTTCAAATTTAATAACATTTACTCTTTTGCCGTTTATCACAATTCCATACTCTTATTTAAAGCTACCCTTATCATTTTGTCTGCAATAATGTTAAAAAGGGTTGAGGAGAGTAGGTATCCTTGTCTTACACCTCTCTCAATTTTAGCTGATTCTGACCATTCCTCATGCAGAGACACTACTGCTGCTGCTTTTTGATGTTTAAACAGTTGCCAGATCAACTTTATTATTTGTTCTTCTACTCCTATCTCTCTCTCTCTCTCAAGAATGGGAAGAGTTTATGCCGTGAGACCGTCAAATGCCTTTTTGTAGTCTGTAAAGCACATATACTAGGTGTCGTCCTTGTTCTGGCATACGACGCCCGAGGTGCCTTAAGGCCAAAATTGCATCTCATCTTCTTTTTCATTCTTTTCTGAAACCAAATTGGTTTTCTTCAAGATAGGTTGCCTGATTTTGATTCCAGTCGATCTTTTATTATTTTTAGGAATATTTTTGATGTATGACTTAGTAAGCTTATTGTTCTGTAGTGGGTACATTCTATTGATTTAAGTCTTTTTAGGGATGGGCACCATCAGAGAGCATAAAAGGTCTTCTGGCCATATTCCTTTCTCAAAAATATCAGTGATCAGTTGGTATACCTTGTCTTTTACCTGTTCACTTGCTTCCTTAATTAGTTTGATTGGTGTTCTATCTATGCCTGGTGCTTTAGTCGTTGCATCGGTTGTGAGTGCATTGTTGAATTTGTCATGAGTAATTTGCATTATATTGTTTATGAGTTTGCCTTTCCTTTCTGGCAGTTGCAGGAGTGGTTTTGTTTCTTTATACAATCCTTGTACATCATATTCTTGCCATCTTTCTTCTTTATCTCAGGGTTTGTTATTGGGTTTTCCTGTTTGTCATTTAGCACAAAAGTGGTTATACTTCTGTGTTTCTGTGTAATATTCTTTATCTTCCTGTAAGTTATATCACTTATCTTCCTAGCTTCTCTATTCTATTTCCTTGGTTGTTGACTGCACCAGTTTTCTTTAGCTTTTCTGCATTCTCTGTCCCCTTCATTTATCAGTTTTTTATGCATCATTTACCCTGCTGTTGTATTAATATTTTTCCATTTTTGTCTTTCTTCCATTTTACTTTCCAGAGTGTGTCATTATCTGTAGTTCCCAGTTCTTTTTCTTGTTTAAACTTGTTTATCTGTTTGTTGGTGCAATCTCTGAATCTTTGTTTAATTTCCTTTTCTTTTCGAATTTCAGATTCCATTTCTTTCTAGTTTTGGGTGTTTTCCATTTTAGTCGGCTTTTCATCGTTACTAGGTTGTGGTCAGATCTTATATCTTCTCCTGGGAAAGATATAGCTTTCTGAACTTGGTTCTAGTACTGCTGTTTTACAATGATATAGTCAGTTTGAAATCTTTTTTTTGTCCCAACGTTTGGTTTCAAACCAGGTGTTGGTGATTATAAGTTTTCTTGTTTACAAAAGTCTGTTAGTCTTTGTCCTCTTTTGTTCCTTGTTCCAAGGCCAATTTCTTCCATTTCTTCTTCTCCAACTGTGATATTTCAGTCTCTCATTATCACTACATTTTCTTTGGTTTTCGCCTTTCTCAATAGTCCTTCGATTTGTTTGTAGATTTCTTCCACTTCATTGTATCCCAATGTTGGCATATATACTTAGATTATTATTATCAGATCCACTGGTTTGGCTGATAATCTTGCCATCGTGACCTTTTACTGATTACCTCTTCTTCCATCAGTGCTTTGGTTACCTGTTTATCCATTAGAAATGCTAGCCTGCCCTGTCCATTTTTGCTACCTGTATGAATTACTCTGTATTCATCATCATCATCATCATCATCAAATTCCTGCCATGTACCCTCAAGGGGTGTACAGGATATGACAGTACTACATGAAAAAATTATATCATTACTAACTTCCTATCTACAATTTTCCTCCAAATCAGTCTGTTACTTGTCAAGACTCCAACATTATCAGATCTTATATTTCTATCGTCTAAAGCACTTTGTAGCGTATCAATCCACCTATATCTTGGTCTTCCTCTGGGTCGTTTTCCTGCCAACCTTGCAGAGAACACTTGTTTTGCTAATCTTTCCTCTCCCATTCTATTTAAGTGACCATACCATCTGAGATTAGCTCT
Organism: Typopeltis vanoorti; assembly: GCF_054136105.1. Classification (NCBI taxonomy): domain Eukaryota; kingdom Metazoa; phylum Arthropoda; class Arachnida; order Uropygi; family Thelyphonidae; genus Typopeltis; species Typopeltis vanoorti. Next base: position 7,547,206 of record NC_143559.1, read on the forward strand.
GCTAACGCATTCCTGGATGCTGACAATGTCAAGTTCTTTCCTAATATCCTCATTTTTAATATGATATTGCCATTGATGCCATCTGTTCACGCCTCTAATCTTTCTCAGGACTCTCATATCTGCGGTCTCTAGTCTTTGGTCAAGTGTTTTACTTCTGACCCAGCTCTCAGATCCATAAGTTAAAATTGGTTTGAACACAGTCTTGTATACAGCTAATTTAGTGTTCCGACTAATTTCTTTCTTATTCCATATGAATTTATTCAATTGACTTCCTACCATACCAGCTTTGCTGATTCTGTTGTCTATTTCTATATTTAGTTTACCATCTTCAGTAAAAATTGTGCCTAAGTAGCTGAAATGTTTTACTTGTTCCACAGGTTCTCCATTCACAACACAGTTGACATTTTCAATGATTCTGCCTATTTTCATTGTCTTTGTCTTTTTATTGCTGACCTTCATACCATATCTATTACAACAGCTATTCAATTTAGTCAGAGAATCTTGCAGACTTGTAGCGGATTTATTTAGAAGTATAACATCATCCGCATAAAGCAAAGAGCTGACATTAACATCTCCAATTTTGATATCAGGTTTAATACCACATTCCTTCATAATGTGATCCATATAGATAATGAATAACAGAGGGGATAATGTACATCCTTGTCTCACACCAGATTTAACATTAAACCATCTTCCTGTACTTCCTTCAATTCTAACTGCTGACTCACAACTCAAATAAAGACTAAGTATTGCTTGATATAATGCCCCATTGACACCATATAACTGCAGCGTATTGAATAGCTTCTCTCTTGGCACCTTGTCATATGCCTTTTCCAAATCGACAAAACTTAAATACAGATCTTTGTTATATTCCCATGCTTTCTCGACTATTTGTCGTAAAGTGAAGATCTGATCCTGACAGCCTCTATTTGGCCTTAATCCAGCTTGTTCTTCACCAAGCTTTTCTTCCACAATTCTTCTCAACCGTTTCTCAAGTATACTTGCATAGATCTTGCCAGGAACACTCAGTAGGGAAATACCTCTGTAATTCTCACATTCAGTTTTATTTCCCTTTTTATATATGGGTACTATGAGAGCTCTACTCCAATCATCGGGAATTCGTCCCTCTGTCCAGGCTTTCTGAACTATGCAGTGCAGCCACTGTAAGACTCTTATACCACCATACTTCAGCATTTCTGGTCGAATATCATCTACTCCTGCTGCCTTTCCACATTTCAAGCCTTTGATGGCTTTTTCTACTTCAAGTATAGATATGTATTCCTGACTGCATGCCTGGTCAGTGTTTTTTATCACTGTGCTGTCATCACTGCTTGTTTCATTTAGCAGTTTTTCAAAGTAATTACTCCATACTTCAAGGATATCTTTTTCTCCTGTTTTCATTTCACCTTTATCATCTCTAATTCCTTTTACAGCACTCTTTCCTCCATTCCTAAGCTTCTTCAACAACCTCCAGAATATTTTGCCACCTTCTTGATATTTATTTTCTATATTCTTGCCAAAGTCCACCCATGACTTTTGTTTAGCTAGTTTTACACACTGTTTAGCTTTCTTACATTTGTCTCTGTATTCTGTAAGAGTAAAAGCTGACTTATTTGCCAGGAACTTTTGATATGCTTTCTTCTTTTCCTTCACTGCCTCTTTAACTTCCTGTGTCCACCAGGGAGTTCTGATTTTTTTATCTTTGCACACAACCTCACCACATACCTCTCTGGCAGAATCAATCAATGTTTCCTTCAGAGTTTGCCACTGAATCTCCAAGGTTTGATTCCTGTTCTCAAACTCTGTATTCATCGCTTTGAAACTTTCCTTCATCTTTCCATCTTGTTTCAGTTATTCCTATGATATTTATTATTTTTTTCTCATTTCATTTTTCAAATTCTCCAGCATTCCTGCTCATAGTAGGATGCATGCATTGCATGTGGCTATGTTGATACAAGGATTTCACATGCTAACCTCCTGAGAGTTCTTGTCATCTCTCCTGCTGGGTACTATGCTTGTTGAGGTCACAGTCCCATAGTTGCCAGTTTGCATATCATTTATAGGCATGCTTCTATGTGCTACTTTACTTGAGATTACTAATGAAGTGGTTTCCCCTTGCCTGCTTCGCGTGCAATAACCATCTAACTTGGCTATGTTCACTAGCCATTGTCCTTGTAGAAAGTCTTCTGCCTGCTGAGTGGAGATGATAAGCAGTTGGACTTCTGTTTGGCCCCTCCTCCTCATCTTCTCTGTTGCCAGTCCACCATCATATGAGTACTTTTATGGCAGTACTGGCTTGCCGTAATGTAGTACTGTCCTTGGCCTAATGTGAGGTTTTGAGCGAGATGGTGTTTTCACAGCAGTTCCCATATGCCCTGTTAGTGACTGCCACTGTTGGTATGTGGCTACTTATTTGTCAGGTTTCCCTGCTTATCTTGCATCTAGCCTTTATATCTAAAGGTCACTCTCCTGGGGACACACCTTGTAGCAGTCAGCTCTGCCTAAGGCTCTTCCAGAAACAAATATGTTTTTGTAAGATTATGTTCATCTGTTAATCAGGTATAACTAATGAAAGTATTTTCTTCCTACTTTCATGCCTCTGCTTTTCATTCGGTTTGTTAAAACTTAAAACATAAGCAGCAGCTGTCTGACATCCTTTCACAGTCAAACTACAAACCTTCTGAACCTGCTTCTCCTCTTCCTCTTTATTTCATCTACCTCTGCTCTTCTCTGGATCAGCCTTCTCAATGAGTATTCTTCTAAAACTATAATCTCCAGTTTATCAAGAAAAAATGTAGTAGATGCCTGCTTTTTCACCATGACCTATATATTGCACTAATGCACCACAACTAATGTTCTATCACCTTTTTTTTCTTGTGAGATATACATATATTTATAAGTGTATGTGTGTGTGTGTGATTGCCAAGCTGATGGTGGTCATTCAGGGAATACTTAAAATTGAATTAGTTCAAATAACTAGCCTGAGCTGATTACTAAAAATAATTCTGCCATTTTTGAGCTCATCTTTACCATACTGTCATTTTTCTCTCTTTCTCATTACAATCAAAACTTTCACTTCACCTTAATGCACATCTAGCTTCTCTGACTACTTATAGTCATTATATCACTGACCATCGATTTCTACTTAATTTCAATTTCACATCATTTCAATTGTATAATCCATGCTCAAGATATAAATCCTTTCTCCCATTAAAATTACCTCTACCTCACCATAGTAATACTAATGAGTATTACTATAGTAATACTAAGTAATACATAATACATAGTAATTACAACTGTAGTAATCTACAGTATTTCCATTCCTTGCAAACATGCTGTCATTTTTTTAAAAATGTATTTAACTGACTGCTTTAAAATCTAAAATACAGTCAGTCCTCTGCTTATGACAGGGTTTGATTCCAAAGATCCCATCAGAAGTCATTATATGAATCATAAGTTAAATGCATGCCTGAATGCTAGAATGTGTAAGACTGCTTCTTTATATTTTAAACTCATTTTACTTTTTGTTTATAGTGAATAATACAATGCACAAACTATAACATAAAATTACTTTATACAGTACTCTGCTGTAATAAATAATGAAACTTTACTGTACAGTGATTCTATGCACTTATGTTAAAATAATCAGCCGGAAACACAGGAATAAGAGTAACTCTTCAAATTCTTTGGGTAGTTCATTGGAGAAAGCAGGAGAGGTGAGGCCATCAGCAACAGAATCTTTGTTGAAATTCTCGAATTTCAACAAAGCATTCTGAGGATGGTTTCACCATGCAAAATTTGTGGAAGATCTAGGCTCATCTTCAGGAAGTGACAGCAAGAGTGGACTTTTAAAAATTTGTACATTACATTCAATTTAGTCTCCACAGTTTTCTTTTCTTATTTTCTACATATAATTTTTTTATAACAATCAACTACAGCTTTCATCTTTCGGTCTATTTTGCTAAATCTCTCCTTGTTTGGGGCCCATTTCTCCAAACAACCAAACTGCCTTATTAAATGAGGCAAATTCCTCTGCCCATATTTTCACTAATTTGGGGGGGGGGGGAATTGGCTTCTTGTTCTGCTTTTTTTCTCTCTTCTTGTGGAACTCTTCTGTGTTTCTGGATCTAGGGTTGTGAGTTCTTCTTGCACTAGCTGTTTCTCATCTTTGTTCACCTCTAACGTGAAATCTTCAGCTAGCTGCATTATCTTGTCACCAGTCTCTTGACAAAGGCTTACAAGAATGCATGAACATATATTTTCAGCAGCTTCTTACAAACACCATTGATATACTCTGCTGTCACCTCATTTCATGCTGCATTTACATTCTTTTACAATATAAGATATGATATTCCTTCCAAAAGTCTTTGAAGAAAATTTTTTCACCCTCAGTAGCAGCAATAGCCTGGAAAAAAAAAATTTCACAAATAATATATCTTGATGGTGGCAATAACACCCCAGTCCATGGGTTGCAGGAGTGAGGTGGTTTTCATTGAAATTGTCAATGAGATGGAATGTCATAAATCAAGGACTGTCTGGGAGATAGTAAAAAAAAAGATGAGTATTAAGAGAGGACTTTTTCTGGATGTATCTTTACTGATTCCAGTTTTTAAGGTAAAATTTATTTTCTTTATCATGTTTCTAACTGTAGTTATATTCATAATGCCAGACCAGATCTAACATGTTGTTGGATAGATTGCCGTTATTTAAAGAATTCCTTATTCATAGCATAGTGAAGATATGAAGATGTGGAGGAATGATCTACATTGTTTTGACATGAGATGGTGAACATTGGCTAAAGACAGACAAACCAAAACATTAAGGGCATAAAGGACTTTATATTGGCTTTGAACTTCAAGAACATGTTCCCTCTTTTTGTAATGTTCAATCCCCCTATATTATATCTAAGATTTCGCAGCTCTCCAACAACTCAAAACTTCCAACAAGCAAAATACCCTGATGACATTGACACAGCCTACATAATATTATATTATATATATATACATAATATACACATATGGTGTATATTATATACAACATATTATGGTATACATAATATATACCACAAAATTTTATCCTTTTACTCTAATGACACAGAAATCCCCTTACTCCATCCTGACGTCCTGTAAATCTATTTCATCTTCATCATATGTTTGTGTATTTTATGTTTTTCTTTCAAGATCCTTATTTTTTGATTTTTAGAGAAACCTGTGGCATAGTAAATAGAAATGACTGCCTTTCTCTCTCAAAGATCTGGGAGACTTTTATCTTATGTAAAAAACCATTTATCTTAATAGGTTAATTTGTTATTTTCTATTATTTCCTAGCACGTAGCAACAATTGTATTTTAATAGGTGATCCACTGAATGTTTTGCTTATCCATTCCTATTACTATAACAGACACTGAAGATGTACTATTAATTTTAGTGCGAAATATCTGTCCTTTTACTAATTAAAGATATCACTGTGGTTTTTACATCATCATCATCATCAAATTCCTGCCATGTACCCTCAAGGGGTGTACAGGATATGACAGTACTACATGAAAAAATTACATCATTACTAACTTCCTATCTACAATTTTCCTCCAAATCAGTCTGTTACTTGTCAAGACTCCAACATTATCAGATCTTATATTTCTATCGTCTAAGGCACTTTGTACCGTATCAATCCCCCTATATCTTGGTCTTCCTCTGGGTCGTTTTCCTGCCAACCTGGCAGAGAACACTTGTTTTGCTAATCTTTCCTCTCCCATTCTATTTAAGTGACCATACCATCTGAGATTAGCTCTGCTAACGCATTCCTGGATGCTGACAATGTCAAGTTCTTTCCTAATATCCTCATTTTTAATATGATATTGCCATTGATGCCATCTGTTCACGCCTCTAGTCTTTCTCAGGACTCTCATATCTGCGGTCTCTAGTCTTTGGTCAAGTGTTTTACTTCTGACCCAGCTCTCAGATCCATAAGTTAAAATTGGTTTGAACACAGTTTTGTATACAGCTAATTTAGTGTTCCGACTAATTTCTTTCTTATTCCATATGAATTTATTCAATTGACTTCCCACGATACCAGCTTTGCTGATTCTGTTGTCTATTTCTATATTTAGTTTACCATCTTCAGTAAAAATTGTGCCTAAGTAGCTAAAATGTTTTACTTGTTCCACAGGTTCTCCATTCACAACACAGTTGACATTTTCAATGATTCTGCCTATTTTCATTGTCTTTGTCTTTTTATTGCTGACCTTCATACCATATCTATTACAACAGCTATTCAATTTAGTCAGAGAATCTTGCAGACTTGTAGCGGATTTATTTAGAAGTATAATATCATCCGCATAAAGCAAAGAGCTGACATTAACATCTCCAATTTTGATATCATGTATAATACCACTTTCCTTAATAATGTGATCCATATAGATAATGAATAACAGAGGGGATAATGTACATCCTTGTCTCACACCAGATTTAACATTAAACCATCTTCCTGTACTTCCTTCAATTCTAACTGCTGACTCACAACTCAAATACAGACTAAGCATTGCTTGATATAATGCCCCATTGACACCATATAACTGCAGCGTATTGAATAGCTTCTCTCTTGGCACCTTGTCATATGCCTTTTCCAAATCAACAAAACTTAAATACAGATCTTTGTTATATTCCCATGCTTTCTCGACTATTTGTCGTAAAGTGAAGATCTGATCCTGACAGCCTCTATTTGGCCTGAATCCAGCTTGTTCTTCACCAAGCTTTTCTTCCACAATTCTTCTCAACCGTTTCTCAAGTATACTTCCATAGATCTTGCCAGGAACACTCAGTAGGGAAATACCTCTGTAATTCTCACATTCAGTTTTATTTCCCTTTTTATATATGGGTACTATGAGAGCTCTACTCCAATCATCAGGAATTCGTCCCTCTGTCCAGGCTTTCTGAACTATGCAGTGCAGCCACTGTAAGACTCTTATACCACCATACTTCAGCATTTCTGGTCGAATATCATCTACTCCTGCTGCCTTTCCACATTTCAAGCCTTTGATGGCTTTTTCTACTTCAAGGATGGATATGTATTCCTGACCGCATGCCTGGTCAGTGTTTTTTATCACTGTGCTTTCATCACTGCTTGTTTCATTTAGCAGTTTTTCAAAGTAATTACTCCATACTTCAAGGATATCTTTTTCTCCTGTTTTCATTTCACCTTTATCATCTCTAATTCCTTTTACAGCACTCTTTCCTCCATTCCTAAGCTTCTTCAACAACCTCCAGAATATTTTGCCACCTTCTTGATATTTATTTTCTATATTCTTGCCAAAGTCCTCCCATGACTTTTGTTTAGCTAGTTTTACACACTGTTTAGCTTTCTTACATTTGTCTCTGTATTCTGTAAGAGTAAAAGCTGACTTATTTGCCAGGAACTTTTGATATGCTTTCTTCTTTTCCTTCACTGCCTCTTTAACTTCCTGTGTCCACCAGGGAGTTCTGATTTTTTTATCCTTACAGATAACCTCACCACATCCCTCTCTGGCAGAATCAATCAATGTTTTCTTCAGAGTTTGCCACTGAATCTCCAAGGTTTGATTCCTGTTCTCAAACTCTTTCATTTTTTCTTCAATAATCTTTGTGTATTTTAGCCTACAGCTCAAATCTGAGAGCTGCTCAACTTTTATTCGCTTTTAAACTTTCTTACATGTTCTTCTTTTCAATATGAAATTCAATTTTATCCTGCTCAAGACTAAATAGTGATCACTTCCAATTTCAAATCCTCTGTACACTCTGGTGTCCTGCACCAGGGAGAAAACATCACTATCAACAATAACATAGTCAATGAGACTTTTCTTATTCCTAGCCTCTTCTCTCCATGTGAATTTGTGCACATTTTTATGTTGGAACATGGTGTTAGTAATAACCAGTCCATGTCCTGAGCAGAAATCCAACAGATATTTGCCATTATTATTAGCTTTGCTCTTTTCTCCAAATTTTCCCAAAATATTTTTGTATGTCTCACAATCATTTCCTACTCTACTATTTAGATCCCCAACAAGGACCAACTTTTCCTTTTTCATTGTGTCAGTTGCTTTTTCTAAAGCCTCAAAAAATTCCTCCACTTCTACCTTAGTAGAGCCTTCTGTGGGACCATAGGCACAAATAAGTCTCATTGTCCAGTTCCCCATTCTCATATTTGCCCACATTACTCTACTTGAGACTGACTGCCATTCAAGAAGATTAGCCTCGTATTTTGTGTTGAATACTATGGCTACTCCTTCTTTTCCTTGATTGTTATTGCCTGAATATAACATTTTGTATTTATTGCTCAGAAAGATCTCACAAGTTTTGGTCTTTTTTGTTTCAGTCACCCCTATTATGTCGATCTGGTACTTATCTAATTCCTCAGCTAGCTCCATTTCTTTGCCATTCAGGCTTCTTACGTTGATAGTACCGATCTTTAACTCTGGTGATGTTGAGTTGGGGTTTGTTTTCAGATTTGTTCCAGTAGCTGACTTTTCGCTGTTCGCCCTGGTTCCCTGGCGAAAACAACGGGGGCCTTGTTTAACCGGGCGACGCCCCAGCCGGCATGAAATTTTGTCATGTTGTACCATCATTTTTTATTTTGGTTTAACCAATAAGAATACAATTTGGTCGGCTAAATCCCAAATTGCCAGCCCATCCTCGTTCGTTCAGTATCAAAGTAGATACCCAACAGGGTGCACCACGAGAAGGTGAGGATTGGACATTAGGTCAGAAGCCCTGGTCGGTTCTCCGCATTCCTTTAAAGGCTATGTGGAGGTCTCCTCTCCTATACAGCTTTGACCCTTAAGCACCCCTGTGGTTTTTACATGTTACTTTATTATTTATTATTTAATTTTAAGATACTTACATTCCTTTTTTGCCTTTTTTTATCCTTTGTAGTTTTTACATTCTAGTTTTTGATCTTTTAATAATTCATATTAAATTTTGCAAGTTTTATGGTGTACCAATAATATCACATCATTCATTACCTAATTTATTTTCATCGTTAATAATATCCAATTATTTATTTTTACGCTTTTAAACCCTTTTCATATCTCAGTTTTAAAATTTTAAAAATCAATTTAGCTCCCCTCTTGCTATTTTGCCTATTAATTACCACATTCATTCATCACTATCTGCAATATTCACATCAAATTTCACAGATCGTTATTGTTAAAAGCAAAACAGAGGTAGGCAATATATGCGATCACTTCATAAAATTGTTGTTTTAATTTAATTAAAACATAGGGGTGCTTAAGGGTCAAAGCTATATAACTGAGAGGAGACTTCCACATAGCTTTTAAAGGAATGTGGAGAACTGACCAGGGCTTCTGACTTAATGTCCAATCCTCACCTTCTTGTGGCACACCCTATTAGGTATCTACCTGGATACTGAACAACTGAGGATGGGCTGGCAATTTGGAATTTAGCAGAATTTACCAAATGCATTCTTATTGGCTTAAACCACAATGTGAAATGATGGTTATATCATCATGACAGAATTTCATGCCAGCTGGGGCATTTCCGGGTCCGCATCCCCAATCGAGTAATCAGTGTTGGATCGAAAAATCAGTTACTGAAAACAAAGACAAAAAAATCAACCTCAGGCCTGTAAAGAATGGAATATCAGTTGGTACATCATGGAATGTCCGTACACTCTGGGCAACTGGAAAATTGCAGTTGCTTCAAGAAGAAATGAAGAAGTACAGATGTGATATATTGGGTATTTCAGAAATGAGATGGACATTGTCAGGGGAATCAAATGGTGGAAGAGTTCTCTGGTCAGGAAATGAAAGTAAGCATGAAGCAGGCATAGGTTTCCTGCTAAGTAACAATGCCTGTCAGGCAATGATAGGATACAAACCAGTTAGTGAAAGAATAATGGTTGCAAGATTCAGTGCCCAACCATTTAATATCACAACCATTCAAATTTTAATTTTACAGGGATCGCAAACTAGTAATTGATGAGGTGCTGAAGCAGATATACTCATCATTGGAGGAGACTGGAATGCAAAGATTGGCAAAAATAACACAGGATGGAAAAAGGTTATGCTAAAATTTGGATATGAAAAAAGAAATGAACGTGGAGAGATGCTTCTGGAATTTGCCACGGATAACAACCTGACTATTTGCAATACCAAATTCCAACAAAAAGATTGTCGTAAATGGATGTGGCGCTCCTTCGATGGCAAACACAGGAATATGATCGACCTGATATTAATAGACCAGAAATGGAGAACCTCAGTTCAACAGTGCAGATCATTCTAAGGAGCTGATATTGATTCGGACCACAGTTTAGTGATTGCGAATATAAAACTGAAACAGAAGTACAAAGGAAAGTTCCAAAAAGCTAGAGACATCTCAAAACTAAATGGAGACATGCTAAGAACAGCATATCAGAACATATTGGAAACTAAGCTTAAGATTGCAAGTGAAAAACAAAATATAAATACAAGAGCAGAACGACTACAGTGCTAAAAAAAGCAGTAGAGGAAGTAATTCCTGAAAGAGAAAAGATCAACAAGAAATGGATAACTCAGGAAACCCTAAAATTGGTACAAGAGAAAAGAGAACTGAAACTTAAAAGAGATAATTCAGAGGCAGCAGATGAGTTATACTGTCAAAAATGCAATAAAGTACGGAAAGCAGCAAGATCTGATCAAGCTAAATGGTTTGAGGACCAGTGCAAAGCTATGGAGAACACAAAACTAGAGAGGTCTACAAACTTATAAGAAATGTCAATAGGAAGTGGCAAACAAGATCAGTAGTAATCAAAGATGAAAATGATAAAGTATTAATGGACAAGACAGAAATCATACACATATGGACAAGATATTGCAGTGAACTATATAAAAATCAACTAAATGATACTGCAACAGAAGTAATCAAAGAACTAAAAGCAATTTCTCCACCAGCAGAGATCTTTGAAAATAGCATCTTGGAAGAGAAGGTGAATAAGGCTATAAAACATCTCAAGAACAACAACAGTCCTGGAAATGACAACATAATAGGCGAGATGCTAAAATATGGAGGAGAATCAGTTGTGTAAAAGAAATACATCAGGTATGTAATGAAATATGGAGATCAGGATATGCCCCCCGAAGAGTGGAAAAAATCAGTTTTGGTTGTTCTTCATAAGAAAGGCAGTGCTTTAGATTGCACCAATTACAGAACTACTGCATTAATGAGTCATCTTGGCAAAGTGTTGATGAAAATACTAACAGAACGCCTGAAGGGGCATATGGAGGCACATCTTCCGGATGAGCAAGCCAGATTTCGACACGATCGAAGTACAGTGCAACAAATACTCACACTAAGACTAATAGCAGAGAAAGCTCGAAGAAAGAACAAAACGATATATTGCTGTTTCGTGGACTTCCAAAAAGCATTTGATAATATTGACCAAAATATAACATGGGCTGTCTTGGAATCCTATGGTGTGGACAATAAATTGATCCGCCTACTGAAAGATATAAACAGCCAAGCACAAGCAAAAATCAAGATAGCAGGTGTGACTGGAGATTGGTTTGCCACTAGTCAAGGCACAAGACAAGGGAACCCAATATCACCAATCATCTTCATCACACATCTGGAAAGAACACTAGATAAGATTAAAGAAGAAGGTGGAGGCATTTCAATAAATGGCATGAGAATAAACTACCTCTGCTTTGCAGATGACATCGTCCTGATTGAAGAAGACGTAGCAAGGTTGGAACAGACATTGCAAACACTATACACAGAAGGAAAAAGATAAAGACTAAATGTCAACTTTGAAAAAACAAAAACAGTGATATTCGGACAATAGGAGTTACTGAACAGAGTTACGATAGATAGATTTCAACTGGAAAATGTGGAACACTTCACATATCTTGGATGCCATATGACACATGACTTGGACCCCAAAAAAGAGATAAAAATTAGAATAGCCAGAGCAACAACTATTTTAAAAGCCATGGACAAAATATGGAAGAGCCAAGCTATAAAGATGCAAACTAAACTGCGCATTGTAGAAACCTGTATCTTCAGCAGCATGCTCTATGGATGCAAGGCCTGGGTAATCCTGAGAGAATCTGAAAGGAGGATATTGGCATTTGAGAGGAAGTGCTATAGAAAGATATTGAGAATAAGCTGAATACAACCAAAAGAAAACCTGATTCAAAAAATAAGCAAAAGGAAACTACATCTATTTGGCCATATATGTAGAATGAATGATGAGAGAAAACTAAAAACGCTGCTGTTTGGAATAATTGAAGAAAAGAACAAAAGAGGAAGACCAAACAGAGAATGAGGCGATGACATCGTCAAATGGTGTGGAAACTCTATACACAAACTGAGTCATCTTGCACAAAATAGAATGCAATGGAAGAATCGTATCAAGATGGCAGCAGACACCTACGGGCATTAGACCCATGGTTGTTGATGATGATGGGGCATTTCCTGGTTAAACAAGGTGCCAGTTGTTTTTGCCAGGAAACCAGGGCCAACAATGAAAAGTCGGGTACTGGAACAAATCCTGAATAGTACTATCAACATAAGAAGCCTGAATGGCAAAGAAATGGTGCTGGCTGAGGAATTGAATAAGTACCAGATTGACATAATAGGGATGACTGAAATAAAAAAAACCAAAACTGATGAGATCTTTCTAAGCATTAAATCATCTGTTTTGTATATATATATTCCTGAGCAGAAATCCAAGAGGGATTTGTCATTATTATTAGCTTTGCTCTTTTCTCCAAATTTCCCAAAATATTTTTGAATGTCTGACAATCATTTCCTACTCTGCTATTTAGATCTCCAACAAGGACCAACTTTTCTTTTTTATTGTGTCTGTTGCTTTCTCTAAAGCTTCAAAAACTTCCTCCACTTCTACCTTAGTAGAAACCTTCAGTGGGACCAAAGGCACAAATAAGTCTCTTAGTCCAGTTCCCCCATTCTGATATTTGTCAGCATCACTCTATTTGACATTGCCTGCCATTCAAGAATATTATCCTCATATTTAGTGTTGAATAATATAGCAACTCCTTTTCCCTGAGTGTTATTGCCTTAATATTACAAAATGTTATCTTCAGGCAATAACATTCAGGGAAAAAGAGTAGCTGTATTATTCAACACTAAATATGAGGATAATATTCTTGAATGGCAGGCAGTATCAAGTAGAGTGATGCAGACAAATATCAGAATGGGGAACTGGACAATGAGACTTATTTGTGCATATGGTCCCACAGAAGGTTCTACTAAGGTAGAAGTGCAGGAATTTTTTTGAGGCTTTAGAGAAAGCAACTGACACAATGAAAAAAGAAAAGTTGGTCCTTGTTGGGGATCTAAATAGCAGAATGGGAAATGATTGTTAGACATACAAAAATATTTTGGAAAAATTTGGAGAAAAGCTAATAATAATGGCAAATACCTTGGATTTCTGCTCCGGACATGGACTGGTTATTAATAACACAACTTTCTAACATAAAAATGTGCACAAATTCATATGGAGAGAAGATGCAAGGAATAAGAAAAGTCTCACTGGTGCAGGACGCTAGATTGTACAGAGGATTTGAAATTGGAAGTGATTACCATTTAGTCTTGAGCAGGATAAAATTTAATTTTATATTGAAAAGAAGAACATATAAGAAAGTTTTAAAGCAAATAAAAGTTGAGCAGCTCTCAGATGTAAACCGTAGACTAAAATACACAAACATTATTCAAGAAAAAGTGAAAGAGTTTGAGAACAGGAATCAAACCTTGGAGATTCAATGGCAAGCCCTGAAGAAAATATTAATTGATATCTTCAGGGATTAAATGTCTAAGTAGTGGCCCTTCTCTTAATACATAGCGGTATACGTGTCTGCAAGGAGATGTGCTTTGCATTATGGGAGATACTGAGACAAGGAGTGATGATAGCTTGGTCCACCTTTGCTCCGAGTTGCAAAGGGATGTACCACCTTACCTCAGTACTGAAGATATTTTCAGGCGCAAACTTTATTTGCTTACACTTGGATAAAGGATTAAACTAAATTTATTATAGTCTAACCAAGTGCAAAATAAACTTCAAAATATCCTCATTATACTTAGATATGTTTTAGACATATAAAGCTAAAAACTATTGAAGAGAAGTGTGGTGCAATAATATTTCAGTTAAGTTTTTGGATGTTTACCTTTGGACAAAAGAACATACTAATTGCCATATTACTAAACATTAGGGCAAAGAACTCAGATGTGACTGACACAATCTGTTTGACATCGCATAGCATTTCATTCACTAGAAACAGGGAATGCTGAGAAAAATAATAACTAAAGAGCTGAGAGAGAAAGCTATAGAATTGACAGAGGTAATTGAAGTATGGAATAATTTTTGATTCAGAAATTTGTGGAAAGTTGTTTTCACTTGATTATAAATTAAAGTTGCCAAGAAATTATATTCTTGTTTAATCCTTTACTCAAGTGTAAGCAAACAAAGTTTGCATGTGTGTGTGAAATATCTTCATGACTAGATTACTTGTTTATAAAGCTAATAACTTCACATTAATTGCTTTGTATCCTGCAATAAAAACCACACATTGTTTTGGGAGTGTATAATGCTATGCATAATGGGAAGGCCCACTATCTAGAGTGGTTTCATCAGTGATCTTTCATTATTGAGATCTCATCAGTGTGAGTCAGACCCAGAAGTGAGATACCAAGGTACCAAGTTATGCAGAAGTTATACATTTCTCCATATACAAGTAGTGAAAAGATGTAACACCTTAATATTAAAATTCTCTGGATTAGAGCTGGTGGTGGAAAGTTTTTTTCACTTGGTGCTTTGTATTGTGGGATACTAAGGAATTAATATGAAGTCATTAGCTACTATATAAGTAATCTAGTCATGAAGATACTTCACATGCAAACTTTGTTTGCCTACACTTGGATAAGAATTAAACAAGAATATAATTTCTTGGCATAATAATAATAATAATATAATGGCAAATACCTGTTGGATTTCTGCTAAGGACATAGACTGGTTATTACTAACACAATGTTCCAACATAAAAATATGCACAAATTTACATGGACAGAAGAGACAAGGAATAAGAAAAGTCTCATTGACTATGTTATTTTTGATAGTGATGTTTTCCCACTGGTGCAGGACACTACTAGAGTGTACAGAGGATTTGAAATTGGAAGTGATCACCATTTTAGTTTACAATACATTCACTTCCTTCTGACCACATTATGAAAGATTCCTTCATAATTTCCTTGTATCTCAGAGCTAATCTTCTCATAGTCAAGTTTTACCTTCCTTACCATGCTAGTCACTTTCCTGTCCTGAGTCTTATGTTCATGCATCTGCTTTCCACCATTTATTCTTGAGCAGGATAAAATTGAATTTCATACTGAAAACAAGAACATGTGAGAAAGTTTTAAAGCAAATAAAAGTTTAACAGCTCTCATTTAAACTGTAGACTAAAATATACAGAGATTATTCAAGAAAAAATGAAAGAGTTTGAGAAGAAGAACCAAAACCTTGGAGATTCAGTGGCAAGCTCTGAAGAAAACATTGATTGAGTCAGCCAGAGAGGCAAGTGTTGAGGTTATCTGCAAGGATAGAAAAATCAGAACTCTTTGGTGGACACAGGAAGTTAAAGAGGCATTGAAGGAAAATAAGAAAGCATATCAAAAGTTCCTGCCAAATAAGTCATCTTGTGTTCTTAGATAATACAGAGACAAATGTAAGAAAGCTAAAAACTGTGTAAAACTATTATTATTATTCCTGACACCTCCAAGGAGTCCGAAGACTCATCACGGGAGGACACCTACAACTGTCTCAACCACTACACCGAACCTCTACTACGAATCATCTCCATCAATGCGATCTACCTCCACTAGTATTTTTATGTCTGTAAATTGCATGTGTTCTGAAGGGCTGATTTGTCTGTATGCGGGATGAAAAACCTGAGTTTCTGGGAGGAAAAACCCTGCTACCTCCGTATGAGATCAACTAACTCACCTTCGATTGAAAATTGTCCAGATAAAGATTCCTCCTGTTGCTATGAGAATCGAACTTAGGCTATTTCAATCGAAGGGCGCAATGTACCATCGTTCTTCCAATTGCGCTACGGAGGCACTTAATAGGGTATACTTTGCAGTTTTTCTCATAAACTTCATTTCTGCTGTTATTAATCTTTGTTTGTCTTTTTGTTTTATTGTCCAGATTTCGCTTCCATACATTAAGACTGGTAGGGCTAATGTATTGTATGCTTTTAGTCTGGTTTGTTTTTGAACTAGGTTTGGTTTAAATATAGAGTTAATTACACGTTATTTTTAAATATTTTGCAATTTTCACGTTTATATCTTTTTCATTTTCATGTGTGATCATACATCCTAGGTAGTTAAATGAATTCACCTGTTCTAAGATCTTGTTATCTATTACTATTTTAGTTCTTGCTGGATCTTGTCCTTTATTTCATTTTTTTGTTGAAAAATCAAACATTTCTAGGAATTTCTAGAATTTTTGAGGGACAAATGTCTTAGGCAACATGTAATAGAGGGCACATGAGCTTCAAGAGTTTTGGATTTGGTTATGGCATCAGAAGAGTTGATAATAACTGAGATAACATCTCTCCCACCAGTTGGAGAGAAAGATCATATGGTTTTCACTTGCAGATGAATACATGCAGGAGTATCAAAGAGACGGGAACGTACGTGGAATTATAAGGCAGGTGATTATAATAGTTTAAGACGTCAACTTGGGGAAGTTTCATGGAGGGAGGAATTGAAAAGCCAGGATATCATTAGTACATGCGAAATTATGAAAGAATATTTGTTAACAACAATGGTAAGTTGTATACCATGAGTGAACAAGAGGACACAATTTGGAGTAAAGTGGATGACAAACAATATTAACACGTTCGCTGCCAACTACGAGTATACTCGTAGTGCGTAAACCTGCTTCACAAGCCAGCTACGAATATACTCGTATGACGCTTACCGCCGGGAACGAGATTATTGTAATGACCTTGAAGAAGTGAAAATGGTTGGCTTGTGGGGCTAGCATCAAAACTGTGTATTCTCATGGACCGTATATGCTCTGTACAAGCCAACTACGAGTATACTCGTAGGACGTTTACCTCCGGTAACGAGATTATCGTACTGACCTTAATGAAGTAAAACTGCTCGGCGTAGGGGAACAGACAATGCCAAAGTAGCGTGGCAGCGAACGTGTTAAACAGGAATTGCACGTGAAAAAGAGGCTATGAAAGAGATATAAGGAGACAGTTGAAGAGCAGATGTATGAACAATATAACAAACAAGCCAGGAGAGTGACTAGTATGGTAAGGAAGGTGAAACTGGAATATGAGAAGAGATTGTCCCCAAGATGCAAAGAAAATTCAAGGGAATTTTTAGATATGTGGCCAGTAAGAGGAATAATGACTGTGGAAGAATGATATTGTGGAATAAATGTGGGAATAGAGTGACTGATGCAATAGACATAGTGGAATTGTTCAATGAACACTTTATTGGAGTATTTCATCCTGGATGAGTCAGTTTTAATGCTAGAGGGATTGGGCAGGTTCGAGGTTTAGAGGTATAGGAGGAGAGTGTGTTTCAAATACTGAGTACTCTGGATGTCAGTAAAGCTGTGGGACTGGATGGTATTTCACCACGAGTTTTGAGAGAATGTGCTAGGGAACTGAGAGTGCCTTTGACCTGACTTTTCAATGAAGGTCTGGCTGTGGGAAAGGTGCCCACAGAAGGAAAGTAAGATAGTGCCATTGCATAAGGGCAGTAGCAGACTGGAAGTGTGGAAGGCCAGTTTGTGTGTCATCAGTAGTTAGTAAGATCTTGGAGAAAGTAGTAAAGGACCATATACAGCATTGGGCAGATGAGGTATGAGGGTAATGTTATCTGTGAGAGTCAACATTGATTTGTGAAGGGGCACTCTTGTTTTAGCAATATGCTAGCCTTTTATGATAAAATTACATGAGCATTAGATGATGGAAAGGCATATACTGCCATTTTCTTAGACTTAGCAAAGGCATTTGACAGGGTGCCACATGATAAGCTGATATTTAAGTAGCAGCACATGGGTCTGGATGTCAGATTGGTCAACTGGATTCAGGATTGGCTGTCTGATAGGTATCAGAGAGTTGTGTGTCGTGGGGCAGTTTCAAGGAAGCGGAGGGTTACAAGAAAGGCATATACTGCCATTTTCTTAGACTTAGCAAAGGCATTTGACAGGGTGCCACATGATAAGCTGATATTTAAGTAGCAGCACATGGGTCTGGATGTCAGATTGGTCAACTGGATTCAGGATTGGCTGTCTGATAGGTATCAGAGAGTTGTGTGTCGTGGGGCAGTTTCAAGGAAGCGGAGGGTTACAAGTGGGATCCCATAGGGCTCAGTTCTGGGACCTATATTGTTTAACCTTTATATCAATGACATTATCAGTGGATTGACAGGGGATATTCAGTTGTTTGTGGATTATTAATAATAGTGCAGATGCGCAGCCCTGCAAGAGGATTTGAATAAGCTAGATAGATGGAAATGAATGGGGGTGTCAGTTTAATGCAAGGTCTTGAGGTTTGGGAAACATCGATGGGACACTACATACTCTGTGGGAGGAGTTATACTGGAGGAAGTAGGGGGAGACAAGAGATCTGGGGTTGATGATTGATAGAAACCTGAAATTTAGGGGACATATTGCAAAGGTGGTGAAGGTAACATAGAGGATTGCTGCAATAATGAGAATGACGCTGACCTGCAGAGATAAAACAGTTATCATTCCGTTCTATAAGACCTTGTTCAGACCACACTTGGACTATTGTTCTCAGATTTGGTCCCCAGGATTTGAAGGGGATAAATTAACTGTGGAAAGGGTGCAAAAGGCGGATAACAATGATGGTTTCAGAACTGTACAGTGATAGTTATGAGGATCAGCTGAGGGAATGTGGACTGCAGAGTTTGGTGGATAGAAGAAGGAGAGGTGATATGATTGAGACTTTTAAACTGTTGAGAGGTGGTTACAGGGTTGACACTGGGGAGTTCTTTTGCTTGGTTGAACAGCGGGAAGGCGTGATGACAAGAGGCCATCCCTGGAAGTTACGAAAGGAAACTGTGAGCATAAAGGTGAGGAGTGGTTTCTTTGCATGGAGGGTGGTTGAACCATGGAATGCATTGCCTGATGGAGTGGTAAGAGCAAGAACGGCCAATGAGTTGAAGGAGTGGTATGATAGACTTTGTGTTTTTTTATTTAGGAATGACCTCCCGATGAGTCTTTTGACTCCATGGAGGCCTGAATAATAATAATAATAAATTTCCATAAATCTTATTTTGATTCTTTAATTATATAAACCAAAGTTCTCTTCCAGTTATCCTGTTTGAGGGAGTATCACAAAAGACAGAACCTGTTCTGTTGTGAGTAATGGAGTGCCCAACATATTACATAATCTGTTCTAAATATGCAGGGCAAGAGGGCAGCCAGAGATTGCATGTTCTTCTGTTTCCAGTCTGTAATATATGTCACAGATTGGATCTCCCATGTTAAAGTACCTCTATTCAATTCTTTTTTTTTTTTATGTTCACTCCACACATGAAATGTCACAAGACCTATAACACTACAGTGTTGTGTGTGTGGACAAGTGATTAAGGAGAAAATGTAGCCTGTTGATATGTTTCTTAAAGAGTGGGAGGTTTTCAGTGGGGAAAACAGTATAGGTATAGGGGAGATTGTACCCAAGAATGAAAGAAGTTGATGAGAAATTAGTTTGGTGTGTTCGAAGCTGGACAACGTATGGGTGTTCGGCAGCTGCTCTAGTTCTTCTGTGGTTAGAAGAAAGTGGAGTAATTGTAACAGCCAATTCAGAGGAGCAATGCCCATGAAAGCACTGAAACAGAGCACCTCTGATAAAGTGACTGAATGGAATCTGTGAGAGGAAAGGTCATATTTTAAGCGATTGTCTTCTTCTGAATATCATAAGTATTCTTAGGTCTTCGATGCCCCACCCCAAATGTGGGAATTAATTCCAAATTTGAACAGATCTGAGACTTATAATGTGTTAGGAGTAGAGAAGAAATCCTGAAGTAATGTTTAGATCAGAAAAGAACCCCATAGTTGATCTTGAAAGGAAACTGGACCATTATCAAAAATAATAGTTTTAGGTAGGATTTTTCTTGTGGGCAATGAGGCAGGCTTGAGACTTTTTTGGCATTGAAATTTACTAAGTTGGCCTCATCCCACTTCGGGATGTTGAGGAGGTCCCTGTTCAACTCACTGGTTATGGAAGAGCTTGAGGCATCTAACATTACAGTACTGCAGAGTTTATCAAATGATGAAGAGCACTGTCATCGGCAAAGCTGTAAATTGGATTTGAAGTTAAGGAAAGGAGGTCATTGATGTAAAGGAGGAAGAGTGTGGGTAAGAGCACAGAGCCCTGAAACACTTCAGATATCTGATGAGAGAAAGCCATCCATCAGGCCATGCAATCAGTGACAAGCGAGAAAGCTGGCAATCCAGTCACAGAGTGTAGAAGGGAGGCCATAATGAGATGGCAGTTTGTTCAGGAGGCCTTGGTGCCAGACACAATCAAATGCCTTAGAAATATTGAGAGTTATAATTTCTCCAGATCTTTTCATGGCCTGAGTCCAAAGATGGGTGAGATTATCTAGGAGGTTGACTACAAAACAGCATTGGCAAAATCCATATTGTTGATCACTAATTAAATGATGAGTTTCTAGGTAATGAAGAAGCTGGTTGAGAACTTTCTCCATTAATAATTAATGGGATGATAGTTATATGGCTGACTTTTGTCTTCCTATTTGTGGATGTGGGCTTGCTTCCATACTGTTTGGCAGACCAGTAGAATATGAAATTTTATACCGACGACATAAGATGGGTGTCAGTACTGGAGCACAAGTCCTGAGCACAGTGGAGGAGTACCATCTGGACCAGGAGCCTTATTAGTATCAAGATTAATGAGTATTTTTCTGATGTCCTTTTGGCAAAAGTTCAGAGGAGGCATGAAGTGGGCAGTTTGTGGAAGTACAGGAGGTAATTTGCTTTGGTCATCCAGGCAGAAGTTGTAGGAAAAAACTGATGCCAAGAGGGCCATCTTTTCCTAGGGTGAAGTTACCATAGTGCCATCAGGATGCAAGGGAGGTGGCAATATGAAAGAGCATAAAGCTCTTTCGTATTGCCTGGAGTTTTTAATTTAAGCCATTGAACGTAACCTCTTTTTTTTTTTTTTTTTTTTTTTTTTAATCATTGATGGCAGAGGCATATTTTTTTAAGAACCAAGGCTTGAATACAGGTCAGGGATTTGCAGTGTTAGAGTTAAATTGACAGTTAGGAGAGCAGTAAAGGCAATAAACAAAGGCTGTAAAGCGAACTAAGGAAATCTTGAGCCAGAGCAAATTGAAAAGTGATGATTCCAAGTTAGATTGGGATATCAGATTTTTCATAAAACCACATGTTCTGCTCTTTTTTCAAAATGCATTGTAGGATGTAGTTGGGAGAGTTGAGGTGAACTCTGGTCACAAAAGATGCTAACTGGCACATGCTGTCATGCAGGATGCTTACCTTTCTTAACAGAAAAAAAGATAAAGTATTTGATGTCTGTAACTGGTGATGTATGTCACTGATGTTTGTTTTAATCCCTCAAATGTTGATCAAATGAATATGGAAGTGTTTTTTATTGGAAAAAGTTTTGGTATTATTTTGGGTGAGTTGGGGCATATTTTTATTATTTGTTCAAATTTTTTTCTTATATTTTTCAAATTTTTAGATTTTTTTGTATCTGCAATTACAAAACTTTTTTTCATATTGGAATATATGATCATCATCAAATTCCTGATATGTAACCTCAAGGGGTGTACAGGATATGAGAGTACTACAGGCAAACCTCGCTTAACACGATTAATTAATCCATCAATTAATGCGTGCTAAGTGAAATTGCGTTAAGCAAATACAATAAACAATAGGAATAATTATAATTCATCCATCAGTTAGAGTAAATTTGGAAAAAAAAATTACATTATAAGCTATATTAGAGGATCAAAATCAATTGCTTAAATTTTTATTTAATGTCTAAACATTTGATTGAGCTACTTTTTTACAGAAAAATTAAGTAAAGATGTTAAATCGTGCTCGACTTTTTCATCTTGTCATACAATTTGCGATAGCTGGTGATCGCTTTATCAAGATTTTAGCGGACTTCGAAGCTTCTATTTAGATCTGAAATATATCAGGATCAGCATCAAACAAAATTTCCTTAGCATACTCAATGTGATTGAAAACTAGCTCAAGTTCTTTTGCAGTTAGCTTCTTAGTTGTAATATTCTCATCTTCTTCTTCTTCATATACATGTTGTTCTTCTAGTTGAAGGACATCATTCTCATTTAAATGTCCTGAATAGTAATTGAGCAAGTTTCTCACGTTTTCATTATCCAGTTTATTAAATTCAAGATCCTTTCCATTTGTGCTGCTTTCTTCAATGAAGTTAGATATTGGATTTTGGGCACGATAAACTAACATAGGCTTGCATTTAAAGTCTACTTCTGCATTGCCTCTAAAGTGTAAGATGATCTTTAGATACTTTGTATCCTGGTTGAGATGCTTCAGTTTTAGCTAGGAACGTTTTTGTTGGCATACGCTTTCAAAAGAGGCCAATTTCATTGACTTTGAATATTTGCCGATTGTCATAATCACCCTCCTGAATTATCGTTGGCAGTTCTTCAGGAAACTTGGCTGCAGAATCTTTATCATCACTAATAGATTCCCCAGTTATACTTATGTTATGTAGTCCAGTTCGATATTTAAAATGCTCAAACCATCCTAAATTCGCAGTAAAGCTTTCACATTCCTCTTTCAATTTGATCTCTTTCAATGAAGTAAAAATATTAAGAGCTTTTGTCTGAATATTCCCTGTACTAAGAAGTATTCTTTCTTGGATATAATCCTCAATCCAGAGTGATAGAAGGCGTTCCATCTCGATCGTTAAATGGCTTCTATTTTGGGGGATCTACATGCTTAAAGAAGCAATAGCAACTTTTCCTTGTTTTTTGTATTCTTTGCTCTTATTTAATATAGTCCAAACTGTAGTCTCGCTCTATACAGTGAGATACTCGCTGTCTCTCACACTCATTGTATTACTAATGCCACTTTCATGTCTCTTAATGTCTTCCAGCTTTTCCGTTCCCTGCAGATTGGCTACAAAAAATTTCGCATAGCATAAAAAAATTGCGTTAACTGATTAATCACTCGCTTTTCACTCAATCACGCTATCTAATTATTGCACATCATGTTGGAGGCTTAATGGATTGTATACATCACTCAGAAAGGATTAAAACAAAATTTAATACTTCCTATATTTCGTCTGAGTCACTGAGACATCTTCAGGGATTACAAAAAAACTAATGTAACATCTACACAAATTCCACAGAATACTAAGCCCAACCACATGGGTGACTCTAAAGTCCTATCTAGGTGGAGCTCCCTCTAACAGCCGTTGTAGGTGGCCTGGAATGTAAGATGGGATCTCTGGTGATAAGTGTTTCCCAAATCTTAGGAAGCTTAATGCAACTGTATTTATTAAGATTTGATTGATTTCTGAGAACAACTACTTCTTCTTATGGTGCTATCTTCTATCGAAGGTCAGCGACCATCTTGGTGAACAAACTGCATTTTTGTGTTAATTGGAGCAGTTGTGCACAGCTCTTTCCTGTCCACGTCTTGATGTTGTCAAACCATGGTATTCTTTTTCTTCCTCTAGTTCCTTTGCCATCAATTCTTCATACCAAATAGTTTGTAGAAGTTTGTATTTGCTGTTTCTCCTGATGTGGCAAAGATATGTTTTTCTTTTCTTGATTATTTGTACAAGATCTTTAGCTTTGCCAATGGATTATTTTTTAAGACATCTTCATTGGTAATTTTTTCTGCCCATGATATCTTTAGCATTCTTCTGTATAGTCACATCTCAAAGGCTTCAATTTTCTTGATGGTTGTCGCCTTCAGTGTCCATGTTTCAACTCCATAGAGCAGAATAGACCACACATAGAATTTCAGCATTCGGCATGTTTAGGTCTTGATTGCAGATTAATGTTCTCCTTTTCATGAAGGACTGCCGTGCAACTTCAATCCTTGTCTTTATATCTATTTCAGAATCCCACCTTTCATTAAGCCAGCAACCAAGATATTTATATCTTGACACTTGATCGATATTTTTCCCATTTAGTGTCAGTTTCATTGATGAGGCTGGATGTTTGCTGATGACCATGTATTTTGTCTTGTTGATGTTTATATTTATTCCCATTCTTTGGCTTTCTATGTATACTCTGTCAATGAGATTTTGGAGATCCATAATGTTATCTGTATTTAGCACAGTGTCATCTGCATATTGTAGGTTGTTAACAATCTTTCCATTTATTGTGATTCCCTCTGGACATTCTTCCATTGCCTTTTTAAAGATTACCTCTGCGTATATGTTGAAACAAGAGTGGTGAGAGCACACATCCTTGTCTCACTCCTCTTTTGATGTTAATATCACTGGTGGTAATGTTGTCTAATTGAATGGTAGCTGACTGATTCCAATACAGATTTGTTATTAGTCTAGTGTCTTGTTCGTGTAGCCCTATTTGTTGAAGGACTTCTATTAAGTTAGTGTGTCTGACTTTGTTGAATGCTTTTTCAAAATCTATGAAACACATAAAGACAGATTTCTGTTTTTCTATGCATTTTTGTATCAATACTTGGGTACAGAAAAGGGCCTCTCTAGTATACCAAAACCATTCCGAAAGCCGAATTGTGTTTCACTTAAAGTTTCTTCACTTTTTCTATAAATTCTTCTTCTGCAGCATCTCCCACTTAAGTGGAGTCACTGTTGATAATGAGTCTCCTCCACACCTTCCTATCTTGGGCTGTCACCGCATCCAAGTTCTTTATCCTCAAGCCCTCTTCTACCAGCTCCCTCCATCTCTTCCTTGGCCGCCCACGCTTGCGCCTTCCTTGCACATCTATCTGCATGACCCTTCTTCCCACATATTCGTCTCCTCCCTCCTCATCACATGACCAAACCATCTCAACCTTGCCTCCTATATTTTCTCTCCTAAGTTCATAACTTTCACTGTTCCCCTGACATAGTCATTTCTCAGACGATCCTTTCTGGTCACACCGCACATTCACCTAAGCATTCTCATCTCTGCTACTTCCATCCTGCTGATGTTATTTTTCCTCAGGGCCACAATTTCTATAGCATATGTCATGGCTGGCCTCACTACTGTCCTATAGATTTTGCCTTTCAGATTGATCGGCACCCTCTTATCGCATAACACTCCAGCCATCTCCCTCCAGTTCCTCCAACCCGCTTGTATCCTGCATCCCACTTCCTTTTCAGCTCCTCCATCTGCTTCCACTGTTGAACCTAAGTATCTAAAGTCTCTCACCTTCCTGATGACATTTCCTTCCAGCACCAGATCTGTCTCCTGGCCACCACCCACTGTGCAACACATATACTCTGTCTTACTTCTGCTCAGTCTCATACCTCTCTCTTCCAGTACTTTTCTCCATCTTTCCAGTTTAGTTCCCGTTTCTTCTCTTGAATCTGCACACAGCAAGATGTCATCTACATACAACATTGTCCAAGGCACTTCTTCTCTCACCTCCTCTGTTACCACCTCCATCACAATATTAAACAGAAACAGACTTAATGCTAACCCTTGATGCAAGCCAACTGTTACTTGAAAACTTTCTGTCTGTCCCAGACAGGTCCGAACACTTGTCTTCGCATTTCTGTACATTTCCTGCAACAACCTGACATATTTCTCCAGCACCTTCTTCTCCCTCAGACACCTCCAGACTTCTTGCCTTGGCACTCTATCGTATGCTTTCTCCAGATCAATAAATGGCAGATAAATGAATTCAAGAGAGATATGACAGATATTGTTTTGCTAGTTTGGGTCTCCCACGATGAGTCTACTGACTCCATGGAGATACCCGTAATAATAATAAATGTAGCTCCCTTTGTTTCTCTTGATACTTTACCATCATCTGCCGTAACCCAAAGATAACATCTGTTGTTGATCTACCAGGCATGAAGCCAAATTGTTCCTTTTCAATCTCCACCTCCTTCCTCAATCTACCATCAAGAACCCTTTTTAGGATTTTCATTGTGTGGGACATCAACTTTGTTCCTCTGTAATTTTTACATTTTGTGCATCCCCTTTACCCTTGTAGATGGGGACAAGAGTACTCTCCCTCCATTCCTCGGGTATATTTTCCTGTTGGCAAACTTTCATGAACAGGTCCCACAGCAGGTCAATTCCCTCTTCCCCCAATGCCTTCCATGCCTCCACTGGAATTCTGTCGTGGGCCCACCGATTTTCCATTCCTCATCCTCTTCATGGCCTCCGTCACTTCCACTCTACTGATGTTCTGCACCATCCCCTCAGAAAGCTTCCCATCTCCTCTGTGAGTCCTTGCATTTTCCTCATTCAAAAGTCCCTCAAAGTATATTTTCCATCTGTTTCTTATGTCCACATCCCTCCATAATACTCTTCCTTCAGCATCTTTGATCTGCCTCACATGTAAGATGTCCTTTGCTGCTTTATTTCTACATTTCGCTAGTTGGTAAATTTTTCTCTGTCCTTCCTTTGTTTCTAATTGATCACACAGATCATGATATGCCATGGCCTTCGCCTGTGCCACAAGTCTCTTGGCTTCTTGCTCTCTCTCTCTCTCTCTGTAATTCTTGTTCTATAAATTTCACTTTTTCTATAAATACGATTCTGAATTACTTTCAAAAATATTTTTAATGTTTGGCTCATTCGAATAATAAGTCGAAGTCACCACAGGAATTCGCTTTGGGTTTCTTTGGGATAGTGATAAATGTAGATTTGAGCCAATCTGATGGAAATTCATCACTTTCATATATTTTATTAAATAGTTTTTCAAGAAGTTTGATGTTATCTGGTTCTATTAATTTTAAAATTCTGTTTGCACACTATCTGGTCCACTGGTTTTTCCTGTTTTACTTGATCTTATAGCATTCTCTATTTCACATTTCATGATCGCTGGTCCTTGAATGTTATCTTTTATATTTATAGGCTTCTGTCTAGTATCATTGAAAAGTTCTGTTACATATTTTATCCAATTCTGTGTTTTATTCTCTTCTTCTAGAACTATTTTTCCACTTTCGTCTCTTAGAGACACTGTTTGCTTTTTTCTGAGTTTTCCGGAAATTTTGTTGATTATCTTATACAGATTGAAATTATCGTTTCTTCTGAAGCAGTTAATCTCAGTACATAAATTTTTCATCCAATTTTCCTTGGCTTCTTGTATTTTTTTTCTTGATCATGTTATGTGTTTCTGTATATCTGGCTAGGTCTTTGCTTTTGTACATGCTTCTTATGTCAATAAGAGAGAATCTCATTTGTCATCAATTCCTGTTTTTTTACATTATTCACATAACCTACTTCTTCAATACTTGTTACAATGGCATTCTTTAACACGTTCATTGCCAATCACGCGATATCGCGTGATGCGAGTTCTCACCTGGTGGCCGATCACGTGGTGTCACGTGGACGTCGCTATCAAGTTTCTAAGCGGAATAGTATAGTGGCCACAGCGAAACGGTGCGTAATATTGATATTGGCCACTAGGAAAGGGATCGACTTTCGTGGAGTGGGGATGGCCGCCAGCCATTGTCTATTGTTTATGTTAGCCAGTGCACACAGTGGTGGCTTTCGGACAAGGCGACAACGCGACGATTTTGTTTAGTTATTCATTTAACTAAGCATGCTTGAAGTTTGGTTTTTATTTATTTTGAGTATTGTTTTTGTTTTTTTTTTTTAGTAAGTTCCCTATAAATGTTGATTTTTGATAATTATTTTTTTCTATTGGTACGTTATTTTTAAAAATTCTATGTGATTATAAAAGACTGATAATTAAAGTTATAATTATTATATTTAAATGTTTTTTATTTGTAAAATATATAACTTATTTGACCGAATTACATATCACGCAATATCGCGTAATAGATATTTAGAGTACATAAATCCTATGTACATAATAATAAAAGCATATAAATAATATATTTAACTTATTTTGAGCACAATAAAAACTAAATAAAAAAATTTAAAAAATTTGGCCACCACACGAAATTCCAATTTTCAGCTTGGCAATGAACGTGTTAAGCTATTCCAAAGATATTTCACTATTTTATTTTCTTCTGTGTTAATCTGTTGCAATCGCAGTTTAAGCAGTGTCTTGGCACTTTTATTTATTTTTAGGTCTTTTAGTTTTTCTACATCAATTTTTTTTTTCTTCTTTTGTGATTTTTTAACTGATTTTAATCTAATATGTATTTCTGCAACTATGGGATTGTAGTCTGATGAGAATCTGCTCCAGAATAAGTCTTTGCACTCTTTATACTACTGTGGAATCTTTTATTTATCAGTATGCAATCAATTTTTTGAAATCTCTCTTTTTTGAAACCTCTCTTTTTTGAATTTGCTGTGGTGGGGCATGGTGGTTTTTTCCCCATGAGATCCTGTGGGTTGTATCCAAGACATGGTCAGCCAGGCCTGACTGACCATGGTCGTGGTTGCAGATACATGACTTCTGTTCCTCCAGGCAGGTGGTTGCTGATCTGCCTGTCTGTCCAAAGTACGCCAGCTTGCAGGAACGGGGTATAAACTCCAGGCACTGAGAGGGGAGGGAGCTGATGTTTTGCGGAATGGATAAGGGTAGCAAGTTTTGCAGTGGGGCTTAAATGCTGCGTGTAGGTTGTACTTTTTTAAATTTTATGGCTATTTGTTCCGATGTGCCATGGATGTAGGGTATGGCGATGGCATTTCTAAACTCTTTCTGAAGAGAAGACTGGGGAATTGGGGGAAGAACTGATTATTTTTTTAATACTGTGATCGCTGTAGCCATTGGAGAGGAAAGTATTGCTTATGTGGTCAAGCTCAGTTGTAAGGGTGGTTCCACTGGAACAAAGATTGTGGGCTCTCTTGGTTAGTTTTGATAATGCCATATTGTTGAGAGTTTTTGAATGATGTATCTGCCTGTATGCGTAGGTTTTCTATATACAGTGAAGGAAAGTGTACCGTTATGAAGGTGTGTAATTAAGGTGTCTAGGAAGGGTAAACAATTGTTTTTTTCCTTTTCCATCGTAAACTGGATTCTTGGCTGTTGAGGTGACTGAGGAAGGAGTCTAATGTGTCTAGGCCATGAGGCCAAATAGGGAACACATCATCTACATATCTTAGCCAGATAGAAGGTTTGAGAGGGGCTGAGTCTATGGCTCATTTTTCAAAATCTTCCATATAAAAATTGGTGAGAGGGGGGGGGGAACCATTAAGAATGCCACAGTCATTCTTAATGGGTTACATTCCATTAATTGTAAATAATTAATGGATTGTAAATTCCATTTATTATGGAATTTACAATCCATAATAAATGGAATACAATCTAAAAAAGGAGATTATCCTCCGACATTGCTACATCCCACTGGAACACACCCCACAAAAACAAAAGCTAAAAAATGTAAAACTTAAAAAGGTATCTTCCTGGCCTCCTGACATTATGAAAAAACTCATAACCTTTCTGTTCCTGTGCCCCCAAATATACGGTTTACCAAAAACCCACAAATCCAATTCCCCACTAAGACTTATAGTAGATGCCACTAATGCACCTTGCTACAAACTATCAAAACAGCTGGCCAACTCTCTGACCCCCTCACTGGACTTTCCACTTCCTATATAAAAAACTCTACCCATTTTAAAATCCTAATAGAAAATCTAACCTTAAATAACACAGACATCTTGGTAAGCTTTGACATCTCCTCATTGTTTACCAATATTCCCTTAATTGATACCTTAACACTCTTAGAAAACGTTTTTCCTTCTGACATCTTAGATCTCTTTTCCTTTGCCATCAATTCTGGCTATTTTTCTTGGAAGACAAAACTACAAACAGATAGAGGGAACTGCCATGGGTTCTCCCCCTTCACACACTCTTGCCAATTTTATATGGAAGATTTTGAAAAATGAACCATAGACTCAGCCCCTCTCAAACCTTCTGTCTGGCTGAGATATATAAATGATGTGTTCTCTATTTGGCTTCATGGCCCAGACACATTAGATTCCTTCCTCAGTCACCTCAACAGCCTACATCCAAGAATCCAGTTTATGATGGAAAAGGAAAAAAAAAACAATTGTTTACCCTTCCTAGACACCTTAGTTACATGACTTTCTAACAGTACACTTTCCTTCACTGTATATAGAAAACCCATGCACACAGGCAGATACATCATTCACAAACTCTCCCACTACCCCCTCCTCTCAACAATATGGCATTATCAAAACTCTAACTAAGAGAACCCACAATCTTTGTTCCGGTGGAACTGCCCTTACAACTGAGCTCAACCACATATGCAACACTTTCCTCTCTAATGGCTACAGCGATCACAGTATTAAAAAAATAATCAGTTCTCTCCCAATTCCCCGGTCTTCTCTTCAGAAAGAGTTTAAAAATACCATCACCATACTCTGTATCCGTGGCACGTCGGAAAAAATAGCCAAGAATTTAAAAAAGTACAACCTACACACATGTAAGCCCCACTGCAAACTTGCCACCCTTATCCGTTCTACAAAAGATCAGCTCCCTCCTCTCTCAGTGCCTGGAGTTAATGAAGTACCCTGTTCCTGTAAGCTGGCATACTTTGGACAGAGGCAGATCAGCAACCATCTGCCTGGAGGAACACAAGTCATACATCTGTAGCCACGACTATGGTCAGTCAGGCCTGGCTGACCATGTCTTGGATACAACCCACAGGATCTCATGGAAAAAAACCATGCCCCACAACAGCAAATTCAAAAAAGAGAGGCTGTTTTTAGAATCAACAGCAGCTTTCAGAAATCAACCAAACCTTAATAAATATGGCTACATTAAGCTTCCTAAGATTTGAGAAACACTTGCATTCCGGGCCACGTACACCTGCCCTTAGAGGGCGCTCCACCTAGATAGGAGTTTTGAGTCACCCACGTGGTTGGGCTTAGTATTGTGTGGTATTTGTGTAGATGTTACATTAGTTTTTTTGTAATCCCTGAAGATGTCTTGGTGACTGAGACAAAATATAGGAAGTATTAAATTCTGTTTTAATCCTTTCTGAGTGCTGTATACAATCCATTAAACCTCCAACATGATGTCCTCACAGCACTTAAGCCTCTACACACACACACAGATTATTGCACATAATGAATTCGCATTAAGTGAGATTTTCGTGTATATGACAAACTTACATCATTACTAACATCCTATGTACAGTTTTCCTCCAAATCCTCTTACCTGTCAAGACTCCAATATTATTAGATCTTATATTTCTGTCTTCTACATTACTATATCAATCCACATCTTCCTCTAGGTCTTTTTCCTCCCAACCTTGCAAAGAATACTTGTTTTGCTAATCTTTCCTTTCCCATTATGTTTAAGTGACCATACCACCGGAGATTAGCTCTGCTTACACATTCCTGGGTGCTAACAATGTTAAGTTCTTTCCTAATATCTTCATTTTTAATATGATATTGCCACTGAAGCCACCTGTTCAAATCTCTAGTCTTTGGTCAAATATTTTATTTCTAACCCATCTCTCAGATTGATAAGTTAAAATTGGTTTCAACACACTCTTGTATACAGCTAATTTAGTGTTTTGACTAATTTCTTTCTTATTCCATATAAATTTATTCACTTGACTTCCTACCATACCAGCTTTATTGATTCTGTTGTCTATTTCCATATTTAATTTACCATCTTCACTAAAAATCGTGCCTAAGTTGCTAAAATGTTTTACTTGTTCAATAGGTTCACCATTCATAATGCAGTTGATATTTTCAAATCTTCTGCCTATTTTCAGTGTCTTTGTCTTGTTATTGCTGATCTTCATACCAAATCTATTACAAGAGTTATTCAATTTAGTCATGGAATCTTGCAGACTTGTAACAGATTTATTTAGAAGTATAACATCGTCCGCATAAAGCAAAGAACTGAGATTAACACGCTAATTTTGATTTCAGGTTTAATATCCTTCATAATGTGATCCATATAGATAATAAATAAGAGATGGGATAATGTACATCCTTGTCTAACACCAGATTTAACATAAAACCATCTTCCTGTACTTTCTTCACTTCTAACTGCTGACTTCCGTCTCAAATAAGGGGAGGAGTGTGGAGTGCTTGCCTGGAGGAACAATAGAAAGTGTAGCTATGGCAATTAAGAGGGATGTAAGGGTGGATGAGATGCTTGTGATGGTAGGAATAAATGACTTGAGAGGTAATGTAAATTGGGCAGCGAGAGATATGAGATTCTTGCTTGAGGTAGTATGAAAGAAGATGCAGAGAGGAAAGATAGTGTGTGTGTGTTACCTAGGTATGATTGTAACGAGCTGAGCAGAAGAGCAAAAATATTGAATAACATAATAACTAGAATGTGTCAGAAGAGAGGATTGGAATATGTGGATACTTGAAGAGCGTTTGAGTACAGAGAGGAATTGTATGCGAAAGAACACTTGCATTTCAATGAGGAGGGATGTAAGCATCTGGAGAGATCGCTGTTCTGAACGAGTCAGTGTGTCAATGCAGGGAAACTAGAATGCCCAAGGTGGATGATAGCAGGGGTGACCTCTTGTGGGAAAGGGTCCTTGGGAGAAGGGGACAACATCAGGTAGCACTGAGCCCAGTGGAGTCTATAGGGGAAATGCTGGGTATAGAAATAGTGGCATTTTTATGCTTTATACTAATGGCAGGAGTATCCGGAATAAAGAAGAGGAATTGGTGGCGCTGATAGCATCAGCCTGGCTAAAGATTATTGGGATCACTGAGACATGGTTGACAGAACGGGATATAATAACAGGAATAGAAGTAGCAGGGTACAACATTTTTCGGCAGGATAGAAAGTGAAAGCGTGTTGGTGGAGTACTGCTTATGTCCTCTAAGATTGGAGGCTTTGGAAGGCAGTAACAATAATGATTTTGAAAGCATATGGTGTGAGGTACAGATAGTCAGTACGGAATATTTAGTGGGGTGTTTCTACAAACCAAGGAGCACAGAGGGTGGGGACCAGGAGATGTTTAGACAGTTAAGCTTGGCAAGTGCAAGAAGAATGATTGTTATGGGAAATTTTAACTACAGCAATATAAATTGGGGAGAGGAAGATGTATGTAGCAATAAGGGAATGGAATTTCTAGAATTCTTGAGGGACAAATATCTTAGGCAACATGTAATGGAGGTAACAAGAGGTTCAAGAGTTTTGGATTTGGTCATAGCATCAAAGAGTTGATAATAACTGTGATGACATCTCTCCCACCAGTTGGAGAGAGAGTGACCATGTGGTTTTGACTTGGGAGATAAATAGACATGCAGGAGTATCAAAGAGACAGGAACTTATATGCAATTATAAAGCAGGCGATTATAATAGCCTTAGACATCAACTTCGGGCAGTTTCATGGAGAGAGCACGTGGAAGGCCAGGATATCATTAGTGAATATCATTAGCTTGGAAAATTGTGAAGGAATATTTATTAGTAGCAATAGTAAGCTGTATTCCACAACTGAAGAAGAGGACACAATTTGGATTAAATTGAATGACAAACAATATTAAACAGGAGCTGCATGTGAAGAGCAGATGCATGAAGAATATAAGACACAGGCCAAGAGAGTGACTAGTATGGTAAGGAAGGCAAAACTGGAAAATGAGAAGAGATTGGCCCTAAGATCCAAAGAAAATCCTAGGGCATTTTCAGCCATGTGGCCAGTAGGAGAAGAAATGATTGTGGAAGAATAACATTGTGGGATAAAAATGGGAATAGAGTGACTGATGCAGAGGACATAGCGGAATTGTTCAATGAAAACTTTATTGGTGTATTTCATCCTGGAGGAGTAAATTTTAATACTAGAGGGATAAGTCAGGTTCGAGGTTTAGAAGCGCAGAAGGATAACATGTTCCAAATACTGAGTACTCTGGATGTCAGTAAAGCTGTGGGACGATGGTATTTCACCACGGGTTTTGAGAGTATGTGCAAACCAACTGACAGCTCCTTTCCCCCGGCTTTTCAATGAAAGTCTTCTATGGGAAAAGTGCCCAGGGAATGGAAGAAAGGTAAAATAGTGCCATTGCATAAGGGCGGTAGCAGACTGGAAGTGTCTAATAGGGCGGTTTGTGTGTCATCAGTAGTTGTTAAGATCTTGGAGAAATTGGTTAGGGACCGTATACAACATTGGGCACATGAGGTTAATGTTATCTGTTAGAGTCAACATGGATTTGTGAAGGGGCAATCTTGTTTTAGTAATATGCTAGCCTTTTATAATAAGTTACAAGAACAGTAGATGAGGGAAAGGCATATACTGCCGTTTTCTTCGATTTAGCGAAGGCATTTGACAGGGTACCACATTTGAGCTGATATTTAAGTTGCAGCACATGGGTCAGGATGTTAGATTGGTCAACTGGATTCAGGATTGGCTGTCCGATAGGTATCAGAGAGTTGTGTATGGTGGGTCAGTTTCAAGGAGGCAGAGGGTTAGAAGAGGGTTACAAGTGGGGTCTATATTGTTTATCCTTTATGTCAGTGACATTGTCAGTGGATTACAGGGGGATATTCAGTTGTTTGTAGATGATGTGAAGCTGAGAATGGTTATTAGTAATAGTGCAGATGTTGGTAGTCATGCAAGAGGATTTGAATAAGTTAGACAGATGGGCAAATGAATGGGGGTGTCAGTTTAATGCAGCAAAATGCGAGGTCTTGAGGTTTGGGACACGTCGATGGGACGCTGCGTACTCTATTGAGGAGCAGTACTAGAGGAAGTAGTGGAGAAGAGATCTGTGGTTGATGATTGATAGAAACCTAAAATTCAAGGGACATATTACAAAGATGGTGAAGGTAACACAGAGGATTGCTGCAATAATGAGAAGGACGCTGACCTGCAGAGATAAAAGATTCTAGTAGTAAGACTTATACGTTGGTTAGACATAACTGGTAATTAATTTACGGGATTCACAATGCATATGAAGTATATTAATTAAAGATACTTTAATGAATCACTTCTATATTTCGGCAATGTCACATTGCCACCTTCGGGAACATAAAGATATGGTATGTGCACTAAGGAACTAACAAAGCAAATGAGGAAGAAAGTAATAAACTAATTTTGTTCCTAAAGTCCTAATGGTGCCCTCTTGTGGGCTAATTTGGTAATCTTGGCCGTTGGGCTGAAGTTCTCATAATGAAAGTCTCCCAAATTTGGGGCAGTTTCATGCACCCAAATTTGTTGAGGTTAGGAACGTTTTTTAGAGCTGCTGAAGATTCTTTGAACAATCTTTCGTATTTAAACTTGCTGCGATGGATTATTTTTGTTTTCTTCCAACGAATTTTATGGTGGGTATCTAAGGCATGGTCTGCCAACCCAGAGCGGCTGTACTGGTGAAACCGGATGTAGTCTTGGTGTTCTGAAATCCTGATATTTGTTGTTCTGCCTGTTTGGCCAAAGTAGGACAATTTGCAGCTGCAAGGGACCTGGTATACACCAGGTAGGTCTAGGGGAAGTGGTTGGTCTTTGGTAGAGCGGATAAGGGATGCCAACTTTTTATATGGTCTGTAACAGGAAGTAAGGTCATATTTTTTGAGGATATTAGTTATTTTTTCAGAGGTGCCCTGGATGTAGGGGATAGTGATAGACTTGGTGTAGTCTTTATTGTGGAGGGGGGGAGGGGGGTTGTGGTTATTAGGTTTTAGTATTTTTTGGATTTTCTTGGGGTTATAGCCATTGGCTAAGAAAGTGTTGAGGATGTGGTTTAGTTCAATAGTCAGGGCCTTGTCATCTGAGCATATTAATTTTGCCCTGTTATATAGTGTTTTTATCACCCCATATTGTTGTGAGGGGGGGGGGATTGCTGGTGAATGTATCTGCCAGTGTGGGTGGGTTTTCTGTAAACAGAGAAAACCAAAGATCCATCAAGCTGGCGGGTGATTGAAGTGTCTAGGAAGGGGAGGGTGTTGTTTTCCTCTTTTTCTAAGGTGAACTGGATTCTGGGATGTTGGTTGTTTAAGTGTGTTAGGAAGGAGTGGAGTGTGTCTGAGCCATGTGGCCAAATAGCAAACACATCATCCACATAACGAAGCCAAATAGTGGGTTTTTGTGGGGCGGAGTTTAAGGCTTTCTCTTCAAATGTCTCCATAAAGAAATTGGCCAAGGGTGGGGAAAGTGGTGAACCCATGGCTGTCCCCTCTATCTGTTTGTAGAACTTTCCTTGCCAAACGAAATAGCCTGAGTTCATTGTGAACTGAAATAGGGCTGAGATATCGGGAGGAAACTTGGCTTGGATGAGCTCAAGGGTTTCTTTGAGTGGGACATTAGTGAATAGGGAGGAGACGTCAAAACTGACCATTATGTCAGTGTGTTGGAGTGTGAGGTTTTCTATACTGGCTTTAAAGTGGGCTGAGTTTTTTATGTGTGATGGTGTGTTGCCAGTGTAGTGTGTGAGCGTTTTGGCTAAATGTTTGGCTAATTTATATGTGGGGGAATCAATGCCATCCACTATGGGACGCAATGGCACATTTGGTTTATGTATTTTTGGGAGTCCATATAATCGGGGGGGTCTAGAGTTATAAGGTTTAAGTTTGTTGGTGACTTCCACAGGCCAAGAAGTGACCTTCTTAAGGAGTCTGTGGATAGTTCTAATCTGAGAGTTGGTCGGATTATATTCAATGGGGAGGTAAGTAGTACGGTCTCGTATTAAAGAATTTAGCTTACCTTTGTAGTCTTTTTGATTGAGTACCACAGTGGTGCTTCCCTTATCAGCTTTGGTGATTACTATTTTTTGTTGTTTTTTAATTCTTGTAGGGCTGTATATTCGTTTTTGGATAAGTTGGATTTTGGAGGTTTGGCTTTAGTGAGAACACCGACTACATCCAGTCTCATGTTGTTGGCGATATGGTTAGGCAGGTTGCGAATTCCACGCTCTATTTGGATCATGATTTCTTCAGCAGGTATCCTTTTTGGAGCTAGGGCGAAATTGTGACCACGTGCTGACTACCTGAATTGTGACTACCTGCTGAAGAAATCATGATCCAAATAGAGCGTGGAATTCGCAACCTGCCTAACCATATCGCCAACAACGTGAGACTGGATGTAGTCGGTGTTCTCACTAAAGCCAAACCTCCAAAATCCAACTTATCCAAAAACGAATATACAGCCCTACAAGAATTAAAAAACAACAAAAAAATAGTAATCACCAAAGCTGATAAGGGAAGCGCCACTGTGGTACTCAATCAAAAAGACTACAAAGGTAAGCTAAATTCTTTAATACGAGACCGTACTACTTACCTCCCCATTGAATATAATCCGACCAACTCTCAGATTAGAACTATCCACAGACTCCTTAAGAAGGGTCACTTCTTGGCCTGTGGAAGTCACCAACAAACTTAAACCTTATAACTCTAGACCCCCCCGATTATATGGACTCCCAAAAATACATAAACCAAATGTGCCATTGCGTCCCATAGTGGATGGCATTGATTCCCCCACATATAAATTAGCCAAACATTTAGCCAAAACGCTCACACACTACACTGGCAACACACCATCACACATAAAAAACTCAGCCCACTTTAAAGCCAGTATAGAAAACCTCACACTCCAACACACTGACATAATGGTCAGTTTTGACGTCTCCTCCCTATTCACTAATGTCCCACTCAAAGAAACCCTTGAGCTCATCCAAGCCAAGTTTCCTCCCGATATCTCAGCCCTATTTCAGTTCACAATGAACTCAGGCTATTTCGTTTGGCAAGGAAAGTTCTACAAACAGATAGAGGGGACAGCCATGGGTTCACCACTTTCCCCACCCTTGGCCAATTTCTTTATGGAGACATTTGAAGAGAAAGCCTTAAACTCCGCCCCACAAAAACCCACTATTTGGCTTCGTTATGTGGATGATGTGTTTGCTATTTGGCCACATGGCTCAGACACACTCCACTCCTTCCTAACACACTTAAACAACCAACATCCCAGAATCCAGTTCACCTTAGAAAAAGAGGAAAACAACACCCTCCCCTTCCTAGACACTTCAATCACCCGCCAGCTTGATGGATCTTTGGTTTTCTCTGTTTACAGAAAACCCACCCACACTGGCAGATACATTCACCAGCAATCCCCCCCCCCCACCCTCACAACAATATGGGGTGATAAAAACACTATGTAACAGGGCAAAATTAATCTGCTCAGATGACAAGGCCCTGACTATTGAACTAAACCACATCCTCAACACTTTCTTAGCCAATGGTTATAACCCCAAGAAAATCCAAAAAATACTAAAACCTAATAACCACAACCCCCCTCCCCCCTCCACAATAAAGACTACACCAAGTCTATCACTATCCCCTACATCCAGGGCACCTCTGAAAAAATAACTAATATCCTCAAAAAATATGACCTTACTTCCTGTTACAGACCATATAAAAAGTTGGCATCCCTTATCCGCTCTACCAAAGACCAACCACTTCCCCTAGACCTACCTGGTGTATACCAGGTCCCTTGCAGCTGCAAATTGTCCTACTTTGGCCAAACAGGCAGAACAACAAATATCAGGATTTCAGAACACCAAGACTACATCCGGTTTCACCAGTACAGCCGCTCTGGGTTGGCAGACCATGCCTTAGATACCCACCATAAAATTCGTTGGAAGAAAACAAAAATAATCCATCGCAGCAAGTTTAAATACGAAAGATTGTTCAAAGAATCTTCAGCAGCTCTAAAAAACGTTCCTAACCTCAACAAATTTGGGTGCATGAAACTGCCCCAAATTTGGGAGACTTTCATTATGAGAACTTCAGCCCAACGGCCAAGACTACCAAATTAGCCTGCAAGAGGGCACCATTAGGACTTTAGGAACAGAATTAGTTTATTACTTTCTTCCTCATTTGCTTTGTTAGTTCCTTAGTGCACATACCATATCTTTATGTTCCCGAAGATGGCAATGTGACATTGCCGAAATATAGGAAGTGATTCATTAAAGTATCTTTAATTAATATACTTCATATGCGTTGTGAATTCCGTAAATTAATTACCAGTTAAGAGATAAAAGAGTTGTCATTCCATTGTATAAGACCCTGATCAAACCACACTTAGACTATTGTTCTCAGATTTGGTCCCCACGATTTGAAGGGGATAAATTAACTGTGGAAAGGGTACAGAGGTGGATAACAAAGGCAGTTTCACTACCGTACAATGTTACTAGTTATGATGATCGGCTGAGGGAATGTGTACTGCAGAGTTTGGTTCATAGAAGGAGGAGAGGTGTTATGATTGAGACTTTTAAACTGTTGAGAGATGGTTACAGGGTTGACTCTGGGGAGTTCTTTCGCTTGGTTGAACAGCGGGAAGGAGTGATGACAAGGGGCCATTCCTGGAAGTTATGAAAGGAAACTTTGAGCAAAAGGTTGAGGAGAGGTTTCTTTGCATGGAGGGTAAGAGCGAGAATGGGCAATGAGTTTAAGGAGTTGTATGATAGACTTTGTGTTACCTTGGAGATCCCTCCCACTGATGGAATTGTGTTTCCTAGGAAGGACCTACCGCGATGAGTTTTTTGACTCCTTGGAGACCTAAATAATAATAAAGACTAAATATTGCTTTATATAATGCTCCATTGACACCATACAACTGTAGCATTTTGAATAGCTTTTCTCTTAGCGCCTAGTCATATGCCTTTTCCAGATCTACAAAATTTAAATACAGATCTTTGTTATATTCCCATGATTTCTCAACTGTTTATCTTAAAGTGAAAATCTGAACCTGACAACCTCTATTTGGCCTAAATCCAGCTTGTTCTTCACCAAGCTTCCCTTCCACAATCCTTCTTAACCATTTCTCAATTATATACTTGTACATAAATCTTATCAGGAACACTCAGTAGGGAAATACCTCTGTAATTCTCACATTCTGTTTTATTTCCCTTTTTTATATATGGATACTATGAAACCTCTACTCCAATCATCTTGAATTCGTCCCTCTGTCCAGGCCTTCTGAACTATTTAGTGCAGCCACTGTAAGACTTTTATACCTCCATACTTGAGCATTTCTGGTCGAATATCATCTACTCCAGCTGCCTTTTCCACATTTCAGGATTTAGATGGCTTTTTTTACTTCAAGTATGGATATGTATTTCAGACTGCATACCTCTTGAGTGTTTTTCACTACTGTGCTGTCACTGATTGTTTCGTTTAGCAATTTATTTTTTAAAACAATTACTCCATACCTCAAGGATATCTTTTTTCACCAGTTTTCATGTCACCTTTATCATTTCTAATTCTTTTAACAGCACTATTTCCTCCATTTCTGAGCTTTTTCAACAGCCTCCAGAATATTTTGTCACCTTCTTGATATTTATTTTCTATATTCTTGCCAAAGTCCTCCCATGACTTTTGTTTAGCTAGTTTTACACAGTGTTTAGCTTTCTTACATTTCTCTCTGTATTCTCTGAGAGCACAAGCTGACACTTATTTGCCAGGAACTTTTGATATGCCTTCTTCTTTTCCTTCACTGCCTCTTTAACTACATGTGTCCACCATCAGGGTTCTGATTTTTCTATTCTTGCAAACAACCTCACCACATGCCTCTCTGGCTGAATCAATCAGTGTTTTCTTTGGGATTTGCCACGGACTCTCCAAGGTTTGGTTCCTGTTCTCAAACTCTTTCATTTTTTCTTGAATGATGTTTGTGTATTTTAGTCTACAGTTTACATCTGAGAGCTGCTCAACTTTTATTTGCTTTAAAACTTTCTTACATGTTTTTGTTTTCAGTATGAAATTCAATTTTATCCTGCTCAAGACTAAATTGGGATCACTTCCAATATCAAATCCTGTGTACACTCTATTGTCCTACACCTGTGAGAAAACATCACTATCAACAATAACATAGTCAATGAGACTTTTCTTATTCCCTACCTCTTCTCTTGGATCTGCCTCTTGGCTTCTTTCCCTCCATGGTCCTCCATATCTTAGATGATGTCCAGTTATGCTTCTTTTTCTTCTCTTGTTGATGTGGTTTATGAATGACTACTCTTCTTCAACCCTGTTTAAAACTACTTCATTTGCGTTT
Source organism: Typopeltis vanoorti (assembly GCF_054136105.1). Taxonomy (NCBI): domain Eukaryota; kingdom Metazoa; phylum Arthropoda; class Arachnida; order Uropygi; family Thelyphonidae; genus Typopeltis; species Typopeltis vanoorti. Next base: position 7,588,325 of record NC_143559.1, read on the forward strand.
TTTACTTCCAACTAATTCTCTTCATCTATAAAATCTACCTTGCTATAAAATAAAACAGGATTGACCATCCCCCTTTAACTTAATTCTCTATTAATTCTTCATCTACCCAGCTATAAAATAAAATGGGATTTACCATCCCCCTTTAACTTAATTCTCTTCATCGTTCTTCCACACCAAGCTCATATGCCTTGAATATTTCAAGCATTCTGGTGTCTTGTTTTGTTAAGGTCCAATTCTCACAACCATATAGTTCTATGCTTCATATGTCTGTTTTTACCAGTCTCTTTTTTAATTGAATGCTGAATCCTTTCCTAATAAAAGTATTATAGATAGGCTTTTTGGCCAAGACTGTTTTTGCTTTTATATCTGATTGACTTCTTCCATCTTCTGTGATGAAACTTCCAAGGTTGTGTTAGGTTGCTATTTATTTCCAAATTCATTTTCATGAGATTCACTTGATTTGTGATTCGCAGTAAAATTTCTTTTATCTTTTCAAAGTAGATTTCAGTTTGTCCTCATTATCAGCAGTAGCTGCTATATTATCTAATCTAAAAATTCCATCTCTGTTAACTCGTTTGCTGCCAACTACGAGTATACTCTTAGTTGGTATATGAGTCTCACAAGCCAGCTACGAATATACTCGCGTGATGCTTACCGCTGGCAATGAGATTAGCCATAAATTTTCACTTCTTCAAGTGAAATTTTCACTTGAAGAAGTGAAAATGCTTGGCTTGTGGAGCTAGCAGCAAAAGTGTGTATACTCATAGATGGTATATAAGCCTCACAAGCCAACTACGAATATACTCGTATGTCGATTACCGCCGGCAACGAGATTACCCATACTGACCTTGAAGAAGTGAAATTTCTTGGCGTACAGGAACGAACTATGCCTGAGTAGTGTGACAGCGAATGTGTTAATTTATGTATGTATTATTATTATTACTACGTGACACCTCCACAGAGTCCACTACATCCAACTAACCATCTTCCCTACTTAATTTCTAACTACAACACTAACCATATACCACCATCACCAGCAGTAGTGTTTTTATCAGTAAATTGGGTCTCATGGTTGATTTGCTTGTGCATGGGAACCCGAGTTTCTTAAGGGAAAAACCCTGCAACCTCCATATGAGATCAGTAACTCACTTTTAACTGAAAAAGTCCACATAAAGAATCCTCTTGTCATGATGAGAATCCAACTCAAGTCTTTTCCAACGGAACAGGGCATTAGCCTATCATTCTTCCAATGGAATATTTTCCAAGAATATTTTATCCTTTTATCTTATTATCCCTTGTCTTATGTATCCTTGCTGTTTTGGTTTTGTTCGTTGTTTCTTTTTTGGATTTCTTGTTGTCTGTAGAAATAAAATATGAGCCTTTTAATCTCTTCAATCTAGCTAATTGAAAATTTTATAATTAAGATTTTAAACATTTGGTTACAGTCAAGACTATCATAAGCTTTCTCCAGGTCAAGAGAAACTATTCAAGTTTTTTATTCTTCTCAAATCATCATTCAATAATTGCTTTAAAAGCAAGGATTGCATCTCCTGTCCCTTATTTCCTGAACCAAAATTGGTCATTGCCAATATATAATCTTCAGTCTTATTTTTAGTAATATTTTCAAAGTTTGTGAAAATAAACTTATTGTTCAGGGATTTTCACACTTGTCTGCATTACTTATTTTAGGAATGGGAATTTATTTTATTTATTCTTATGTCAAAAGGAATACAAAGCAGCTACAGGTCAGGGTCCAGTCCAGAAAGCCAATCCAGGGCCTCATCCGTCACCTCGTGGATGTCCTGGAAGCCACCACCACGAAATTATCGCCTTGGGTAGTCATTCACAATATGAGTAATTGTCTGGGCCACGGGGTAACACTCACGATAAGAGTGGTCTGACATTCTCCATTTATGTAGTAGGTAGCCACATCTGCCCTGGTTAGTTCCGGTCCTGTTGATAGATGACCAAATCTTCCTAGGAAGAGCAGAACCAGGATGCGGAGGAAAGGGATCTTCAACCAGAAAGCCATTTGTTGGAAAATTGTTGGACTAGTGTTCTTTCCACATGATGATGGTAAGGCAGCTGAAGAGAGTTCGTCCATGGAGCAGAGAGGATTTCTTGATTTTAGGCGAAGAGTGGATTTATTAGATTCTTTAATCAAGGCTTGTCTTCTCCGTATATTTGGTGGAGCAATGTTAGATAGGACAGGCAGCCAGGGGAGCAGGGGTGCTTCTCAGTGTCCCACAAATTGTGCATATGGTAGAGTTTAGCTGGATGTCTAAAATGTTAGTGTGCACACTTCTTTACCAAGTGGGAGGCACAGTATTCTGCTACAGAGAATACGAGGGCTAATGCAGATGACCTTAGAACTTCTGCACCACAACCCCAGGTTGTTCCAGCAAGCCTTAAAATTATATTATTTCTCATTTTAATTTTGTTGGACAGGTTGGTGATGTGCCTTTTATAGTCTGCTTCTGTCCAGGCTCACTCCAAGATATTTCGGGTGAGTCTCATGTCCTACCATTTTGCCACAGAAAGAGAGGAGTTGAGGTATCAATTTGCATCTGCATTGTTTAGGTGGAATATTGTGAACACAGGTTTTGTTGGATTTGGCTTCAGGTACCACTGCTTGAAGTACTCTTCCAGGATGTTCAAGGTTTATTCCAGGTTGGCAAAGGAGGTAGATTTGTTTAGGATCGCTAGGTAATCGGTGTACATATATTTGCTTGAGCTGGTATGTGGCAAGTCAGACATGTAGATGTTAAAGAGTAAAGGAACTAACAAAGAGTCCTGTGGGAGACCATTGTGGAAGAATCTGAGGCTGCTCTTTTTTCCACAAATATGGACCCGGATCTTTCTGTTTGAGAGAATGGATTCAAAAAGCTGGAAAGTATTTTTGCACCTTATAATATTGCCTAGCTTTAGGATTAGGCCCCTGATCCAAACTATGTCATAATCTGATGTTAGGTCGATGAAAGCTACTCTGGACTTAAGTTTCTTCTGGCAGCCTGCTTCAATCAGTGTTGTCATGGCCAGGACCTGGTCAGAGAAACTTCTTCCCAGCCCGAAGCCAGCTTGTTCCATCGGAGATGCTCTTTCGATTAGTGGTGAAATTCTTTTAAGGAAAATTCTTTCAAAGAGCTTAAAGGTGGAGCAAAGCAAGGAGATAGATCGTAGATTTTTGACATCATTTGGATCTTTCCCTGGTTTGGCAGTTGTTTTGCCTTCCCACCACAGATTTGGTAGTTTTCCATTGCCATAATTTTTGAGAAAAGGGCAGCCAGCCATGTTTTGACTCCGTTGGCCGAGATGTTTTAGAAATTCTGGGAGGATACCATTCTACTCCTGCAGCCTTGCCATTCTTGGTGAGTTTTAAGGCTTCCTATACCTCTTCCCATGATACTGGGAACCATCTTCAGGTTTTTTCTAATGGAAGATGCTCTCCCTACCTTCCATATAACAAAAAATTTCATTAGTTGATATCCTATAATGCCCATTCAAAAGTTTATAGACCTGTATCATATCACCCTCTTTCTCCTGTTAACTAGCATCTGCAGTCCACATACTGGCAATCTGTCTTCATAATCTTAATCCTATAATCTGGATATAATCTTTGTAACTCTTCTTTGCACCCTTTCCACAGCTTCTTTATCCCCTTGGAATCCTGGGAGACCAAATCTGCACACAATAATCCAGGTGTGGTCTTATCAAAGCCTTATAAACAGGCAAAATGATTTCCTCATCCTTACATTTCAAGGTATGCTTCAACATTGCAATTATCCTCTGAGTTGTATTTGCAACTTTTCTTATGTGACCTTTGAACTTTAAATTCCTATCAGTCTATACACCAAGACCCCTTGCGTTTTCAGTTTCTTGTAGCATACCCCACTAATATAATATGCTGCTGGAACTCTAATCATGCCAAAATGCATAACTTTACACTCACTAACATTAAACTGAAAGCCATTTTTGTTTGCCCAAATTTCCAGTCTGTTCAAATAATTTTGTAGTTGGTGAATATCAGTAGCATCCCTGATTGTTCTGCCTATCTTTGCATCACCTTAAATCTGTCAGATACACACCCACTGTATACCACAATTTGATATATGTCTGTCAACCATCCCCCTGATACAAGTCAAGAGTTTATATTCCAATCCCATATTCTTCAGTTTATGCAACAGCCTTTCGTGTGGTATCCAACAGTATCATAGTGTATCCATTCCCTTTATCCAACTTGGCCATAACGTTGTTATAAAATATGAGCAAATTGCTATAATGTGACCTTCCCCTAGTAAACCCATGCTGTTCCTAGCAGGGTATAGCATGTTTGTCTACCCATTTCTGTATGCGAGTTCTTACGAACTGCTCTAAAATCTTCGCTACCACATCAGAGATACTGATAAGTAGGTAGTTAGACACATCAATTTTTGCACCACCCTTGTACAATGGAACTATCATCCATTCGTGTGGTATCATTCGTGAGTTGAGACTTAAGTTCTACAAACATCTGAAAGGCCTAGCCAATTTGGCTGAACATTCCTTTGTTCAGCCAAATTCCTTAGTCATGGCTGACAGGCTGATATTCCATCTGGCCATATAGATAAATTCTTATCCAGGTTATGCAGTATCTTTTTAGCCTCATTTTCATGAACCTCGAATTCTTCATCCGGTGTAACAATCTCACTAGCTTCCAACACACATTCGATAAAGTTATTTTTCCACATTCATTCTTTCTTTTGCTTGCAGCATAATGATAAAATTCTTTTGGATTGCCTTTAGCTTGCATGGCTAATTTCATTTCGTACTCTGATTTAGCTTTCCGCACAATACTCGTTACTTTTCTGGACTGAGCTTTATATATTTCATAAATCGATATCCGACTTTGTTGCTCCAGGAACGGAGAATAGGAAGACAAGTAGTATGATAGGAGCGAATGAGAAAATAATAGTTGATAGTGTGGAAGATGTGAGTGACTGTGGAAGTTTAGGAGATGGTTTTGTATGGGAGAGTGAATTTAGATTAAGAGTGACTGACCTGCAGAGGGAGATAGATGAGTTGAAAGAGGAGGTGGAATGTCTAGTGAATGAGAGCAGAAGTATGAAAGATAAGATTAGGAGAATGGAAGAGATAAATGCAAGGCAAATCAGAGTAGGAGAGAGAGAGAATTTAAGGAGTATGAGTGAGAGGTATGGGGGTGCTAGAAGAGGAGAGAATGGAAACAGTAGAAGAGAGGGAATGAGAGAGAGGTATGGGAATGCTAGCAGACGAGAGGATGGAAACAGTAGGAGAGACGGAATGAGAGAGAGATATGGAAGTGCTAGAAGAGGAGAGAATGGAAACGGTAGGAGAGATGGAATGAGAGAGAGGTATGGGAATGCTAGAAGACGAGCGGATGGAAACAGTAGTAGGAGAGACAGAATGAGAGAGGGATATGGAAGTGCTAGAAGTGGAGAAAATGGAAACAGTAGGAGAGAGGGAATGTGAGAGATGTATGGGAGTGCTAGAAGAGGAGAGAATGGAAACGGTAGAAGAGAGAGGTATGGGAATGAAAGAAGAGAGAGGTATGGGAATGAAAGAAGAGGAGAGAATGGAAACAATAGGAGCGAAGGAATGGTAAGAGGTATAATGTATGGTGACTCAATGATCCGTGGTGTTCAAGATAGGATGCGTGAGGAGTGTTTGCCAGGAGGAACAATAGAAAGGGTGGCTATGGCAATTAAGAGAGGTGAAAGGGTGGATGAGATGATTGTGATGGTAGGAACGAATGACTTGAGTGGTAATGTAAGTCGGGCAGCGAGAGATATGAGATTTTTGCTTGAGACTGTACGGAAGAAGACAGAGAGAGGAAAAATAGTGTGCGTGTTGCCTAGGTATGATAATGATGAGCTGAGCAGAAGAGCGGTGATATTGAATGGCATAATAGCGAGAATGTGTGACAAGAGACGACTGGTATATGTGGATGCTTGGAGTGCATTTGAGGAAAGAGAGGAGTTGTATGCGAGAGACCGTTTACATTTGAATGAGGAAGGACATAGGCATCTGGAGAGATTGCTGTTCTGAACGAGTCAGTGTGTCCCAGGGAGGATGATAGCAGGGGTGGCCTCTTGTGGGAATGGATACTTGGGAGAAGGGAGACAATGTCAGGTAACACTGAGCCCAGTGGAGTCTAGAAGGGATAAGGCTGGGTATAGAAACAATGGCATTTATATGCTGTATACTAATGCCAGGAGTATCCGGAATAAGGGAGAGGAATTGGTGGCGCAGATAGCATCAGCCTGGCCAAAAATTATTGCGATCACTGAGACGTGGTTGACAGAAGGGGATATAAAAACAGGAATAGAAGTCGCTGGGTATAGCATTTTTCGTCAGGATAGGAGGGGAAAGCGTGGTGGTGGGGTGCTGCTTATGATAAGTGATGACCTATGTCCTCTAAGAGTGGAGAATTTGGAAGGAAGTGAGACAAATGATTTTGAGAGCGTATGATGTGAGCTAGAGGTAGGCAAGACAGGATATTTAGTGGGGTGTTGCTACAGACCCAGGAGCACAGAGGATGGGGACCAGGAGATGTTTAGACAGCTAAGTTTGGCAAGTGCAAGAAGAATGATTGTTATGGGAGATTTTAACTTCAGTAGTATAAATTGGAGAGAGGAACATGCATGTAACAATAGGGGAATGGAATTTCTAGAATTCTTGAGGGACAAATGTCTTAGGCAACATGTAACAGAGGGAACAAGAGGTTCAAAAATTTTGGATTTGGTTATAGCATCAGAAGAGTTGATAATAACTGAGTTGACGTCTCTCCCACCAGTTGGAGAGAGTGACCATATGGTGTTGACATGGAAAATGAATAGACATGCAGGAGTATCAAAGAGACGGGAACTTATGTGGAATTATAAGACAGGTGATTATAATAGTCTTAGACGTCAACTTCGGGAAGTTTCATGGAGGGAGGAATTGGACGGCCGGGATATCACCAGTGCGTGGGAAATTGTGAAAGAATATTTGTTATCAGCAATGGTAAGTTGTATACCACGAGTGAAGAAGAGGGCGCAATTTGGAGTAAAGTGGATGACAAACAACATTAAACAGGAACTGCATGCGAAAAAGAGGCTATGGAAGAGATATAAGGAGACAGGTGAAGAGAGGATGGGTGAAGAATATAAGACACAGGCCAGAAGAGTGACTCGTGTGGTAAGGAAAGCGAAACTGGAATATGAGAGGAGATTGGCCCTAAGATCCAAAGAAAATCCTAGGGAATTTTTTAGCTATGTGGCCAGTAGGAGGAGAAATGACTGTGGAAGAATGATATTGTGGGATAAAAATGGGAATAGAGTGACTGATGCAGAGGACGTAGTGGAATTGTTCAATGAACACTTTATTGGAGTATTTCATCCTAGAGGAGTCAGTTTTAATGCTAGAGGGATAGGACTGGTACGAGGTCTGGAGGTACAGGAGGAGAGTGTGTTTCAGATACTGAGTACTCTGGATGTCAGTAAAGCTGTGGGACTGGATGGTATTTCACCACGAGTTTTGAGAGAATGTGCTAGCGAATTGACAATACCTTTAATGTGGCTTTACAATGAAAGTCTGGCTTTGGCAAAGGTGCCCAGGGAATGGAAGGAAGGTAAGATAGTGCCATTGCATAAGGGTGGTAACAGACTGGAAGTGTCTAATTATAGGCCAGTCTGTGTGTCATCAGTAGTTGTTAAGATCTTGGAGAAAGTAGTGAGGGACCGTGTACAGCATTGGGCAGATGAGGGTAATGTTATCTGTGAGAATCAACATGGATTTGTGAAAGGACGCTCTTGTTTTAGCAATATGCTAGCCTTTTATAATAAAGTTACAAGAGCATTAGATGAGGGAAAGGCATATACTGCAATTTTCTTAGACTTGGCGAAGGCATTTGACAGGGTGCCACATGATAAGCTGATATTTAAGTTGCAGCACATGGGTCTGGATGTCAGATTGGTCAACTGGATTCAGGATTGGCTGTCTGATAGGTATCAGAGAGTTGTGTATGGTGGAGCAGTTTCCAGGAGGCAGAGGGTTACAAGTGGGGTCCCACAGGGCTCAGTACTAGGACCTATATTGTTTAACCTTTATATCAATGACATAGCCAGTGGATTGCAGGGGGATATTCAGTTGTTTGCGGATGATGCGAAGCTGGGAAGGATTATTAGTAATAGCGCAGATGTGGTAGCCCTGCAAGAGGATTTAAATAAGCTAGATAGATGGGCAAGTGAATGGGGGTGTCAGTTTAATGCAGCAAAATGTAAGGTCTTGAGGTTTGGGAAACATCGATGGGATGCTGCATACTCTATGGGAGGAGTTATACTGGAGGAAGTAGGGGAGACAAGAGATCTGTGGTTGATGATTGATAGAAACCTGAAGTTTAGGGGACATATTGCAAAGGTAGTGAAGGTAACACAGAGGATTGCTGCTATTATGAGAAGGACACTGACCTGCAGAGATAAGAGGGTTATCATTCCGTTGTATAAGTCTCTGATCAGACCACACTTGGACTATTGTTCTCAGATTTGGTCCCCAGGATTTGAAGGGGATAAATTAACTGTGGAAAGGATACAAAGACGGATGACAAAGATGGTTTCAGGACTGTACAAGGATAGTTATGAGGATCGGCTGAGAGAATGTGGACTGCAGAGTTTGGCGGATAGAAGAAGGAGAGGTGATATGATTGAGACTTTTAAACTGTTGAGAGGTGGTTACAGGGTTGACACTGGGGAGTTCTTTCGCTTGGTTGATCAGCGGGAAGGAGTGATGACAAGAGGCCATCCCTGGAAGTTACGAAAGGAAACTGTGAGCAAGAGGGTAAGGAGTGGTTTCTTTGTGTGGAGGGTGGTTGAGCCGTGGAATGCATTGTCTGATGGAGTGGTGGGAGCGAGAACGGTCAGTGACTTTAAAGAGTGGTATGATAAACTTTGTGTTTCTCGGGGGGGATCTCCCCTCGATGAGTCTTGACAGACTTTATGTCTTAGGAAGGACCTCCCTCGATGAGTCTTTTGACTCCTTGGAGGCCTGAATAATAATAATAATAATAATAACTCCTCTTGCTCTTATTCTCACAATATTCTTTCTACATCATCTTATTGTGGATCTCTTGCTTTAATAAGGTTGCACATCCATTTCACTCCCAACTTATTGGGAGTGAAAGCACTTAAGCACTTTTTTTTAAAGATTCCCATGGATTACTGACATTTTTCCCATTCAGTAACTGCTACCATGGGACCAAAATTAGTATTCTCCTAAGTTGATCATAATTTCCAGCTTAGTACTTCAGCATGTAACCTGTTTTAATCGGAGCATCAATACAATTAGATACTTCCCAAGAAAGTACTGCATGATTTATTATTATTATTATTATGTGACATCTCCAGAGAGTCCAAGGCCTCATCGAGGGAGGACACCTGCTCTACAACTCTGTCTCCAACACTCAATCCACCAACTACAACTAACTCAGCTACACCAACGCCATCTACTACCCACCACTCCCACTACTATTTCCACAGACAATCATAAACATCCATGCCTAAGTGGGATTCGAACCCGCAGCCTTTTGGCTGGAGAGCAGATACGTTTACCACTCGGCCAACCAGGCTAGCATGACTGTCACCAATAAGTACTTCTTTCAATCTTTCACAAATTTCTTACTTATATACAAGGATGATGCTCTGATGTTTATTTTTTATTATTGTGCTTCTTGTTTTTTTCTGTTGGCTAATTCCTTTGATAATGTTATATGCTTTATTGATTTTTCTGGTTTTGGTTAAATCTTTTATTTCTTTGCACTTCTCTCTGCCATTGTTCTTTTGCTTCTTTCGATTTTCTGTTTATCATATTTTTTAGTTATTTATATTTTTTCACACTTCCTTCATTTGGAGAGATTGTATATTTTTGCTTCTTTCATATATTAGGTTTAAAATACCTTGAGTAATGCATGACTTTTACGTTCACCTATGCAGTTTTTGCTAGGTAATGATCATTATTCTTAAAATGAGTCCACCTTTCTTCTGTTTATAGATTCTATAGTTTTCATCTATTTTTCATTTGGGCTTTTTCCTTGATTCTGTCAGCTATTTAAATTTCAAATTATATTTTAATAAACCACACTGTGGTCACTGTCTACATCAGCTCTAGTGTAACTTTTGCATGACTTTACTTGATTTTTAAATCTATTTCTAATATAATATATTTGATACTTTTCTTATATCCCTTGCATTTTCCAAGTATAACTGCTTCTTTTTGGTACCTCAAAAACCAGGTGATGGCAATTATCATATTAAACTTGTAGCAGAACTCTACAAGTTTAATATGATATCTAAAAGGCTAAAGGCTATCTGCTCTTTCATTTAGGCTTCCAAGTTCATATTTTCTCATCTCTCTACCATCTTTTCCTTCTTCAGTGATGGTATTCCAATCACCCATTACAATGATGCTGTCTTCACTTTAGATTAGTTTCATTAAATTCTTCATTTTACATATACTTTGCCTTATTACATATACTTTACATATAATTGCCTCCATAGTGCAATTGGGAGAACGACGGTACATTGCGCCCTTCGATTGGAATAGGCCTAAGTTTGATTCTCATCGTGACGGGAGGAATCTTTATCTGGACAATTTTCAATCGAAGGTGAGTTAGCCGATCTCAGATGGAGGTAGCAGGGTTTTTCATCCCGCATACAGACAAATCGGCCCTTCAGAACACACGCAATTTACAGACATAGAATACCAGTTGTGGTGGAGGTAGGTAGTAGATGGCATTGATTCGTAGTAGAAGTTTGGTGTAGTGGTTGAGACAGTTGTAGGTGTCCTCCCGCGATGAGCCTGCAGACTCCTTGGAGGTGTCAGGAATAATAATAATAATAATAATACTTTATCATCATTATGGTCACTGGTTGGCATGTAGGTTTGTATTATTACTTGTTCTTTTACTTCAAGTTTTACCATTATCATTCTGCTGCCATATTTTATTAAGTTGATTACTCTTCTTCCCCATTGCTTGCATAATATTACAACTCCATTTTTTGCTGTCTTGTCACCTGAATAAATTATTTTGTAGTCATAACTCCAAAGGTTATCAGTCCTGCTGCATCTCACCTCACTAGTTCCTAGTATGGCTACTTTTAATCTATTTATTTCTCTCTTTAGATTTTATACCTTTCCAATTTGTAAGAGGGGTTTTCACATTCCATGGCCCAGTGAATGAAAACCAGAAAAATCTAATGAATGTACATTATTTTTTCTTGGTTTATGACCCAGGAAGCCTTGTTATTTTATTACCTGGAACACTTAGTAGGAAAATCCCTCTATAATTCTCTTTATTCCCTTTTATATAGATGGGAACTATGACTCCAATCATCTGGAATTCAACCTTGTGACCAGGTCCTCTGAATTATGCAGTGTAGCCACTGCAGAACTTATATACCTCCATATTTTAGCATTTTTGGTCAAATATCATCTACTCCAGCTGCCTTTTCACATTTCAAGTTTTTGACTTTTTTTACCTCAAGTATTGATATATACTCTTCTTTGCATTTCTTTTGAATATTTTTTACTACAGTTCTGTCGCTGCATGTTTCATTTAATAATCTTTCAAAGTAATTTCTCGAGACATGTAGTATTTCCTTATCTTCAGTTTTCATGTTACCTTTATTATATTTGATTCCTTTCACAGTATTTTAACTTATATATTCTTGTCGAAGTCTTCCCATAACTTTTGTTTAGCTACTTTCACATGTAGCTTAGTTCTCTTACATTTTCTCTTTATTCTTTCAAGGCATCTGCTGACTTTTTTTTTGCTAGGAACTTTTGGTAGGCTTACTTCTTCTTCTTCTCCAGGAGTGCTTCTTTAACTACTTGTCTCTACCATGTCATTCTTATTTTTCTTGCCAAGAATCTCACCTTGCCAAGAATCTCACCACAAGCCTTCCTGGCTGAATCAACCAATGTTTTTCAAGAATTTGCCACTAAGATTTGAAGGTTTAATTTTTTTTTTTCAATAATATTTGTATAGTTTGCATAGTCATGACTTCAGTTTACCTCTAAAAGCTGCTCAACTTTAATTCTTTTTTTAAAACTTTCATACCTACTATTCTTTTTGATGTAATATTCATTTTTTATCCTACTTAGCACTAAGTAATGGTCGCTTCCAATTTCATATCCTCTGTACACGCTTGTATCTTGAACCAGCATGAAGATACCACTATCAATAATGGCGTGGCCAATGAGGCTTTCCTTAATTTCTTGTGTCTTCTACGTGAACTTGTGTACATCTTTATGTTGGAAAATAGTGTTAGACTAGTTCATATGCTGAACAGAAATCTAGCAATTACCATTATTATTAGTTTTGCCCTTTTCTCCAAATTTCCCAAAACATCTCTATATGCTTGGTGAGATTCACTTCCTATGTGATGCTTGTTGGAGATCTACAAGCAGCACTTTTTCCATTTTCTTTATGTCATCTGTCTGCTCTAGTGACTCAGAACTACTTCTTTCTTAGGAAATCCTAAGGTGTTGCTACCTTACTAGGATAAAAATAGAACAAGTGGACACTTATTGCATTCATTGTCCAGCAGTAATCTTCTAGAGATTCAGTGCAGCCATTTCTCATTCTTAGTGATTATTTCTCTACAATGGCACACTTCACACTGTTGTCACTTGTAGGTGATCTTCTGCTGATCAGGATGCATGTTGTTGCTGCTTCCATGTCCAGCTGCCTGTAACTTATTTTATTATAGTGGTTACATCTCACATGTTGCATCCTTGTCATCAAAAATATGTTGCTTTTTTGTAGAGATAGCCATGCTACTGAATATCTCACCACTTCCCATTAGTGGATGCCATCCCATTGTCCAAGAATGCTTATTTACAGGTTTCCCTGTTTATCACAGCTAACTTCTCTATCCAGAGGACATTTCCCTTTCCTTCATCCCATGCACTTTGGGATGCATGAAGTTGTGTACTATATTGATGAAACTGAACTGTAGAAAATTGATCGAGGGCAGGGATTTGGAGGTTGCCATGGACAGGGAGTTGAAGTTTAAAGAGCATATTGCAAAGGTAGCCAAAACAGCACATCAGATTATGTGACTGTTGAGGAACACACTGACAAGCAGGGATAAGATGTTTTATTATTCCCTGCTATAAAGGTTTAATAAGGCCACATCTGAATGACTGCACACAGATATGAATGTCTGTGGGATTCAAAAACTAGCTAGCTGAATAAGAGAGGACATGATAGAAGCATACAAGTTATTAAATGAGTTGTATGGGATTCTCTCTAAAGACTTTTTTTTCAGTACATGGCAAGAAGGAAAACAACAAGGTGTCACATCCTGAAAATTGCATATGAATGTGGTTACAAGTGTGTCAGAACTAGATTTTTTGCTTGTGGGATGGTGAATGGATGGAATGAGTTACCAGATCTGGTTTGAGTGCATTGGTGATTGAGTTCAGGAAGAGGTATGAAGGGGGATTGTGTGAACAAGGGTTAGCGTGCATCTCTAACAATGAGTCTTTGACTCCAAGGAAATGTGCAACAAAATATAATTTATAAGGCCTTGATCAGGCTGCATATCGTCAACTGTGCGGACTTGGCCCTTTTCAAGCAGATGAGGCTATACCTGAAAGTTATGATAGGTATAAAAACGTATAAAAAATAGGTATATTTCACGGTATAAAAAGAACACAGATGGTTAAGAAAATAACTATTTATTAACTTAAAAGTTAATATTTCGCTGGTAATATATCCAGCATCTTCAGAGCACACAACACAAAGTTTGTTACAAAGGCAAGACAACCACAATCTGGTGTAACAGTGGGGACAGTATAAGTGATTGCAGTGTGCAACACAAGACTAAAGTCCTAATATGGCGCCATCTAGGTTAAAAAAAAAAAAAAAAGTTTTGAAATAGTAGTCCAAATGATAAAAAATAAAAGTAATAAATATTAATTTGGTCTTAGGATGACTGTCTCCCAAATCTTTGGTAGATTTATGCAGCCATACTTGTTAAGGTTTGGGATATGTTTCAAGGCTTCTGTTGATTCCAGGAACAACCTCTCTGACTTGTAGAAGCTTCTGTGCATTACTTTTGTTTCTTTCCAATTGATCCTGTGTGTAGGGGTATCCAAAGCATGGTCTGCCAGACCCGACTTACCATAGCGAAAGTGTCGGATATATTTTTTGTGTTCACTGAGGCGGATGTCCACATTTCTTCCTGTCTGTCCGTAGTAGGCTTGATGGCAAGAACAGGGCACTTCATAGACACCATGATGTGATAAAGGAGTGCATTTGTCCTTAGGTGAACGGATGAGAGTTGCTAATTTTTTATAAGGTTTAAATACTGTGCGTAATTGGTGTTTGTTAAGCACCCTAGATATCTTTTCAGATGTGCCTTTAATGTATGGAATGGTGATTGTTTTGTTGTAGTCTTCTGTGGTAGATAGAGGGGATTTATGGGTAGCATTTAGTATGTTATCTATTTTACGGGGATTATAACCATTGTTTAAGAAGGCTTGACGTAGGTGAGAAAGTTCAGCAGTGAGAGCAATGTCATTGGAACAGATTGCGCTAGCTCTATGGGTTAGTGTTTTTAAGGTACCATATTGTTGAGAAGGGTGGTGGTGTGATTGTTTGTGTAAGTATCTCCCTGTATGTGTGGGTTTTCTGTAAACAGAAAATGATAAGGAACCTTCTGGAAGACGTGTGATCAGTGTGTCCAAGAAAGGCAGGCAGTCATTGGCTTCTAGTTCCATTGTAAAGTGGATTTTAGGATGCTGGCTATTTAGATGCACTAAAAATGTATTCAATGTGTCTGGGCCATGTGGCCAAATGGCAAACACATCGTCAACATAGCGTAGCCAGAGGCTAGGTTTGAGAGTGGCTGTGTTGATAGCTAATTTTTCCAGATGTTCTATGTAGAAGTTGGCTAAGGGGGCAGAAAGAGGGGAACCCATAGCTGTCCCATCTAACTGTTTGTATATTTTCCCTTTCCATGTAAAATAACCTGCCTGTACTGTGAATTTAAATAGCTGGTATATATCTGGGGGAAATTGTGAATTTAGTAAGTTAAGTGTTTCAGTCAGTGGTACATTAGTGAATAATGAGGTGATATCAAAACTCACCATTAGGTCTGAACTATTTAAGGTGTGGTTTTCTAAAATACTTTTTAGGTGGGTAGAATTTTTAACAAAAGAGGGAGAATTGTTTGTGTAAGTGGTTAGTAATTTTGCTAAATGTTTGGCTAGTTTATATGTAGGACTGTTTATACTATCTACAATAGGAAGTAAAGGTGTACCTTGTTTGTGTATTTTTGCACCATATATTCTGGGTGCTTTAACGTGTATGGGTTTAAGTTTTTTGACAATTTCTTTAGGCCAGGAAGTGATTTTGTTCAGTAACTTGCACACCTTTTTCTTTTGTGAGTTGGTGGGATCTCGATCTATGATTTGATATGTAGACCGGTCTTGGAGCAGTGTATGCATTTTGCTTTCATATTCTGTTGTATCCATAACTACAGTGGCGTTTCCTTTGTCTGATTTGGTTATTGTAATGTGGTTATTATTGCGTAGTTCTTTTAGGGCTATTGTTTCTTTATGTGGGATATTATTTTTGGGAGGCTTAGAATGGATAAGGATATTGGCCACATCTAACCTGATATTATTGGCTATGGCTGGTGGCAAGTCGTGAATCCCACGTTCAACGGAAGCCATTATTTTGGTTTTAGGCACATCTTTTGGAGTAACGGCAAAATTGTGTCCAAGACTTAATGCACTAGTGGCCTCTTTTGATAAGGTTGTCGATGATAGGTTCACAACGACGCCATCTTAATGAAAATGTGGCCGCTGTGTAACATTGCGTTGCTGGAGGATTTCAAATTTTTTCTGGTGTCGGTTTTTAAGTTTAGCAAATTCTTTATTGGCTGTAGAGTCGGAGATTCTATCCAAAATCTCCCATAGCTGCGGGTTCAAAATGTCAGATAATGTGTCACGAAGTACACTGATCGAGAAATTTATTTTTGAAAGTTCTCGGCGAGTAGCATATACCTGTTCCCGTAATAGTGCTAAACTCGCTCTTTTATAAATACATTGGGCTTTGGCCGAGTGAAACTTGTCCCTAATTTTTATACAGTTTGGTATCAATTTGGTATCTCGGCACCTTTTTAAGAAGGCTAACCTGTTCAGTTGCCGCGCCAATTTTACTTTCCACTTACCGTATTGTCGTGTCTTGCATACGATGTTATCTCCGTGAAGAATATTTATATGCGTGGATAGGCTTATGTGTTCGTCAGACATGTTATGATAGGTTTCACGGTATAAAAAGAACACAGATGGTTAAGAAAATAACTATTTATTAACTTAAAAGCTAATATTTCGCTGGTAATATATCCAGCATCTTCAGAGCACACAACACAAAGTTTGTTACAAAGGCAAGACAACCACAATCCGGTGTAACAGTAGGGACAGTATAAGTGATTGCAGCAAGACTCTGTTTTGTGTTGCACGCTGCAATCTGAAAAGATATCAAGCACCCTAGATATCTTTTCAGATGTGCCTTTAATGTATGGGATGGTGATTGTTTTGTTGTAGTCTTCTGTGGTAGATAGAGGGGATTTATGGGTAGCATTTAGTATGTTATATATTTTACTGGGATTTATTTTACATGGAAAGGGAAAATATACAAACATTTAGATGGGACAGCTATGGGTTCAACTCTTTCTCCCCCCTTAGCCAACTTCTACATAGAACATCTGGAAAAATTAGCTATCAACACAGCCACTCTCAAACCTAGCCTCTGGCTACGCTATGTTGACGACGTGTTTGCCATTTGGCCACATGGCCCAGACACATTGAATACATTTTTAGTGCATCTAAATAGCCAGCATCCTAAAATCCACTTTACAATGGAACTAGAAGCCAATGACTGCCTGCCTTTCTTGGACACACTGATCACACGTCTTCCAGAAGGTTCCTTATCATTTTCTGTTTACAGAAAACCCACACATACAGGGAGATACTTACACAAACAATCACACCACCACCCTTCTCAACAATATGGTATCTTAAAAACACTAACCCATAGAGCTAGAGCAATCTGTTCCAATGACATTGCTCTCACTGCTGAACTTTCTCACCTACGTCAAACCTTCTTAAACAATGGTTATAATCCCCGTAAAATAGATAACATACTAAATGCTACCCATAAATCCCCTCTATCTACCACAGAAGACTACAACAAAACAATCACCATTCCATACATTAAAGGCACATCTGAAAAGATATCTAGGGTGCTTAACAAACACCAATTACGCACAGTATTTAAACCTTATAAAAAATTAGCAACTCTCATCCGTTCACTTAAGGACAAATGCACTCCTTTATCACATCCTGGTGTCTATGAAGTGCCCTGTTCTTGCCATCAAGCCTACTACGGACAGACAGGAAGAAATGTGGACATCCGCCTCAGTGAACACAAAAAATATATCCGACACTTTCGCTATGGTAAGTCGGGTCTGGCAGACCATGCTTTGGATACCCCTACACACAGGATCAATTGGAAAGAAACAAAAGTAATGCACAGAAGCTTCTACAAGTCAGAGAGGTTGTTCCTGGAATCAACAGAAGCCTTGAAACATATCCCAAACCTTAACAAGTATGGCTGCATAAATCTACCAAAGATTTGGGAGACAGTCATCCTAAGACCAAATTAATATTTATTACTTTTATTTTTTAACATTTGGACTACTATTTCAAAATTTTTTTTTTTTTTTTTTACCTAGATGGCGCCATATTAGGACTTTAGTCTTGTGTTGCACGCTGCAATCACTTATACTGTCCCCACTGTTACACCAGATTGTGGTTGTCTTGCCTTTGTAACAAACTTTGTGTTGTGTGCTCTGAAGATGCTGGATATATTACCAGCGAAATATTAGCTTTTAAGTTAATAAATAGTTATTTTCTTAACCATCTGTGTTCTTCTTATACCGTAAAACCTATCATAACATGTCTGACGAACACATAAGCCTATGCACGCGTATACCTGAAAGGGTACAATGAAGTTAGACTAAGATGAATTTTGGCTTGCTGGAATGTTAGATGTAATTAAAAGTGGTTGAGGAAATGTAGTTTGTAGGTTCTCAGGGAAAGAAGGAAGAATGGTGGATATTATTGAAACATATAAGTTGATAATTGGTTGTTATTCAATTAATATAGTAGAGATTTTTCATAGAACGGTGGGAGACGAGTGTAGAAAGGCTATCCCTTGAATCTCAGGGTTGTGGAGTCCTTTTAGTAATTGGTGGAAGTAACTGCATGGGAGTGTGGTGAGTGCAGAAACAGTGAATGATTTTATTGCATAGTTTGATCTATGCCAAGTGATGATAGAACCTCACACAGAGAGTTATTTGGCTCCATGGAGATTGACAATAATAAAAAATATCTCTGTTATTTACTTCTTGTAATTTTTTTTTTAATATCACCCTATATTACATTTGTACTATGAGTGGGCTAAACTAAGATTTTTTTTTCTATTTTTTATTAATGTTTTTATTTATTTATACATAGTCCAAAGCCCTGCTCCAGAGACCAAACATGAAACTGTTTCAAGCCACTTCAGGTCTCCAATAAATGAGTCAGTGGTCTCACGATTGGAGATGAAATTCATTTCCCACTTATAAACAGTCACAAACATTCCTGCCCAGAGCAGGATACAAACCTGTAGCCTGTTGGTTGGAGAGTGGATATGCTAATGACTTGGCCAACCAGGACAGCAAATAAACAACTAAATAAATATTTCCTTGGTAATTGAATCTCTGTTTTTTTTTTTTTTTTTTTTTTTTTTTTTTTTTTTTTTTTTTTTTTTTTTAATGTAGCATAAAATTTTTTCAGAGCAAAAGTACTAGAGTACTTTTCACTATCAAAAATGTACTGAATTTATTAATTTTGTTTCTATTTTGAACATAATTCAAAAAATTTATGATCAGATGAGATGTTTGGGATAAATGATTTCATGTAAATCATTAATATCATACATTTCTGTTTATCTAGCTCTGAAGCAGTCTCCTTCTAGGCGTAAAGGGACCTCTGTACGCCACAAGAATTACTTATCAAGTGAAACAGAGGGACAGAAACAAGATATTTCAAGTATAAAGTCACAAGTTGCTGAATTCGACCATTTAGAGCCTAGTGTAGGTAATATTCATATTCTAAATCAAAATAAACCTGTAATACAGTCTAAAAGGTTTTTAATGCATTAGAGAAAGCAACAGTCTTTATCTTGATTGGATATGTGACTAGTTCCCTTGAATTATCTTTGAGAATTATGAGGAAAAAAAAACATTCCTTTTTTTTAATTAAAATTTGTTTAATTTTTCAATGCTAATTTTCGATGTGTTCCTTTTTAGAGGATGTGTCTTGCTTTCTAAAATTGCCAGCTTTATGTCTCATGTAACAAACCAGAAGTAAAGAAAATAGATTTCTTGAGTTTTGTTTTATTTTTTGGGAGGGGGGGGGGACAACTATCTCAGGCAATATGTAACAGAGGACACACGAGGATCGAGGGTTTTGGATTTGATCATCCCATCAGAGGATGTTATAAATGAGATGTCAAATCTCCCTCCAGTTGATCAGGGTGACCATGTTGATTGCCATGGTGGCTGCCAATTATGTGAGGACTTCTGTCAGGAGAGAGTATATGTGGAACTACAAGGCTGGTAATTATGAGAAGCTCAGGAGACAGCTTGCAACTGTAGCATGGAATGAGGAGTCAGGTGGAAAGGACATCAGTGCTGCTTGGGTGATAATCAAGAACTATCTGGTAGAAGCAATATTTGAATGTATTCCAAAGGTCAGAAGGTTAAATAAGGTAGGTGTGAAATGGATGAATGAAGTGATTAAGCATGCAATACGGAGAAAGAAGACATTATGGAGGCAACATAAGATGAGTGGTAGTAATCAATTTCATGAGGAGTAAAGAATGGGTAAGGAGGGTGGCTCGGTTGGTAAGGGTAGCAAAAGTGCAGTATGAGTGACAGTTAGCTAATGAAGGGGAAAAAATCCTATGGAGTTCTTTTGATATGTAACCAGCAAAAAAAAAAAAAAAACAGTGATTTTGAAAGGTAGAAGCTAATGACTGACTTTACATCACTTGCCTTGATATGAAGGGAATACTAAGGCAAGTGATGTGAAGTCATTAGCTTCTATATACAAGTTGTCACAGTCCTGAAAAATACTTCAGGTGCAAAGTTTGTTTGCTTACACTTGGATAAAGGATTAAACCAAGTATATAATTTCTTGGTATCTTTAATTTATGGTATAATCAAGTGAAAAAACTTCCAATAACTATCTCTAATCCAGAGTATTTTAATAATAAGGTGTGAGACCTTTTGGCTACTCGTATATGAAAATATGACATCTGCATTACTTCAACCATACTATCTCCTCTGGGTCTGGCTCCCACTGATGAGACCTCAATAAAGCTTGAAACTGGTCTGGGTAGTGACCCTTCCCATAATGCATAGCATTATACATGTGCATAAGGATATGTGCTTTGCACTATGGGATACTAAGGCAAGTGATGTGAAGTCATTAGCTTCTATATACAAGTACCCCAGTCCTGAAAATACTTCAGGTGCAAAGTTTGTTTGCTTACACTTGGATAAAGGATTAAACCAAGTATATAATTTCTTAGTATCTTTAATTTATACCATTAACAGACAAAGCACTCGCAACTGACTCTGTCAACCCATTTCACTCATTCACAACTCTCAAAGCCAAAAATCTAGTCCTCACACCCTTACTAACCACTCCTTTATTCAACTTTCTTGTTCCGATCCCTTAGAGCCTTCATTTACTAAAGGGAAGTTTTTACTAACAGCTGCATTGAACGAGGGAGATGGATATACAGTAGTATACTTATTTGCAAAGGCTTTTTATAGATTACCACATGATAAGTTGATAGTTAAACTAGAGTGGATGTGTTGGATATTAGGCTAGTGCATTGGATTGGAGATTGGCTATCCGATAGATGCTAGCAAGTTGTACATGGGGGAGAAATGCCCTCAAAGAGGAAAATCAGTAGTGTTGTGGCTCAGGGGTCTGTTTTAGGCCCATTGCTGTTTAACCTGTATGTTAATGATATCCGGGAAAATTTGAAAGGGGATATTCAGTTGTTCGCAGATGATGCAAAGTTGGGATGAACTATAAGGAGTAAAGCAGATGTGTCATTACAAGAAGACTTGAATACATTGAGTGAATGGGCACGAGAGTGGGGATACCAGTTTAGCGTTGCAAAATGTAAGGCTTTAAAATTTGGAAAACAAAGATGGGATGTAGAATTTGCTCTTGGTAGGGATATCTTGTTGGAGGTGAAGAAGGAAATTACAGATGTTGGGGTGGAAAGGATCTAAAATTTAGAGGACACATTGTCAACACAACGAATTTGGTAATGATTCACAAGACACTGGATTGTAGGTGGTTCTTAGATGAGTCTTTTACTTTTTGGGGTCTTAGGATAATAATAATTATAAATTCAGAACCCGGCAGTTCTGTCTTATCATAGATAGTGGAGTAAAATACCATTCTTATGTACATATTTCCTCTTTTTGTTTATATATCAATTCTGCACACTGCTGGTCCTGTTTATAGACACGAGTTAAATGAAAAGGATGCTACTGATATTTTTCTTCATAAACTTGAGGTTGTAGTTGTTTGGGACACTTCACGAGGATGGCTGTTCCTGGAACTAGATGACCAGGAATGGAAAGAAAGTCTGGGGAATAAAAAGGATGTGTTGGGCAATCACTACTTTTATTTTTTTACAAACCATTTATGACTGTCCTCTCATTGGAACACCAATGAAATTCTACAGTACCTGTAGAATAGACATAAAACAAATTCAGATTGTCTGTTGTGAAATAGCAGTTACAGTCGGTCAGGGAAGGAAGAATTGTTGAAGCCAAACTGCCTGCCCTTTCTGAACAGTATTACAAATTTTTGCATAGTCTTGTGCGTTAATTGGGCGTTCTAGGATAGTGTCCAGCATGAGGAGGACTTTAAATAGAAGTTCTCTTCCTCCAGGTTTTCCTTGACTTTGGAGATGATCTAGTGGTTGAACCAGATTAGGAAGAGGTTTTTTGTCATCCAGGCTTTTGTATCCAGTACACAAGCAATATATTCTTGTTATGTTTTCTGATAACTCTTAGATTTTATATGCAGAATATTATGCCAGGATTTGTGATATGGTCTGCTGCATTGCTGCAAACCAGTAGCTTAACAGTTGTTGGAAGTTTTTCCACTTGTTTATACTATAAATTAAAGATTTAGAGAAAGCAACAATCTTTATCTTTATTGGAGATTTGACTGGTTCCATTGAATTTTCTTTGAGAATTATGAGGAAAAAAAACATTCATTTTTTTTAAATTAAAATTTGTTTTTAATTTTCAATGCTAATTCTCAATGTGTTTCTTTTTATAGGATGTATCTTGCTTTCTAAAGTTGCCAGCTTTATGTCTATTATAACAAACTAGAAATAAAGAAAACAGGTTTCTTGAGGTTTTTTTTTTTAGGGGGGGGAACTACCTCAGGCATTATGTAACAGAGGACATATGAGGATTGAGGGTTTTGGATTTGATCATCTCATCAGATGATGTTATGAATTAGATGTCAAATCTCCCTCCAGTTGGTCAGAGTGACCATGAAGTGATTACCATGGTTGTGGAGACCTGACTTTATTTATTGGCGGAACACCCTGGAAAGTTTTTGTTGGTTATTTGAGTTGGAAAATTAAGAGATTACTGTTCTTATAAGAACTTTTAGATGTGTATTTTTACCAATTTTTATTCTTACTTACTGTAATCACAGTGAAATATGTAAGTATATATTTATGTACAAAATACTTTATTTTATTTTGTTTTATTGATGATTATGACTATACTAGCTAAGTTCAAAATTTGATCTACCTGTAACAGAAGACCCTGGCATTCTATGTGGGGGAAATCATTAGTTTTTAAGCTACTTGTTTAAAATGTATAAATCCAGCAGCTGATCCCAGTTATAAAAATAATGGCAAAAGGGGACTTAATGTGTTTAAAATTTTAATACAGTAAACCCTTGCTGAACGTTGGGGTTACACATTAACACATTGCTCGCACGGCAAAATCGCATTCCGCAAAATTAACTTTCTATGGAAAAAAATGTGTTAGGTATAGTTCAAATTAAGAAAGTATGTATGTATAATTTAAACTAACCTAAATATTGTTGTTGTTGTAATTAAAAGGGAAAATGAAACAAATGTTAATTGAAAGGATTTTTATTACTGCTTAATAAGTAGGTACATGATACAATTATTTTTTTAAAAAGCTAGTGATTTTTGCTTGGGACAATGACTGACGCAACTCGCAACTCTTTAAACATTTCGTGGTAAGGAGTGCAGAGTTTTTCAATGCCTTTCATAAATTGTCATCTTCTTTTTTCATTTGGGTCAATCTCCATTGCAAAATCAGACAGTTCCTGTGCCCTTTTTAACAATTCGTTTAACTTCTTGTAAGTTAAAGGTGCTTTATCTCTTCTTCTTTGCTATCGCTGCTTTCATTGTCGACTGGTGTTACAAGATCATCCAATTCTCCATTCGTCATTTCTCGATCATTTTCGATTAATTCTTTGACTTCCCCTTCTTCCATATCTGAAAACCCATCGCTGCCAATTGCTTTTGCAATTTGTATGATTTCTTTGTCTTCATTTTCAATTAATGGAAATCCTTTAAAATTGTTGACAATTTCTGACCAGAGCTGATGCCAGTGTTAGATCCTGAATGAAGGAATCTTGCAAAGAAATCATTCATTCAGAATCTAACATACTAAACTTACTAACAAAGAGAAATACCTGTGCATCAGCTGAAATCAAAAGTGAAACTTCTTCACTTTATGTATAAAATTTGTATTCTTTATTTCATGTACCATATATTTAAGCTGTTGTGATCATATTAAGATTTTATTTAGAGTATGTCTTAAAAGAGGGATAATCTGACTTAATTTAAGCCTCACTTAAGCTGTGTAAAATTAACTGTGAGTCATCAAATAGTTACTAAATAATAATTCTTGGAAGGTATAAAACTACACGTGTACAGCGTAACGCTGGTGGCAGTAACTTAAGCGGAACATATATTGACGCGAATTCTGGGAATACAAGAGCATAACATCGTCGGGAAAAAGCAAGGGATGAACCCAAGGGGTGAAAAGATATGGGTCGTGTGCAAAGGTGACTGAGGAAAAACAGGGCGCTCTATTGAAGAATATTAGGGAACGAGCACCGTATCGGATCTCTCTTGTTATATCATTTTCCTGTTTGGTGGATCGGAAGATAGCAAGATTTGGAGTAAAAGGGGGGGGGGAATGAAGCGTCTGTGCTAAGATAAGATGTCGGACAGCAGGCTTTCTTGAAAATGGAGAAGGATTCTACGCAGAGCTGAAGGTAAAAATTTCCAGTCCTAGCAGAATCAAGCCGTCGCTGAGAAGTTCCATCGAGTTGTTCCTGAAACTCAAAGATTTAAGTCCGTTTTCTGCAGAAATAATGAAGATAGCATAACCCCTATGTTGGCGTATGGACAGCCAATAGTCAAGAAGTAACCAGACGTACACGTGCCGAAAGACACGGAAAAAGTTCAGCAAGGTAAAATGACTCTATTTTGTGTATAAAATTCATTAGAAGAGAGAAGATTGTTTGCGAATGTGAAATTAAGAACAGTATTCTAAAGAACTCTGTGGACAGTCTCTAATTAGAAAGTTAACCTCCTTTGAGAGAGTAAGAAGAATTGTTTGGAAGAGATCTTTTGTAATTGTATGTGATAGGATTAACTTAATGAGATCAGAATTGTGGATTTTAGTAACTGAGTAACATTAGAATGTTTGTTTATATTATCTTATGAATAGCATTACCGAAAGGAATTTTAGTTTAACTTCATATCATTTGCTATCTATCCCAATATGCAGTTATTGTTTCTTTTAGGGTTACACGGTGATCAGCACTCATATTTGTAGATTTAGGGACTCAAAAACACACGTGTTGAACAGATTCTTTTATTAATTACAAATAAAATAAAACTTGACGTTTCGACCTCTATATCGAGGTCATCATCGGAAGAATACAACTGTATGCAGAACCAAGCTACATGCTCATGCTTTCTATACCAGTAAACTAAATCTACGTAGTTAATAAATCTTTTTTTTCTAGCCTGACCTCTAGTGATAAAAAAAAAAAAATATATATATATATATATATATATATATATATATTATAAATAGATAAATGCAACTACAAAAAACTGTTAGAGTCCTCCTGTATTAATATTCTGGATAGTTACAAAATGATTTCTTTCAGTTGCTACTGAATGTTCTAAACACTTCACCAAGTCACCAGGTTGTCTTCTTGTAGTGGGAATTTTTCTAATGCTAGTTTAGGATGTTATATAGGTTGTAGATGGGTCCTCCACATTCTTGAAATGGTGAGGCCATCATTTTTGTTGAGATTTGGGTTGTGTTTGACCGCACCAAAACCTGGTTTGAGAGAAAATTTAAAGAGTCTTGTGAAATGCTCAAACACAACGCAAATCTCAACAAAAATGATGGCCTCACTATTTCAAGAATGTGGAGGACCCATCTACAACCTATATAACATCCTAAACTAGAATTAGAAAAATTCCCACTACAAGAAGACAACCTGGTGACTTGGTGAAGTGTTTAGAACTTTCAGTAGCAACTGAAAGAAATTATTTTGTAACTATCCAGAATATTAATACAGGAGGACTCTAACAGTTTATTGTAGTTGCATTTATCTATTTATAATATATATTCATTATAATATATATATATATATATTTTTTTTTTTTTTTTTTATCACTAGAGGTCAGGCTAGAAAAAAGATTTATTAACTACGTAGATTTAGTTTACTGGTATAGAAAGCATGAGCATGTAGCTTGGTTCTGCATACAGTTGTATTCTTCTGATGATGACCTTGATATAGAGGTCGAAACGTCAAGTTTTATTTTATTTGTAATTAATAAAATAATCTGTTCAACACATGTGTTTTTGAGTCCCTAAATCTACAAATATGAATGCAGTTATTGTGTTTCACATGCTTAATGACCTTTCATTAATTTAGAATATGTTAACCTCTTAACTCGAGTTTCATTTAGTATTGAGTCATAATTGAGTGTATGAATTTTGTATTCTGTTTAGATATTCCAATAAAGTTGTCATATTTACCTGAACCTGAGTCATGCCTAATTACGATTGCAAACTACCACTTATAAAAATAGAACCTATTTTGGTGGGAAGGATTTAGAAAGTAAATATAATTATAGATTTTGGTCACGACTGCAATAATCTGATTCTATACAACAGTGTTAAAGTAAGATATTGTGTAAGAAAGCCTCAGAATCTAGTATTGTCTCCCTGAGTAAAGATCTTTTCTACTATAGGATACTGGCTGGCACAGCATAAAATAAATTTGCCAGTGTCTGAAGAGGAAACAGTCTTAGATATAAATAGATGTAAGCATATTAGGCCATATATCTGAAGAAGTAAAATAGCGAAAGAAAGATAGAATGGGAATATATATAACAGTAAAATACAGAGAAAGTAACAACATAACAATAGAGCAGCTGGTAGGATTTTAATTGAATAAGGTTTTAAATAAGAAAGGATTTAATCAAGAAACAAAAATATAAAGAATAAATCATATAAATAAAATTATTTAACAATGGTGCAGTCGACAGGATATGATTAGGGTCCCTAAAAAATTAAGGTTAATAGGGAATAATCACTGTAAGACCTACTTATAATCACTATAAGTAGGTCTTGGATTCGTATAAGGCAATCAGGCATTTGTTGAAATAACAAAGAGTGTGAAAAGAGGTAATAATTAAGTTTGTGAGATGAAAGCAGGTATGCCTCAACCATCAAGCTCAGATTTAGATGACTCTGAATTCTTTAGGACGATAAATCCTCTACAGGTTTTTCCTCAGTTTTCGGGGGAGGAGTCTGATGACGTTCTGGCATTTTTTGAGTATATAGAAGAACTAAGAAGAATTGGTAGATGGAGTGAGCTCCAACTGCTAATTCTGCTCCGTAGTAAGCTTATCGGGAAGGCAAAGACATACTTTTATTCCTCCCCGTCTTAAAAGAAAATAGAGATTACTATAAGTTTAATGAGGTCCTAAAATCCGAGTTTTCTAAAGTGAGGAATGTGGGACCAAATTTATGGAAGCTCCAGAAGATGGGGCAAAAAGACAAAGAAAGTGTGTCAGACCACAACCGAGTCTTAGCTCTTGCCAATACTTTAAGTGTCTCTGACAAATACCGGCACAATCTTAACTGGGCAGTTTTCCAACATTTTAGGGGGGGGGGGGGAATTGAGACAAGAACTGAAGGAGACAGCATTTGGGAAGGATATAACAAATTTGTAGGAGTGTTTGACAGCAGTAAAACAAAGAGAGCACCTGCTTGGAGACATTTGTCCCACAGCCTCAATTGGGTCCGTCGATGTCATCAGAGAAGAGAAAAACAGCAATATTTATGTGATTAAAGAGGGGAATGATTCCACTTGTGTGAACAATACTGAAAGGAGTCAGGCACATGTGGGAGCATGACTATTAATGATCAAATGAGTGGTGAGAAAGATGGAGAAGGATCAATCATGTGACTGACTATAAGACCAACACCACAAAGGAAGTAGAGCTGTCTGACATTGAAGAAGTATGTTCAATGATTAAACAAGAAGTTGAACTCTTACAACAGCCCATAATGGACTGTCTTGATGCTGCACTTCAGCGGCTGGCAGCAGTAACTGAAGAGACCTCTCAAACAACTATATCTCAAACAGAAGACTGATGAGATGATAAGAAAGGGAGTCGAAAGACTACAACAACCTATTGTGAGCTGTATTGAAACAGCTGGCGGCAGTTACAGAAAAGACTTCAGAATCAACCATACCTCAAAATGAGAAGACCAATAAGATAATGAACAGAAGAGAGCCGCCTAGACATTTCTGTTACAATGAGATTGGGCACATAGCTCGCAACTATTTTAAGAACAAGAGGTTCTCCATGAGAAATAATAGAAATGAGTCGAGGTTTGGGCACCCTCCTCATAATTATGAAGGTAAACCATGGAGAAGAGGGCAGAGGAATCATGAACATCTTAGAGGGTCAAGAATGATAATCATGGGGAACGTACAGGGATGTTATTGTAACATACTGCTAGATACTGGTTCCTGGGCCTCTGTAATTACTGAAGATTATCTTCAAGAAATAAAAGTCCGTGTATGGTGAGGAATTTCTAATCTAAGGAAACTGGTTATCGGGAATCTCTACATCAGAGATATATGTGACAAAGAAGGTTAGAGTAAAATTGTACTTACCTGAATTTAACATGAGTGTTTGGCAAGATTTGTTGGTCCTCTCTAGGACATCTCACCCAGGCTCACAAATCATCTTGGAAATAAGATTTCTGGAGAAGTACAAATTCTCATGCATCTTCTCTTGTAATGAAATGTTCCTTATGGGAAGAAAACGGTCAGATAAAGAGAGAAATAATAATGGAAGGAAAGTTAGGGAATCACATCAGGGCAGAATGCAAACTGAGACTAACATTGTACAAAGTGTACAGGCTAAGAGGGATAATGAAGAATGTATTGATAACTAGACTGATTCTTCATTAACTTCAACATCCAAAGACAACAGCCAGACTGAGACTTAACTCATAACAAACGTCAAAGTAGTAGATGATCAAAGCGTAGAGGAAGGGAAATTAGGGGAAAGTAGTCAGGGAACAATCGCTATGAATGTAATTGAGAGATTTGAAAGATCGAGAGGTTCCTTTAACTATTCAAGGTAGAACAGGAACAGAAGATGCGAAATAAATGTACAATCTAAGCGGCAGTTAATTTATGCCCACTTCTTATGTTTTCTTTTCAAGCTTAGAAGGGTAATAAGTGAGTTATTAGTTTGGGATTTACCTCTTGCTATGAAGGCTGCACACATACTCACAGATTGTGTAAGATTTGTGAATAATTCAAATGAAAATGGAATTAGGTCCAATACATTACAAGATAGCAGTGTAGTCAAATTTAATCGGAAGGATAAGGCACAGAGTGATATAGGATACATGTTAAGTTCAACAGAGATAAGAGAAGGAAGCACAGCCAGTGACAAAAAAAAAGGGTTTGTCCAATCTAGATATGACTTAAGGCCCAGAAAGGATGGAGGGTTCATCCCCAGAGGATTGAGGGAGAAGCAAAAAGAGTTTTTATAAAAGAATTAGAAAATTTTTTTTATAAAAAGAGGGGACCTTTGTTAGATCCTGAATGAAGGAATCTTGCAAAGAAATCATTCATTCAGAATCTAACATGCTAAACTTACTAACAAAGAGAAATACCTACACATCAGCTGAAATCAAAAGTGAAACTTCTTCACTTTATGTATAAAATTTGTATTCTTTATTTCATGGACCATATATTTAAGCTATTATGATCTTATTAAGATTTTATTTAGAGTATGTCTTAAAGAGGGATAATCTGACTTAATTTAAGCCTCACTTAAGCTGTGTAAAATTAACTGTGAGTCATCAAATAGTTACTAAATAATAATTCTTGGAAAGTATAAAACTACACGTGTACAGCGTAACACTGGCGGCAGTAACTTAAGCGGAATGTATATTGACGCGAATTCTGGGAATACAAGAGCATAACATCGTCGGGAAAAAGCAAGGGGTGAACCCAAGGTGTTAAAAGATATGGGTTGTGTGCAAAGGGGACTGAGGAAAAAGAGGGTGCTCCATTGAAGAATATAAGGGGATGAGCGCCATATCGGATCTCTCTTGTAACATTTTCCTGTTTGGTGGCTCGGAAGTTAGTGAGATTTCACATAAAGGGGGGGAGGGATGAAGCGTCTGTGCTAAGATAGGATGTCAGACAGCAGGCTTTCTTAAAAATGGAGAAGGATTCTACGCAGAGCTGAAGGTAAAAATTTCCAGTCCTAGCAGAATCAAGCCGTCGCTGAGAAGTTCTATCGAGTTGTTCCTGAAACTCAAAGGTTTAAGTCCGTTTTTGGCAGAAATAATGAAGATAGCATAACCCCTATGTTGGCGTATGGACAGCCAATAGTCAAGAAGTAACCAGACGTACACATGGTGCCGAAAGACACGGAAAAAGTTCAGTAAGGTAAAATGACTCTATTTTGTGTATAAAATTCATTAGAAGAGAGAAGATTATTTGCGAATGTGAAATTAAGAACAGTATTCTAAAGAACTCTGTGGACAGTCTCTAATTAGAAAGTTAACCTCCTTTGAGAAAGTAAGAAGAATTGTTTGGAAGAGATCTTTTGTAATTGTATGTGATAGGATTAACTTAACGAGATCAGAATTGTGGATTTTAGTAACTGAGTAACATTAGAATGTTTGTTTATATTATCTTATGAATAGCATTACAGAAGGGAATTTTAGTTTAACTTCATATCATTTGCTATCTATCCCAATATGCAGTTATTATGTTTCACATGCTTTACGACCTTTCATTAATTTAGAATATGCTAACTCTTAACTCGAGTTTCATTTAGTATTGAGTCATAATTGAGTGTATGAATTTTGTATTCTGTTTAGATATTCCAATAAAGTTGTCATATTTACCTGAACCTGAGTCATGCCTAATTACGATTGCAAACTACCACTTATAAAAATAGAACCTATTTTGGTGGGAAGGATTTAGAAAGTAAATATAATTATAGATTTTGGTCATGACTGTAATAATCTGAATCTATACAACAGTGTTAAAGTAAGATATTGTGTAAGAAAGCCTCAGAATCTAGTATTGTCTCCCTGAGTAAGGATCTTTTCTACTATAGGACATTGGCTGGCGCAGCATAAAATAAATTTGCCAGTATCCGAAGAGGAAACAGTCTTAGATATAATTAGATGTAAGCATATTAGGCCTTATATCTGAAGAAGTAAAATAGCGATAGAAAGATAGAATGGGAATATATATAACAGTAAAATACAGAGAAAGTAACAACAATAGAGCAGCTGGTAGGATTTTAATTGAATAAAGTTTTAAATAAGAAAGGATTTAATCAAGAAACAAAAATATAAAGAATAAATCATATAAATAAAATTATTTAACACCAGCAAGCATTCAATGTTGATGAATTCACTTGTTCCCCATGTGAGTTTAATAATTTCTCTGCAGTGGCTTATGTTGAATCTCTTTGAAAATGCCATTAGCGTGTTGTGCTTTCCTTCATCTAGTGCTTTATTTGCAGAGGTGTAAACATGCCTGACATAATAAGCTTTGAATGTTTTTATGTTCCCTTGATCCATTGGTTGGATTAAGGAAGTGGTGTTAGGTGGGAGGAATAAAACCTCTACATTTGGATGCAATGTTGTGAGGGCTTCAGCATCATGTCCTGGAACATTATCGAGAATTAGGAGAACTTTAAAGCACAAGTTTTGCTGTTCTAAGTAATGTTTGACTTTTTAAACGAATGAATTTTCAAACCAGTTATTAAAGAGGGCTTTTGTTACCCAAGCTTTTCTATTCCACTTCCACACAACGGGCAATTGCTCAAAATTTTTTCCCTGCAATGCACAAGGCGTTTTTGATCGATAAATGAGCAGAGGCTTGCACTTGAAGTCGCCTGATGCATTTCCACAAAAAAAGCAAAGTGAGTCTATCCTTAAAAGCTTTAAAACCTGGGGCAACCTTTGTGTCTTTGTGATGTAAGTTCGTTGTCCCATTCGCTTATAAAGTAGGCCCGTCTCATCCGCATTGAAAACTTGGACGTAACCCCTCTCTTCAATGAATTTCAAAAATTGGGGTTTGAATTTCTCTGCTGCTTCTTTATCTGTAGAGCCAGCTTCTCCCTGAAGCTTTACACTGTGCAAATTAAAACGACGCTTAAAGTTTTCAAGCCAACCTTTGCTTGCTTGAAAGTAAATTTTCTCTGACGATTGGCCATTTTTATTTAAAACGAAAGAAAACAAATCTAATGCTTTGTTTCAAATAGCAACACCATCTACAACTGAGCTTTTTTCCTTTACTTGATTGTCAATCCAAGCTATTAATATTTTTTCCATCTTTGCCATTTGCGGAATTCTTCTTGAAACTTGAGAAACCTTTGCCGAAGTATCGCCTGAAGCTTTGACACTAGACCGAATCTTTTCTTCATTCTCCCATGTTGTTCTTATGCTTGATTCATTTATAGCTAATTTTTTTCCAAGCCATGAAACAGTACCATTTTTCAACTTATCTAAAATTTCAATTTTCTGAGATAATGTCAAAAGTTTGCGTATTTTTGCGGCTTTATCATCTTTATTCTTCTTCTTAGATGTCATATTGAATTTTTGAAATTAAAAGAAATACAAATGCAAAAGGAGAAGAGGATAAACACTGATAAATCCGTGATTACAGCCCTGCTAACGGGAGTGAAATGATCGCAACTTGACCTGGATCACTCAGCTAGTGGGCAGTGCCAAGCAGAGTTGCTGGCCGACGCTCTGCAGCATGCCATGTATGAATGAAATTTTAGCATGGACAAATTAAATGGAAACAGTTAAGAGATAACGCGTATGTGCAAAATCGCGTTCTGCAAATCTGCACTCGGCAAGGGTTTACTGTACTCCACTGACATGTGGGGGGGGGGGGGGAAGAACAGTAACACTTAGTAATGATTCAGATCCCAACTACAAAAATAAAGGCAAAAGTGGACTTAATGTGTTTAAAATAATTTTATTAGTCCACTGACATTTAGTGATGAGTCAGCGATTCAAAAAAAGTGTCAGATTGCAACTTTTCTATGTAATACTTATACTAATATTTGAGTATTTTAAGCTATTCTCACTTCATATTATGTTATTAAACTATTAACTAATAACATTAAACTATTCTCACTTCATATTATGTTTTTATTTGCATTTTTGAGGACCTACACCACAAGAAAATTCCACATTTGGTGCAGAAAACCAGAGAGATCCATATACCACAAGCACAACAGAAATTCCTAAAAGAGATTCTTCTGTAACAGTTCAGTCCAATCAAGAGAAGTGGAAACATCCTGGTACTGATTATACTGTTAATCTCCGAACTGTTGCAATACGTTCTGCACACTCTCTGGCAAAAGGAAGTGTTGGTTTAGATAAGCCTGAAGAAATCAGGTTACTCATTTTTAATTTTTTATAAATTAGCATTTTATTATGTGATTAAGAGTGGCTTACCATCAAAGTCAACTTTTGTCTCTTTGGTTTTCTAATGTATGTTCATCATCATAATGCTGTGTTTTACTCATAATATTGCAGTATCACTTAAAGAGATGTAATGGACTAATGAAATGAATTTATAATTTGTAAGCTTTTAAATTGCTCAGTGCATTGTCTGTTAATTTAGGGAAAAAAAAACTAAAGGAAGTTTTGATAGTAAATTAATGATATGCCCCTGTAATGCACTTAGTTTCACAGGGCACCTTCTGTATCCACACAGCATAGCATGGAATCATGATTGTTAAATTCAGAATACTCATTCAACTCATTAGATTGTCAGAATATCCTGGATGTAATCCATATCATATTTGTATTTGTGATAATCTGTATCACATATGAAAAATATCACTGCAGAGTATTCTGGACACACTACAGCCAGAGAAGGAGAGAGAGCATGAAATTAATTCTTGACACTAGATAGCTGATGGGATACATAAAACACATTGGCATATTCTTAAGTAATTCACAGATAAAGTTCATATAAGACAATGAAATCATGCAAGTATAAGTAATCTTTTTGATTTTATGGTTATTATAGCCATTTATAATAGGTATTTTCTAGATGTTATCTTATTTATAGAGCTTCATTGAAACTAATCTTGAGCAGCCTTGTTGATTAGGCTCATCCTGGATGATCCTGGCTCATCCTTTCTTCAACATAATGAGGACCTAGACTGCATAGATCCTCTTCTGCTCATTTCTTTCCTTAATTTGCCCCCCCTTCCCTTTTTTTTTTTAAGAAAGTAGATGCACTTTGCTTAATCTTAGTGTTTTGATGTTCATACAGAAGAGGATCTATGCATTGTAGGTCCAATCATTATGTTGAACAGAAGTTGGATATGGCCAAAATAAGTTAATCACTAAGGTACTTGGGTTAGTTGCTCTGAAGCATCATAAATAGATGATAGCTCTAGAAAACACCTTTAAAATCAGTGGATACAATAATTATACAATCAGAAAGATTATATAGACTGGTATGATATCACCTGAAGGATAAAGTGACAGAACTACTGAATCTAGCGTCGCTGTAGCACGTGGCGGTGAATTTGAGCTGTGCAGAAGAAAGTGATTTTTAATCGGTGAATAGTCCGCTCTTTTCCCCGTTTTTCTACGTTTTTGAGTGCTAAATTGTTTCTCTGAATACGAGTGTACTTCAGTGGTTGTTTTTTGGAAGTTAGTTGCTGTCGCGATATAATATATTTTGGTACCGTCGGAATCGAACGCGTAACGGTGGAAGACAAAACGAAGCTAAGTTACTGTATTTAGTTATATTTCATTTTATTTAATTATATTTAGTACTTAAATGTTCTGATGTTTGCACTTTTTTTCCTCTTATTTATTAATTGAATAATTATTAAAGATTAGGGTATAATTTGACAAAACACGTCACAGATAAGTAATGGCACCTGTGCGAAGGAAAATGGCGGCCAGTAATGAAGGTTCGCCATCGTTATCAAAGAATGGTAGCATAAAAGAAATGAGTCAGTGTACTAGCTGTGAAATGTACGCTTTGCGGAGTGCGGTCGGAGTGTGGTTAGATGATAATAAAGGATTGAATGTGTGTAGAAAATGTAGGGAGAATGCGGAATTGAAGTGTATTTCGGATCGTGAGTGTGATATTTTTGTCAACCTTCAGAATGAAGGAAACAGGGATATGACACGAAACGGCAAGGTTGTACATGAAAATTGTGAGAGTGTGAATGTAGAAAGTGTGAATGATTGTATAAATGGTTTCTCAGAGAACAAAAAAGATGAGATAGATG
Source organism: Typopeltis vanoorti (assembly GCF_054136105.1). Classification (NCBI taxonomy): domain Eukaryota; kingdom Metazoa; phylum Arthropoda; class Arachnida; order Uropygi; family Thelyphonidae; genus Typopeltis; species Typopeltis vanoorti. The sequence goes on from NC_143559.1 coordinate 7,623,408, forward strand.
CATTGAGTGAGATTGCGTTGTTGAATAGTGCGATAGAAAGAGCAAAACAGCAGCTAGAGTGCATGAACAAAAGTAGACTGAATGAACCAACCAATAATAAAAGGTATGACAGGAAAAATAGACGTATGAATGTGAACATGAACAAAATGAAGGATAGAGTGCTGTATGGAGACTCGTTAGTAGAGGATTTGACAAAATCGTACCAACCTGGTGCGACCTTAAAGGACGTAACTGCGTCTATTAGAGAGCAAAAGAAAAGGGTGAAAGAAATGATTGTTGTGGCAGGTACGAATGATTTGAAAGGAGATAAAATGGAAATGATAGAAGACCTGAATGAATTGTTTGAGGTAGCAAAAGAAAAGAGTGAGAGAGTTAGAATGATTAGTCTTTTGCCACGGTATGACAGTGAAATTTTTCAAAGGAGGGCTAAAATTGCAAATGACTTTATGCGTGGGTTATGTATGACGAGTGGTGTGGAATTTGTGGATGTGTGGAGTGAGTTTGATGGGCGAAAGGATCTATATAAGATGGATGGCTTGCATTTGAATGGTTACGGTGTAAGAAGACTTGAGAAAGTGTTGCTGAATGTAGTGGATGTGCAAATTCAGGGAAACTAGATTTGTTAAGGGGGGGGGAGTAGAGATACAGTCCTTATGGAGGCAGTTGAATGTAAGAAGGAATATAATATGCCAGAGCAAATAAGGACAACAAATCTGAGTGGGATAGTTAATATAAGGCATCAAGGTAGGGTTGGGGCTAATGGAGGTCTTAAATTCATGTACACTAATACTAGGAGTATTAGGAACAAGAAGGAAGAGTTTTTGGCCATGGTTGGCACTTCCAGACCACAGGTTATAGGTATTAGTGAAACATGGCTGACTGTAGATGATATGACTAGTGGGATTGAATGTGATGGGTATAGTGTGTTCAGGAATGACAGAGAGAATAAAATGGGGGGAGGAGTATTGTTGATGATAGCTGATGAGCTCCAGCCAAGGAGAATAGAAGTTGAATTGCAGGATAGAGAAAAGAGCACATTTGAGGCCATTTGGTGTGAGATTGTGGCTAGCAGAACTAAATATACAATTGGGTGCTGCTATAGACCAGGTGATGGAAAAGATGGTGGTGACAGTATGCACAAGCAAATAGAAGAAATGGGTGGAAGGAGGGTGATTATTATGGAAGATTTCAACTATGGTCGCATTGATTGGAGTGAGGAGAGGACACACGGGAGGAAGGAACTGGATTTTATGCGGTTATTAAGGGATAACTATCTGCGACAGCATGTAATGGAAAATACTAGGGGTCAGAGAGTGCTTGACCTAGTAATTACATCTGAGGATTTGGCTGTAACAAATATGACCACGTTGCCACCAATCGGTGAGAGTGATCATAGGGTCTTAACTTGGGAGGTGGCTAAAGGTGTAGAATTTTCAATTAAGACAGGGTGCATGTGGAATTATCGGGCTGGAAAGTATGACAAGCTTAGGAGTTTGATTGGTTCAGTGCCATAGCATGTACAACTGCAAGGACTAGAAGTTGATAGTGCATGGGAGGTAGTTAAGAAGTGCTTGCATGAAGCAATGGCTGACTGTATACCTAAGAGTCCAAATATTAAATCAAGTAGGGGTTAAATGGATGAATAACACCATTAAGCTTGAGTTGCAAAAAAAAAAGAAACAACTATGGAGGGAATTTAAGGAGAAGGGTGACCGGCAGGCACATGAACGGTATAAAGCACAGGCCAGAAGGGTGACGAGTGTGGTAAGAAAAGCAAAAAAGGATTACGAAAGAACATTGGCCATGCAGGCTAAAGAGAATCCTAAACAGTTTTTTAGATATGTAGCAAGTAAAAGGAAAAATGTACATGGCAGATTGATTTTAAAGAATGCCGATGGTAGGGAGGTAACTGAATCAGTTGAGATAGTTGAGTTACTGAGTGAGCACTTTGCAAAAGTATATCATCCAGGTGGTGACATTGCAGAAACGAATAAACCAGTAGATTATACGGGAATTGTGGTTAATGAAGTGGAGGTGAGTAGTCTATTGCATAACCTCAATGTCAATACATATGTGGGATTGGATAGTATACCAGCTCGTGTTGTACGAGAAGCAGCTAAAGAATTGTCAGTACCCTTGACCATTTTGTTTAATTTGAGTCTCGGGTCTGGGTTAGTCCCGAGTGGGTGGAAAGAGGGGAAAATAGTTCCACTGCATAAAGGTGGTTCCAAGACTGCTGTAGTAAATTACCGACCGATTAGCATATCAGGAATCATTGTCAAGGTCTTAGAGAAAATAGTCAAGAGGAAAATACAAGATTGGATAGAAGAAAATGGGATACTGTATCAGGGACAGCATGGTTTTGTGAAGGGTAGGTCATGCCTCAGTAACTTGCTCACGTATTATAACACAGTGACGGCTGAACTGGATAAGGGTAATGGGTTTACGGTGATTCTACTGGACCTTGCCAAGGCCTTTGACAGGATTCCACATGGAATTCTAATCAGTAAATTGCAGCATATGGGAATGGACATAGGGTTGGTGAGATGGATAGGAGGGTGGTTGACGGAGAGATATCAGAGAGTGGTTTACTCGGGAGTAGAATCCACAAGACGGCCTGTGACTAGTGGTGTGCCACAAGGATCTGTTCTTGGACCACTGCTGTTTAATTTGTTCATAAATGATATAGGAAATGATCTGAGAGGAACAGTTCATTTGTTTGCGGATGATGCGAAGTTGGGTAGGGCAATAGTGAATGCAGATGACGTCAAAATTTTGCAGGATGATTTGGATAGATTGGAGGTCTGGGCTAAGGAGAATGGATGTCAGTTTAATGTGGCAAAATGTAAGGTTATGCATTTTGGGGTGAAAAGATTGGCGGCAGTTTACTGCATTGGTGGAACCGTGCTCCAGGAAATTGATGAGGCATGAGATTTAGGAGTGTTGGTTGATAAGGAATTGAAATTTAGGGGACACATTGCAAAAGTGACCAAAACAGCTCATCAAATCACTTGGTTGCTGAAGAATACGATGACAAGCAGAGACAAGCAGGTTATTGTTCCTCTGTATCGAGCCTTGATAAGACCCCATCTAGACTACTGTGCTCAGATTTGGTCACCTAGGTTTCTTCTTGATGGGGAGGAGGTGGAGAGGATCCAGAGGCGAGTGACCAAGATGATAGCAGGTCTGTGGAATGAAACGTATGAGAACAGGTTGAGGATTTGTGGGTTGCAAAAATTGGTTGATAGGCGGAGGAGGGGAGATATGATTGAGACATTCAAATTACTGAAGGGTTTCTATAAAATTAATTCAGAAGATATTTTTGCGAACAGGGCTGGTTTTGGGAGGACTAGGGGACATCCATGGAAACTGGGCAAAAGTGTAGTTAGTAAAGGTGTTAGAACTGGGTTCTTTACTTTTAGAGTAGTGAATGAGTGGAATGCGCTCCCTGAGTCTGTGGTGGATGCTGTGACAGTGAATGAGTTTAAGGCGAGGTATGATAGATACTGTATGAATGTCAAATAGCTGTGATGAATATGATTTGGGGCCTCCCTCGATGAGTCCAATGACTCCCTGGAGTTGCCCGTAATAATAGTAATAGTAATAATTCTAGACATTTAGAAAATTTTAGAGGATTATCAATATCTTTTGGAGGGCAAAGATTGTGTTGGAAGCTTTACCATGGTGACAGAAAAAAAAAAAAGTTAAGTTTCAGTATAAATTATTAAAATATTTCTTCTAAATTTACAAGGAGTTTTGTCTTGTAAGATAATAATTTTCTGTGAATGGTTTATATTTTGAGGTTTTCGTTGTGTAGAGCACCTTCTCGTGGAGCAACATTTTAGGTATCTACCTGAATACTGAACGAATGAGGATGGGCTGACAAATTGCATTCTTATTGGCTTAGACCACAAATAAGATGATGGTACAGCATGATAGAATTTCATTCCGGCTGGAGCAGTAACCGGTTAAACAAGGCTACCATTGTTTTCGCCAGGGAACCAGGGTGAACAGCAAAAAGTCAGCTACTGGAACAAATCTGAAAACACACCCCAACTCAACATCACCAGAGATCAGGATCAGTACTATCAACATAAGCAGCCTGAATGGCAAAGAAATGGGGCTGACTCAGGAATTGGATAAGTACCAGATCGACATAAAAGGGGTGACAGAAACAAAAACGACAAAAACTGGTGAGATCTTTCTGAGCAATAAATACAAAATGTTATATTCAAGCAATAACAATCATGGAAAAGAAGGAGTAGCTATAGTATTCAACACAAAATACGAGGCTAATCCTCTTGAATGGCAGGCCATATCAAGTAGAGTGATGTGGGCAAATATCAGAATTGGGATCTGGACAATGAGATTTATTTGAACCTATGGTCCCACAGAAGGTTCTACTAAGATATTAGTGGAGGAATTTTTTGAGGCTTTAGAGAAAGCAACTGACAGTGAAAAAGAAAAGTTGGTCCTTGTTTGGTATCTAAATAGAAGATTAGGAAATGATAGTCAAACATGCAAAAACATTTTGGGAAATTTGGAGAAAAGAGCAATGCTAATAATAATGGCAAATAGCTGTTGGATTTCTGCTCAAAACATGTACTGTTTATTACTAATACAATGTTCCAATATAAAAACGTGCATAAATTCACATGGAGAGAAGAGGCAAGAAATAAGAAAAGTCTCATGACTATGTTATTGTTGATGGTGATGTTTTCTCCATTGTGTAGGACACCAGAGCGTACAGAGGATTTGAAATTTGAAGTGATCACTATTTAGTCTTGAGCAGGATAAAATTTAATTTCTTATTGAAAAGAAGAGCGTGTAAGAATGTTTTAAAGCAAGTAAAATTTGAGCAGCTCTCAAATGTGAACTGTAGGCTAAAATACACAAACATTATTCAAGAAAAAAATGAAAGAGTTTCAGAACTGGAACCAAACCTTGGAGATTAAGTGGCAAATCCTGAAGAATACATTGACTGATTCAGCCAGAGAGGCATGTGGGGAGGTTGTCTGTAAGGATAGAAAAGTTAGACCTCCATGGTAGGACTGGAAGTTAAAGAGGCAAAAAATGATTTTTTGCCTCTTTAACTTCAAAAAATCTTTAACTCAAAAAATCATTTTTTGCTGTTATGTAGTACTTGTGTGCACATGTCTTTGTATTAAATTCCCAAGAAGATGGCAACGTGACGTTTGCCGAAATATCGGAAAGTATATATTAAAGTTTATTTAATTTATATTTCTAGTGTACGCTGTCAATTCCTTAATTATTAGTTATCATGTTTAACCAGCGTATAAGCCTCTCTACAAGAATTAAAGAGGCAGTGAAGGAAAAGAAGAAAGCATATCGAAAGTTCCTGGCAAATAAGTCAACTTGTGCTCTTAGAAAATACAGAGGCAAATGTAAGAAAGCTGAACACTGTGTAAATCTAGCTAAATAAAAGTCATATGAAGACTTTGGTAATGGAAAATAAATATCAAGAAGGTGGCAAGATATTCTGGAGGTTATTGAAGAAGCTCAAAATCTATTTCTGAATTCCGAAATGAGTGCCGTAAAAGTAATTAAATATGATAAAGGTGACATGAAAACAGGAGAAAAAGATATCATTGAGGTATGCAGTAATTTCTTTGAAAAACTTGCGAAATGAAACATGCAGTGACAGCACAGTGGTAGAAAATTAAAAAAAAAATAAAATAAAACAATTCAACAACATGCAATCAGGAAGAAAAAACCATCAAAAGCATAAAATATGGAACGCAGCAGGAGTAGATTATATTTGACCAGAAATGATCAAGTATCGAGATATAAAAGTCTTACAGTGGCTGCACTGCATAGTTCAGAAGGTCTGGACAGAAGGAGGAATCCCAGATAATTCCATATACAAAAAGGGAAATAAAACTGAATGTGAGAATTACAGAGGTATTTCCCTACTGAGTGTTCCTGGTAAGATTTATGTATAAGTATACTTGAGAAATTATTGCAGAGGTGAAGCTTGGTGAAGAACAATCTGGATTCAGGCTAAATAGAGGCTGTGAGGATCAGATTTTCACTTTACAAAAAATAATTGAGAAAACATGGGAATATAACAATGATCTGTATTTAAGTTTTGTAGACCTACAAAAGGCATATGACAAGGTGCCAAGAGAGAAGTACAGGAAGATGGATTGATATTAAATCTGGTGTCAGAGAAGATAATGAATAACATTATCCCCTCTGTTATTCATTATCTATATGGATCACATTATGAAGGAAAACGGTTAAACCTGATATCAAAATTGGAGATGTTAATTTCAGTTCTTTAACTTTACTTTATGCAGATGATGTTATACTTTTAAATAAATCCAGTACAAGTCTGAAAGATTCCTGACTAAATTGAATAACTGCTGTAATAAATTTGGTATGAAAAATCAGCAACAACAAGACAAAGACAATGAAAATAAGTAGAAACATTGAAAATATCAACTGCATCATGAATGGGGAACCTATAGAACCTCTCCTGGCATAAACACATCACAACCACTTCATCCTCAACTTCCAAAAAACTAGCATTTCTCTTTCACTCAATACGTTACTTCACCTCTAAACAGTTCTTAACCTTATACAAATCACAAATCTGCCCAGCTATCGAATACAAAGCTATCCTCAATAGAGAGCTTTGTAGTCTTACCAACTCACTCTTCTCACTTTCACATAGATGTTTAGTCTTTGCAATTTGTATATTCTATAAATATTTCCATGGAAAATGTTCATCTGAAACAGGATCGATAATTTTACCACTCTGTACTATAAGCCTTTTGGAAGACATACAGCTGCTGCCCAACATCCTTTCACAGTGTACCTTGAAACCCACAGAACAAGTTTCTTTTCCTCTTCCTTCATTCCTGCTACTGCTGTACTGTGGAACAGTCTTCCCCCTGTTCACTTTATAACACTCAAATTGATGGGGAAAAAAAAATATATAACACTCTTTCCCAACCCATACCCATATACGGTACTAAAGTACTGATGGTTGACTAGCCAACCTCTCATATATGGGCACAACAAAAAAAAAAAAAAAAAAAAGGGTTTGGATATCAGGTGTTAGTGGATTGTATTGGTTATTGGCTCTCTAATGGTTATGTATTATTATTATTATTAAGAGAGACCTCCAGGTAGTCAGGGACTCATTGAGGAAGGCTGCATATTACACACACCAGCTATCATACTTATTCTTGAATTCATTCGCACTGTTTGCCTACCATATCCAATGGGAGTTCATTCCAGTAATGCACCACTCTATGAGAGAAAAATTGAGTCCTCACCATCTTCTTAGTGGAGTTCATTCTCATCTTCCAAGAATGCCCTCTTGTCCTTTCTCCACCCTCCATAAAATGAAACACTCCATCTATTGATATCCCGTATGACCCTTTCAGAAGTTTGTCTCAGTCATATCACCCCTGTTTCTCCTGTTTGCTAGTGGCTGCAGTCTACAAATTCTCAATTTGTCTTCATAATCGATATTCCACAATCCTGATATCATTTTAACATCCTCTTCCCCTTTGCACTCTATCCAATGTATCAGAATAACAACAGAAACCAGGAGCCAGACCTATATACAATAGTCCAAGTGAGGTCATATCAAGACATTGTAAGGAGGCAAAATAACATCCTTATCTTTACATATGAATATTTGTTTTAGCGTTGCAATTATCTTTTGAACTGTATTTGCATTCGTTGCTTCATGGCCCCTGAACTTCATCTTGCTATCTACTAACTCTCCAAGATCCCTAGCGTGATCAGTTTCTTCTAGCATAATCCCACCAATATAATACAACACTGGATATCTAATCACTTGAAAGTGACCGACTTTACATTTACTGACATTGAACTGACATCCATTTTTCTATGCCTGCAATTGAATAACAGTGAACCAAGGACTGATCTTTGTGGTATACCACTGGTTACCTTAACTCTTGCAGACTCACAACCCCCGTATAATACTTTTTGATATCTGTCAGTCAGCCATCCTCTTATCCACTCTAATATTCTATAATCCAACCCCATATTCTCCAATTTATGCAATAGTCTACCATGCTGTTTTCTGGTCAAATTTTAGTCAAAAGCCTTGGCAAAATGCAAAAGTATCATGGTCTATCCATTCCCATTGTCTAATTTAATGGTAACATTGTTATAGAATGTGAACAAGTTGCTAAAACATGACCTTCCCTTAGTAAACTCATGTTGCTCATTGCAGAGTAGAGATTTACTGTCAATCGTTTCCTGAACGTGAGCCCTAACCATTTTTTTTCAAAATCTTCAACACTACTGAGATACTGATTGGTTGATAGTTGATACATCGGTCTTTACACCACCCTTGTGCAATGTAATGGGATTACCATAGATTCTTTCCATTCCTGCAGAATCTTCCCTGTTCTGAGACTCATTAAACAGCCTGATCAAAGGAATAGCCAGTTCAACAGAACACCTGTGGATATCCCATTAGTTCCTATTGCTGAATTCTTATTCAGTTTGCGCAACACCTTTAATACTTCCTTCTCACACACCTGAGATACACCTTCTCATACATCCAGTGAAGTGGTAGCAGCGAGCTCAATGTTGCATACACCAGGTTGATATTTATTATTTAACAAAATGGGCTCATTAGTCGAACAACCTCTTCTGCATCTGTTACCCTCACTCCATCTGCATTTAGAAGAGGTATTCTTTCACATTCATTGTTTCTTTTATTTGTAGCTTATCGATAGAATTTCTTATGAGTTGTCTTTACCATGCAGAGCCAGTTTCTTTTCATACTCAGACTTTGCTTTCTGTATACAACAGTTGTGACTATTCTAGCCTGCCGCTTATAATTTTCATAATAGACATCATTTTTATGCACACGGAATTTCTTCCACATCATCCTTTTCTTACGAATCTCTTGCTTAATAAGATTATACATCCATTTGACTCCTACCCTATTTATTCTTTGAACTCTTGGGATATATTCTGATATTGCATCATTTAAGTGTTGTTTAAATGGCTCCCATGCACTGTCGTTATTCCTCCCATCCAGCAATTGATCCTATTCCACTGAACTCAGTATATGCCTCAATTGGTCATAATTTCCTGCTTTGTAGTTCAGCATGTAATCTTTTCTGAATGGAACATTCATAAACTTAATCCCTTCCCAGGTGTGTACTGCTTGATTACTGTTACTAACCGGAGGCAGAATAGCTGTCTTTAACTGAAACAACTTCTGACGCTATAATCAAAGGTAACACTCTTTAACCTCAAGTTTCTTCTGTCACATGCTACTTGAGGAAGTCTGCAACAGCTCATTAAATTCATTTTCATTCTTCTCATGAGATTTTACTGCTACCCAATCACTGTTTGAATAATTAAAGTCTTCCATTATGATTACTCTTTTTGCCCTCATCTTTTCTATTTGGTGAAGCATTTCTTCATCGCTAGTAACCGATCCACCAGGTCTATAACAACATCCCTCTGTATTGATCTTGTTAGATTCCTCCTCACACCAAATGGTTTCAAACTCACTGCCACATGGAAAACTCTTAATTGTAGTACTACAGTCATAAATTTCAACTGTAACTGGATTCGTGTCATCTGATATCATTAGCAGCACATCCGTATCTCTCCTATAATCTCTATCCTTCCTAAAAATACTGTACCCTTTACGCTTGATACCAGTTAATATGTCTGATTCTGATAGCCCAGTCTCACTAATGCTTAGAATCTGAGGTCGAAACATATTGGCCAAGGCAACAAACTCTACCCCTTTGTTTTTGATGTGGGAGAGCAATATCAGGGAGTAGGAAGGCTACAAGTGGAGTTGCACAGGGTTCAGTCCTGGGACCATTGCCGTTCAATTTTTGTCAATGATATTGTCACAGGACTACAGGGAGATATTCAGTTGTTTGCAGATCATGTGAAGCATGGGAAGCTTATTAGTAATAGTGCTCATGTTTTGACTCTTCAAGAGGATTTGAGTAAGCTGGAGGGTTGGCAAATGTATGGGGATGTCAGTTTTATAAGTTACACCCTCTGTCCAAAAAGAAACTGAACTTTTTGAAAATAGAAGAAACTAGTGGTGCCACGTGTTGTATCTTTTGTTGTCAAAAGCAGCAACCTTCATTAGTGTTGTGTCAACTGTTTATGACATTTGTTTCATTAGAAGCTGAGTTATAGTGCCAAGAGTGACAGTGTTTTACCGAAATGCATCAAATTTTTACCGAAATGCATCAAATGCTTCAAAAAGCATAGGTTGATGAATGCTTATCCTGTACTCAAGTTTATGAGTGGTGTAAGCGATTTCAAAGTGGTCATGACACGCTTGAGGATGACGAAAAACTGGCCATCCAAAAACTGCACCGAGCGAAGTTAACATCCAAAAAGTGCGTGATTTTATCAAAGAAAGCCCAAAATGAAATTGTTCCTGAGATTGATTGAAGATGAATTGGGGATTCCGAAATCAACTGTGCACAATATTTTGACTGAGAGTTTGGGCCTTCGTAAATTGAATTTGCAATTTGTTCCCCACAAGTTGACCGACTACCAAAAAATGTATCAAATTGAACATTGCAAGGACCTCATTAAAACTGCTCGTAAGGATTCAAACTTCCTTGAAGCGATCATTACTGGTGACGAAATGTGGTGTTTTGAGTATGAGCTCGAAACAGGGTGCTGAGTGGAGACCACCAGAAAAGAGGGACATCCGAAAAAAAAAAAAAAGTCGCTTGGAGAAGTCTAAAGTAAAGACAATGCTGATTTGTTTCTAGATTCCAAGGGCATTATCCACAAAGAATTCGTTCCGCCTGGCCAAACGGTCAATGGTGAGTTTTATCTCGAAGTTTTGAAGCGATTGATAGTGAAAATTCGTCACATGTGGCATGAATATCACGATGCAGGCAGCTGGTGCCTTTTGCACGATAATGCACTATCTCATCGTTTGAACATTGTGAGGCAGTTTTTGAGCAAAAACCAAATTTGTGTGTTGGATCACATGCCGTATTCACCTGACTTAGCACCCTGCGACTTCTTTCTCTTTCTCTGATTTCATTTGCCGATGAAAGGAAAGTGATACAACATCATTGAAGACCCCATCAAAAGGCAGTAACCACGATCCTCAACGGTATCTCAGAAAACGATATAAAAAACTCATTTAACGAATTAATTGACTGCGAAAACCGTATCGAAGCTGAGAGAGAGAGTATATTAATTGAAATAAATTATTTGAATAATTATAATTGGCCTGTGTTTTATTTTCTATCAAAAGTTTGGTTTCTTTTTGGACAGAGGGTGTATATAATTTTTTTTTTACATGTGTAAGCTGTGAAACTTGTTTTAATATGTTTGGTGCACATGTTTTTTAAAGCTCTTAATTACAAACCTCTATGGTGTGGAACATTGGAAATTTGTAAGAAGATACAGTAAGGTATATTTGAAGAAAGCAATTCTGCATAATAGAATTGTGCTTCTTGAATGTCACACTGCTGATATTATTCTTAATTTTGTTAAAATTAAAGAAACCATCCAGTTGCTGTGTGGAAGATTCATCCAACAGCAAGCAAGGCATTATTATTAAATTAAATACTTTGAAACAAAGAAACATTTTTATTTAAATAATGCTCAAATTCTTTTGAAAGTACTCTGAAAGACATCTCAATCAAGACCATTTTGAGTTAATTTCTCGTAATTTGCTATCCTCACAGACAAGCACATTTCATTTATTAATGTACATTAATTCGTAAGTTTGAAATATCAGAAGGAATCAATCGCCACAATTTTCAACCAATAACTGAGTCTAACTTCAACAGCGAGGTTATAATTTTAACGAATAGACCACTGACAAATGAACTACATGTTTTGTCTTAAGGTCTCAAATTTGCGTTGTCTCCGTGATATATACCTTACTTACAAATCATGGTAAATGTAGAAAAAGGTATCAGAGAATTATGTGTAGATGAAGCTAATAAATTACATTTTGAGATTGCCCAAATTTTATGCAAAGCAAAACCACCTGCTTTAAATATACCCTTCTCAGAAATATAAGCTCTTTGCTTCCTATGCCAAAACACAAATATTGTCATCATGAAGGCTGATAAAGGTAATGCCACTGTTGTCATGAATACCACTGATTATAATTGTAAAATGAATATCTTATTAAGAGATAAGATATGAATTGTACAAATTAATTCTACAAGAGGCAGTGATATTGCAAAAATGTTAAATCAATAAATAAAATTATTAGACAATACAATTGTGGGATGGCACTACTGTTGAGAAGTTACGAATTCATCATGTCTGTCCACTTCGTCTCTATACAGCTTTCCTAAAATAGAGTCGAAAGACTCATCGTGGGAGGTCCTTCCTAAGAACATAAAGTCTGTCAAGACTCATCGAGGGGAGATCCCCCCCCCCTAAGAAACACAAAGTCTATCATACCACTCCTTAAACTCATCGACCGTTCTCACTCTCACCACTCCATCAGGCAATGCATTCCACGATTCAACCACGCTCCACGCAAAGAAACCACTCCTCACCCTCTTGCTCACAGTTTCCTTTCGTAACTTCCAGGGATGGCCTCTTGTCATAACTCCTTCCCGCTATTCAACCAAGCTAAAGAACTCCCCAGTGTCAACCCTGTAACCACCTCTCAACAGTTTAAAAGTCTCAATCATATCACCTCTCCTTCTCCTATCCACCAAACTCTGCAGTCCACATTCCCTCAGCCGATCCTCATAACTATCCTTATACAGTCCTGAAACCATCTTTGTCATCCGTCTTTGTATCTTTTCCACAGTTAATTTATCCCCTTCAAATCCTGGAGACCAAATCTGAGAACAATAGTCCAAATGTGGTCTGATCAGAGACTTATACAACGGAATGATAACCCTCTTATCTCTGCAGGTCAATGTCCTTCTCATAATTGCAGCAATCCTCTGTGTTACCTTCACCACCTTTGCAATATGTCCCCTAAACTTCAGGTTTCTATCAACCATCAACTCCAGATCTCTTGTCTCCTCTACTTCCTCCAGCATAACTCCTCCCATAGAGTATGCTGCATCCCATCGATGTTTCCCAAACCTCAAGACCTTACATTTTGCTGCATTAAACTGACACACCCATTCATTTGCCTATCTATCTAGCTTATTCAAATCCTCTTGCAGGGCTACCACATCTGCACTATTACTAATAGTCCTTCCTAGCTGTGCATCATCTGCAAACAACTGAATATCCCCTTGCAATCCACTGGCAATGTCATTGATATAAAGGTTAAACAGTATAGGTCCTAGTACTGAGCCCTGTGGGACCCCACTTGTAACCCTCTGATTCCTTGAAACTGCTCCACCATACACAACTCTCTGATACCTATCAGACAGCCAATCCTGAATCCAGTTGACCAATCTGACATCCAGACCCATGTGCTGCAACTTAAATATCAGCTTATCATGTGCCACCCTGTCAAATGCCTTTGCTAAGTCTAAGAAAATTGCAGTATATGCCTTTCCCTCATGTAATGTTCTTGTAACTTTATTATAAAAGACTAGCATATTGCTAAAACAAGACCGCCCTTTCACAAATCCGTGTTGTCTCTCACAGATAACATTACCCTCATCTGCCCAATGTTGTATATGGTCCCTCACTACTTTCTCCAAGATCTTACTAACTACTGATGACACACAGACTGGCTTATAATTAGACACTTCCAGTCTGTTACCATCCTTATGCAATGGCACTATCTTACCTTCCTTCCTTTCCCTGGGCACCTTTGCTGAAGCCAGACTTTCATTGAAAACCCAGGTTAAAGGCACTGTCAGTTCCCTGGCACATTCTCTCAAAACTCGTGGTGAAATACCATCCAGTCCCAAAGTTTTACTGACATCCAGAGAACTCAGTATCTGAAACACACTCTCCTCTAAACCTCGAACCAGCTCTATCCCTCTAGCATTAAAACTGACTCCTCCAGGATGAAATACTCCAATAAAGTGTTCATTGAACAATTCCACTGTGTCCTCTGCTTCAGTCACTCTATTCCCATTTTTATCCCACATTATCTTCCACAGTCATTTCTCCTCCTACTGGCCACATAGCTAAAAAATTCCCTAGGATTTTCTTTGGATCTTAGGGCCAACCTCCTCTCATATTCCAGTTTCACTTTCCGTACCACACTAGTCACTCTTCTGGCCTGTGTCTTATATTCTTCATGCATCCTCTCTTCACCTGTCTCTTTATATCTCTTCCATCGCCTCTTTTTCTCATGCAATTCCTGTTTAATATTGTTTGTCATCCACTTTACCCCAAATTGTGTCCTCTTCTTCACTCGTGGTATACAACTTACCATTGCTGCTAACAAATATTCTTTCACAATTTCCCACGCACTAATGATATCCCGGCCTTCCAATTCCTCCCTCCATGACTTCCCGAAGTTGATGTCTAAGACTATTATAATCACCTGCTTTATAATTCCACATAAGTTCCCGTCTCTTTGATACTCCTGCATGTCTATTCATTTTCCAAGTCAAAACCATATGGTCACTCTCTCCAACTGGTGGGAGAGATGTCATCTCAGTTATTATCAACTCTTCTGATGCTATAACCAAATCCAAAACTCTTGAACCTCTTGTTCCCTCTGTTACATGTTGCCTAAGACATTTGTCCCTCAAGAATTCTAGAAATTCCATTCCCCTATTGCTACATGCATCTTCCTCTCTCCAATTTATACTACTGTGGTTAAAATTCCCCATAACAATCATTCTTCTTGCCCTTGCCAAACTTAGCTGTCTAAACATCTCCTAGTCCCCATCCTCTGTGCTCCTGGGTCTGTAGCAACGCCCTACTAAATATCCTGTCTTGCCTACCTCTACCTCACACCATATGCTCTCAAAATCATTTGTCTCACTGCCTTCCAAATCCTCCACTCTTAGAGGACATAGGTTCTCTTATTCACTTATCATAAGCAGTTCCCCACCACCACGCTTTCCCCTCCTATCCTGACGAAAAATGCTATACCCTGCGACTTCTATTCCTGTTATTATATCCCCTTCTGTCAACTACGTCTCAGTGATCCCAATAATTTTTGGCCAGGCTGATGCTATCTGCGCCACCAATTCCTCTCCCTTATTCCAGATACTTCTGGCATCAGTATAAAACATATAAATGCCATTGTTTCTATACCCAGCATTATCCCTTCTAGACTCCACTGGTCGCAGTGCTACCTGACATC
The DNA here is from genome assembly GCF_054136105.1 of Typopeltis vanoorti. NCBI lineage: Eukaryota > Metazoa > Arthropoda > Arachnida > Uropygi > Thelyphonidae > Typopeltis > Typopeltis vanoorti. Next base: position 7,638,634 of record NC_143559.1, read on the forward strand.
GTCTCCCTTCTCCCAAGTATCCATTCCCACAAGAGGCAACCCCTGCTATCATCCTCCCGTGGGACACACTGACTCGTTCAGAACAGCAATCTCTCCAGATGCCTATGACCTTCCTCATTCAAATGTAAACGGTCTCTCGCATACAATTCCTCTCTTTCCTCAAACGCTCTCCAAGCATTCACATATACCAATCCTCTCTTGTAACACATTCTCGCTATTATGCCATTCAATATCACCGCTCTTCTGCTCAGTTCATCATTATTATACCTTGGCAATACGCACACTATTTTTCCTCTTTCTGTCTTCTTCCGTACAGCCTCAAGCAAAAATCTCATATTTCTCACTGCCCGACTTACATTACCACTCAAATCATTTGTTCCTACCATCACAATCATCTCATCCACCCTTTCACCTCTCTTAATTGCCATAGCCACCCTTTCTATTGTTCCTCCTGGCAAACACTCCTCACGCATCCTATCTTAAACACCACGGATCATTGAGTCGCCATACATTATACCTCTTACCATTCTCTCTCCTATTGTTTCCATTCTCTCCTCTTCTTTCATTCCCATAGGTCTCTCTCATTCCCTCTCTTCTACTGCTATTCTCTCTTCTAGCATTCCCATACCTCTCTCCCCTTCTGTTTCCATTCTCCCCTCTTCTAGCACTCACGTATATCTCTTTCATTCCCTCTCTCTCTCCTACTGTTTCCATTTTCTCCACTTCTAAGCACTTCCATATCCCTCTCTCATTCCTATATTGGAATGTATTGACTCTCCAACTTACTGCTTTGCAAAACCTCTCTGTCATCATCTTTGGAATCACTGGCCATACCAGTTATATCAAAAAATATTTGTCATTTCAAACAGAAAATAAAAGATCTACATTTGTATAATAATGAGATTATGATTTCTTTTGATGTAGTCTCCCTGTTAACATACTATTGCAAGAGACTCTTCAGTTTTTACAATCTGATTTTCCAGAAGACTTTGTCAGCCTATTTAAATTTGCAATCAACTCAGGCTGTTTTATATGGCATAAGTTGTACAAACAAGTAGAAATAAAAGCAGTGGGCCATCCTATCTTACCAGCCTTAGCTGATTATTTCATGGAGCATTTAGAAAAAGAACTTCTTGAGACTATATTCCCTCAGCATCATACATGGTTACATTTTGTTGACAATATACAGTTGAACCTTGAATAATGTTTGAACTGTGCAGATCCACTTATATGCGGCTTTTTATGAATAAATAGATTTGAAATATTTTTTGAGATTTGTGACAATTTGAAGAAACTTGCAGACGAACTGCATATCCTAGAAATATCAAAAAAAAAAAAAAAAAAAAAGAAAAAGTTAGGTATGTTATAAATGCATAAAATATATGTAGCTTCTAGTCTATTTTATCGTTTACTACCATCAAGTTTACACAAATCTACTTTAAAAAGATAAAATTTATCAAAACTTATGCACACAAACACTTACAGACTATACATGGCTACTTACAGTTGAGAGAAATGTAAACAAACATAAAGATGCAGTTAAATCATAAACACATAGAATTAACTGTTATTAATTAATTAGCATAAAATAAAAATTTTATAATGAATCCTTCATTAGTGTATACCTGTAATACCAATCGTTATACCTGTAAATAAATAAATAATTTCTTTTTCATGCTATCTTTTCATTTTTGATGTCTAGTGTTAGTAATACACATAACATCTACAGTATTTGTACCATATAAGACAATATTGATGTATGTTCTGACAGACATACAATTTATCTTGTAAACAGACGATGTGAACTTACGGTATCGATAAATGCATTACAGTACTGTAAATGTATTTTCACTTCCTTATGATTTTCTTTAATAACATTTGCTGTTCTCTAGCTTACTTTATTGTAAGAATATAGTATATATACATACATATATATAAAATATGTGTTAATCGACTGTTTATGTTATCAGTAAGGCTTCTGGTCAACAGTAGGCTTATAGTTTAGTTTGAGGGAGTCAAAAGTTATACATGGATTTTCGAATAATGGAGGTTGTCACCCCTAACTCCCATGTTGTTCAAGGGTCAGCTGTATTTGCAATCTGGTTCCTCACTGAGTCAGAATTACTTCAGTTCCTAGAGAAAATAAACTCCTTGTACCCATATACCCTTTTTTCAGATACCATAATAATTCATAATCACGAGGTCATGTTGAATTTTCGGTTTATCGGAAGCCAATCTTCACTGGCAGATGCATTCACTCATCATTCATTCATCACAAAAAATTTGTATTTGATGGTATTGTACACAAAACTCATGTGATCTGCTCTTCTGATCCCTCGTTAAATGAACTGAATATAATTAGCATGTTTAATGCTAATTATGCATTAAACGAATATTGTACATACAAGACTACATTGATAAAACAAGGACTGTCTGTGAATGATTATGTGATTATGATTATGATGTGTTGAGTAATCTGGTGATATTTTGTATAAGGTGGTAGTGATATTTGAGAAAGGCAATGAATACAGTGATAATGAAACTGAAGAAAATAATGGGAATGGACAGTAATTATGATTTTCATCAAATTCCTGATCAGGAATTTCATAGATATGTATATATCTACGACTCGGAGAGCATCAACATAATAACTCTTACAACAGAACCCGTGCAAGTGCCCTCTCCAATCATTTCCATTTCTCTTCCAACTCTAATTTAGAAGAGCATCAACACCAAATAGACTGGAAGCTTACTACAAATATCCATAAATGCCCTGATGAACTAGAAAGACACAACTTAGAATCAAAAGAAATAGTTCTGGACACCTCACACATGAACAGTAATTTGAGTTATAGCTTACCTGTTTCACACAGTGCAGTAATTCAGTTTTGGCTTTCTTGAGATAGTTCCCACTCACTAATGCCTCACGCTAGATCTGCCACGCGGACGCCAGTTCAAACTTGACTGTTGTTTATATGAGAAGTTCATTTTTTATCTTGCTTGTTTTTCCAGTTTTTTTAGATAGCCGACATCTTCCTCCTGAAGAAGTTGGCATTCCAACGAAACTAGTTGTGTTCTAATTAAAGTTTTTGTCTTATCTCAGTGTATCATCATCATCAAATTGTTGCCATGTACCTTCAAGGGGTGTACAGGATATGATAGCATTACATGAAAAATTTACATCATTACTAACTTCCTATCTACAAATTTTCCTCCAGATCAGTCTGTTACTTGTCAAGACTCCAATATTATCAGATCTTATATTTCTGTCGTCTAAGGCACTTTGTACCGTATCAATCCACCTATATCTTGGTCTTCCTCTGGGTCGTTTTCCTGCCAACCTGGTAGAGAACACTTGTTTTGCCAATCTTTCCTCGCCCATTCTGTTTAAATGACCATACCACCTGAGATTAGCTCTGCTAACGTATTCCTGGATGCCGACAATGTCAAGTTCTTTCCTAATATCCTCATTTTTAATATGATATTGCCATCGATGCCATCTGTTCACGCCTCTAATCTTTCTCAGGACTCTCATATCTGCGGTCTCTAGTCATTGGTCAAGAGTTTTACTTCTGACCCAGCTCTCAGATCCATAAGTTAAAACTGGTTTGAACACTGTCTTGTATACAGCTAATTTAGTGTTCCGACTAATTTCTTTCTTATTCCATATGAATTTATTCAATTGACTTCCTACTCTACCAGCTTTATTGATTCTGTTGTCTATTTCCATATTTAATTTACCATCTTCACTAAAAATTGTGCCTAAGTAGGTGAAATGTTTTACTTGTTCCACAGGTTCTCCGTTCACAATGCAGTTGACATTTTCAACGATTCTACCTATTTTCATTGTCATTGTCTTTTTATTGCTGACCTTCACACCATATCTATTAGAACAGTTATTCAATTTAGTCAAGGAATCTTGCGGACTCGTAGCGGATTTATTGATAACTATTACATCGTCTGCATAAAGCAAAGAGCTGACATTAACATCTCCAATTTTGATATCATGTTTAATAACACTTTCCTTCATAATGTAATCCATATAGATAATGAATAACAGAGGGGATAATGTACATCCTTGTCTCACACCAGATTTAACATTAAACCATCTTCCTGTACTTCCATCAATTCTAACTGCTGACTTACAACTCAAATAAAGACTAAGCATTGCTTGATATAATGCCACCACTGACACCATATAACTGTAGTGTATTGAATAGCTTCTCTCTTGGCACCTTTTCATATGCCTTTTTCAGATCAACAAAACTTAAATACAGATCTTTGTTATATTCCCATGCTTTCTCGACTATTTGTCGTAAAGTGAAGATCTGATACTGACAGCCTCTATTTGGTCTGAATCCAGCTTGTTCTTCACCAAGCTTTTCTTCCACAATTCTTCTCAACCGTTTCTCAAATATACTTGCACAGATCTTGCCAGGAACACTCAGTAGGGAAATACCTCTGTAATTCTCACATTCCGTTTTATTTCCCTTTTTATTATTATTATTATTATTAAAACAAGACCTCATGGAGTCAAAGACTCATCTAGGAGTTCCTTTTATCTTACACACACATCTCATCATACCGTGTCTTAAACACATTCGAACTACTTGCAGACACCACGCTCTCAGGCAAGGCATTCCAATCACTCACAACTCTGCACGAAAAAAACCTGCCTCTCACTCCCTTACTCACACCTTCCTTATACAGTTTCCAGGGATGACCTCTGGTTCTCCCCTGTTCTCCCACTATTCTCTGTAGAACTTCTCCACCATTGATCCTATAACAACCCCTTACCAACTTGTAGGTCTCTATCATATCTCCCCTCTTCCTTCTCTCCACGAGACTCTGCAAATTACATCTTTTCAATCTTTCCTCATACTCAACATTCCCGAGGTCAGAAACTACCTTAGTCATTCGCCTTTGGACCCTTTCCAACATCTCTTCATCCTTCTGAAAACCCGGTGACCAAATCTGGGCACAATAGTCCAAGTGTGGCCTAATCAAAGCCATATACATTGGAACAAGTATCTCCCTACTTCTACATGTCAGTATCCTCCGCATCATTCCCAGAAGTCTTTGTGTTGTCTTCACAATTTTGGCGATGTGTCCCCTAAATTTTAGATCCTTATCCACTATCACCCCCAGATCTCTTATTTCCTTTACTTCCAACAATATATTCTCACCAAGCATAAATTCTGCATCCCATCTTTGTTTTCCAAATTTTAAAACCTTACATTTTGCAACATTGAACTCACATCCCCATTTGCTTGCCCAATCACTCAATTTATTCAAGTCTTCTTGCAAGGCCACAACATCTTCACTACTCTTTATGGTTCGTCCCAACTTTGCATCATCTGCAAACAACTGAATATCTCCATCCAAATCTTCACCAATATCATTAATATATAAGTTAAATAGTAATGGCCCTAAAACAGACTCCTGGGGCACTCCACTAGTGACTTTCCTTTTCCTGGATATTGCACCCCCATACACAACTTGTTGATACCTATCAGATAGCCAGTCTCCAATCCAATGCACTAATCTAATATCCAACCCCATCTGCTCTAGTTTGCCTGTCAACTTATCATGAGGTACTCTATCAAAAGCTTTTGCGAAATCCAAGTATATTACTGTGTATCCTTCTCCTCTGTCCAAGGAAGCAGTCACTTTATTGTAATAAGTAAGTAGATTACTAAAACATGACCTCCCTTTAGCAAATCCATGCTGTCCATCAAAGATTATACCATTGTTGTCAACCCAACTCTGGATCCTAGTTCTCACAATCTTCTCCAACAACTTAACCACAACACCTGACACACAGATAGGCCTATAGTTTGATGCTTGAGTTCGATCACCTCCTTTATGAAGTGGCACAATCTTGCCCTCCTTCCACTCTTTAGGAACTTGACCAAGTGCAAGACTCGTATTAAAAAAATATGTCAGGGCAGGTGTCAACTCTCTAGCACACTCCTTCAGAATACGTGGTGATATATTATCAAGTCCCACAGCCTTATTTACATCTAGTTTACTCAACTCCCCAAACACCTCTTGCTCACTTACAGTCAGTCTCTCCTCCCCATCATCAACTGCTCTTAATCTCTCCATGAAGTCACATTCACAAGATTGAAAGATCTTTATGAATTGCTCATTAAGTATCTCCACAACACATTCTGCAACAGCTGTCTTTATACCATTTCTTCCAATCAATGTCATCCTTCCATAATCATTCTTTCTTTTGCTGGCTACATATCGAAAGAACTCCCTAGGATTCTTTTTGGCTTCATTAGCTAACTGCTGTTCATACCTCTCTTTAGCTACTCTCACCAACCAAGTCACCCTCCTTGCCTGGTCTTTGTAGACCTCATGAAGTTGGTTACTTCCACTTCTCTTATGCTGTCTCCACAATGCCTTTTTTTTCTGTATTGCATGCTTAATCTCTTTATTCATCCATCTCACACCTACCATATTTAACCTTCTCACCCGTGGTATACATTTAGACATTGCATCTACTAAATAGTTTTTGAAAATCCCCCAAGCTGCATTGATCTCTTTTCCAGCTAACTCCTCATTCCATGCTACATCTGCAAGCTGTCTCCTGAGCTCTTCATAATCACCCCCCTTGTAGTTCCACATATACCCTTTTTTCACAGGGGTCCTTGCACTGCTATTATTATTAATTTTTATATATGGGTACTATGAGAGCTCTACTCCAATCATCGGGAATTCGTCTCTCTGTCCAGGCCTTCTGAACTATGCAGTGCAGCCACTGCAAAACTTTTATACCACCATACTTCAGCATTTCTGGTCGAATATCATCTACTCCTGCTGCTTTTCCACATTTGAAGCCTTTGATGACTTTTTTTACTTCAAGTATGAATATGTATTCCTGACTGTATGCAGTGTTTTTGAGTGTTTGAGTTGAGTGTTTTTTACCACTATGCTATCACTGCTTGTTTCATTTAGCGGTTTCTCAAAGTAATTACTCCATACTTCAAGGATATCTTTTTCTCCCATTTTCATGTCATCTTTATCATCTCTAACTCCTTTTACAGTACTCTTTCCTCTATTTCTAAGCTTCTTCAACAACCTTCAAAATACTTTGCCACCTTCTTGATATTTATTTTCTATGTTCTTACCAAAGTCCTCCCATGACTTTTTTTTACCTAGTTTTCTACAGTGTTTAGCTTTCTTACATTTGTCTCTGTATTCTCTAAGAGCACAAGCTGACTTATTTGCCAGGTACTTTTGATATGCTTTCTTCTTTTCCATCACTGCCTCTTTAACTTCCTGTGTCCACTATGGAGTTCTGATTTTTCTATCTTTGCATACAACCTCACCACATGCCTCTCTGGCTGAATCAATCAAGGTTTTCTTCGAGGCTTGCCACTGAATCTCTAAAGTTTGGTTCCTGTTCTCATCATTTTTTCTTCAATAATCTTTGTGTATTTTAGTCTACAGTTCACATCTGAGAGCTGCTCAACTTTTATTTGCTTTAAAACTTTCTTACATGTTATTCTTTTCAATATGAAATTCAATTTTATCCTGCTCAAGACTAAATAGTGATCACTTCCAATTTCAAATGCTCTGTACACTCTGGTGTCCTTGCACAATGGAGAAAACATCACTCTCAACAATAACATAGTCATTGAGACTTTTTTTTATTCCTTGCCTCTTCTCTCCATGTGAATTTGTGCACATTTTTATGTTGGAACACATGGTGTTAGTAATAACCAGTCCATGTCTTGAGTAGAAATTCAACAAATATTTGCCATTATTATTAGCTTTGCTCTTTTCTCCAAATTTTCCCAATTTATTTTTGTATGTCTGACAATCATTTCCTACTCTGCTATTCAGATCCCCAACAAGGACCAACTTTTCCTTTTTCATTGTGTCAGATGGTTTCTCTAAATCTTCAAAAAATGCCTTCACTTCTACCTTAGTAGAACCTTCCGTGGGACCATAGGCTCAAATAAGTCTCATTGTCCAGAATCCCGATTCTGATATTTGCCCATATCACTCTACTTGATATGGCCTACCATTCAAGAAGATTATGCTCGTATTTAGTGTTGAATACTATGGTTACTCCTTCTTTTCCTTGATTGTCATTGCCTGAATATAACATTTTGTATTTATTGCTCAGAAAGATCTCACCAGGTTTTGTCTTTTTTTGTTTCAATCACCCCTATTATTTCGATCTGGTACTTATCTAATTCCTCAGCTAGCCCCATTTCTTTACCATTCAGGCTTCTTATGTTGATAGTACCTATCTTTAACTCTGGTGATGTTGAGTTGGGGTGTTTTTTCAGATTTGTTCCAGTAGCTGACTTTTCGTTGTTCATCCTGGTTCCCTGGTGAAAACAATGGAGGCCTTGTTTAATCGGGCGACGCCTCAGCCGGCATGAAATTTTGTCATATTGTACCATCATTTTGTAATTTGGTTTAAGCCAATTTCGGGGTTCTAGTCAGTAAAATTCTAATGTAAATAAATAAATATATATATATATACAGGTATCCCTTGATATATGTGGTTAATTAATCCCTCGATGGACACTACATATATCAAAATCGCATTATTCAATGTTAAGAATTAATGGGAATAATTTTAATGAATCCTGTAAAATATAAATATTTAAACATCATTTATTTTTTAAGGTTACATGTATTTATATATTTTATTTATAGATATTTGTTACATAAAAACTTATCTAAATATTTATTTTTTATAAAAAAACTTATCCAACGTAAAATGAACACTGGTAGCTTTTTTTCCTCCTCCATGATTTTGCGGTAACAATCAATTTCTTTATCTAAACCGTGACTAACGTTCATGCTTTTCTCTACATTTGGATCTATCTCTAGGATAAGTTCTTTTGCCTTCTCAATTGTCCTAAACAATTCTTCAAGTTCTTTGATAGTGATTTCTTTAGATACATCTTCCATTTCTTTTGTTTCCTTTTCTTCTTCCTCTTCGTATGCCTGTTGATGTTCGATTCCAAGAAGATCTTCATTACTTAGGTCTTTCGAATGTGATTCCAATAATTCCCTTCTGAATTGACATTTTCAAAGCCAAGAGCACTTCCAATCAAAACAATAGTATCGAAAACTTCGTTGACGGGATTAATAGAACTACCAAAATTATTTGCAGATTCAAGCAAAAGATTCTTCCAGACTGCTCTCATACAGTTGGCTGTCACTTCTTCCCAAGACTCGTGAATGTTTTTAACTGCTTGTTTAATATCGTATTTTTTCCAAAATTCCTCTAGAGTGATTGGATCGTCTCCAGTTGTAGCTTGAATTGCCTGGGTGAAAGTTATTCTAATATAGTAAGCCATGATTGCAGAAATGACTACCTGGTCCTTAGGCTGTATCAAAGATGTCGTATTCAGTGGTAAAAATACAACCTGCACATTACTATTTAAATCATTAAGTGAGGTGGAATGACCAAGGGCATTATCCAATACTGAAAGAACTTTGAAAGCTAAATTATTTTCATTGCAGTATTTTTCAACTGTGGGACAAAAATGCAAAGTGAACCATTCTTCAAACAACTGTTTGGTTAGCCATGCCTTTTTATTTGATTCCCATATTACTGGAAGGGATTGTTTACAGCCTTTAAAAGCCCTTGGGTTCATTGTTCGATAAATTAGCATTGACTTTAATTTGAAATCACCTTTGGCATTACCTCCAAGTAAAAGTGTTAAGCTATCTTTGGATGCTTTATAACCAGGTGTGATTTGTTCTTTTCTTGCTAAAAATGTTTTTGTTTGGATTTTCTTCCAAAGCAGGCCAGTTTTGTCTATGTTGAATATTTGACGATCGTCGTACCCATTTTCTTCGAATATTTTCTTTAATTCAGCTGGATATCTGGCTGCAACATCTTTATCAGCACTTGCTGCTTCACCTATTAATTTTACATTTTTCATTCCAGATCGAGATTTGAAATTTTCTAACCAGCCTTTGCTTGAAGTTGCAGTCACATCTTGATGTTTGTTTTCTTTAAGTGTAGAAAAAAAGGCTTAAAGCCTTGAGCCTAAGATTATTGCTGTCGATGGGAATACGCTTCTGATTACAATCTTCTAGCCAGAGAAATAGTAAATCTTCCATTTTGATCATTAATGGGCTTCTATTCCTAGTACACTGCATACTCAAAGATGCAGATGCCACTTTGCCTTGTTCGCGGTACTCAGTCACTTTATTTAAAATGGCTCGTATAGTTGATTTACCAAAGCCTAGAGCTCTTCCGATGTTTGCTTTGCTTTCTCTGTTATCAAACCTTTTAATAATGTCAATTTTAGTATACAAAGTAATAAATTTTCGTTTATTACTCTTTTTCGAGGCCATGGTTACGAAGGGTAATGCTTTACATAGGCCGTAAGCATACACTGTAATACATACTCATGTACGTCTGTATATGGCATGCTCTGCTGATAGATTGAAGCACTGAGACTGAGTTACTAATATTGGAGCACTACTCGTACCACGTGATCTGATCTGTTTCATTGACCAAGTCTAACACTTTGCTTATTTTCAAACTTTTTTGGGCCACACTAATCAAATTTTATACCACATATATCAAGTTTATGGTCACAATAATTTTTTGTGTACTAATCAAAACTGCATTAATCAAGCCGTATATATACCTGTGTGTGTGTGTGTGTGTGTGTGTGTGTGTGTGTGTGTGTGTGTGTGTGTGTGTGTGTGTGTGTGTGTGTGTGTATGACTACTACTATTAACTCGGGGTTGGGATATGTTCATTTTTAATATAAACTGACTATAAACCCGAGAATTATAACAAATTGAGATTTATTTGAAAATGCAACATGTTTTGTCAAGATTGACTTCATCAGGCGTTAAGAACATAGAAAGATATTAAAAGACACTGAAATAAACATTGAGACACTCTAAAGCTATACAATTATAAAGTTATGATATTCGACTGTAAATTACAGTTATTATGAACTTGTGCTATGGTCCATGTTAAAGTTATAAGTGTACAACAATAGAACTTTAACATGGACTATAGCACAAGTTCATAATAACTGTAATTTACAGTCGAATATCATAACTTTATAATTGTATAGCTTTAGAGTGTCTCAATGTTTATTTCAGTGTCTTTTAATATCTTTCTATGTTCTTAACGCCTGATGAAGTCAATCTTGACAAAACATGTTGTGTTTTCAAATAAATCTCAATTTGTTATAATTCTTGGGTTTATAGTCAGTTTATATTAAAAATGAATATATATATCTATAATATGATGATTTTCCAGTGGATAAATATCCCTCCAAATTAGTCTGTCATGCTCCAGTATTGTAGTATCTTATATTTTGATCTTCTAAGGCACTTCTAACATTAGTTCACATCTTGTTCTTGACCTGGATCTTTTTTACCTGACATCTTGGCATCAAACACCTCTCTTCTCCCATTCTGATTAAGTGACTATACCACTTCAAATTTGCTCTGTTCACACATGCTTAAATGACAATATTGACATCTTCCCACCTATTGTCTTCATTTTTAATACAGTTCTGCCATTTGTTCTATTAATGAGCTAGTGATGAACAACACATACTCTCTTTTAGTTCTTATCCTTCCTTCCCTTGGTGTCCACAAACAGGGCTCCGACAGACACGGCTGCCTTTATATGCATATCTTGCCTAGTTGGAGAAATTCCAACTTGGAATCCCCACTGTGGACATGGATGCCTTTAGCTGATAGATAAATTTTATTGCCTTGTGTAATAAGTCATTTACCACTTAAAGGCATTCATGTGGGATTCCGGTAATGGGCTTTTTTCTGGTGAATGATGAAGTGCTGTGTGATATTTCTTCAGATGTTGCGAAACTACCTTCGGTTCCAAATAGCACAAATGGTTTTCAAGTCCAAACCGCCACCTCTGATTTTGTCTTACCAGAAATTAAGGCCTTACTCTCTCTCTCTCTCTCTATGTACAGAAGAACAATAATTTCATTATTACTAAGGCAGATATGAAAAAAGCATTAGTTATTCACAATTGAAACAAATAGTGCCAAAAACTAACTTTAATGCTACATAACTATTCTACATATTGTCCTCTTGCTAATGATCCTATGATGAGCCAGATGACAAAATTAAAAACTCTTGTTGAGAATATCTCTTGTTGGAATGAGGACATCCTCCTCATTTTTATGGACTTTCAAAAGTCCACAAAGCACATATTTCATAACGTTCTGTGGTGGACTGCATTGGCTCTCCTTGCTGTAAAATTGCTAAATACCTTTCTAAATTGCTTTTGGCATTCACAGAAAAGTCCTCTTCATTTAACAAGAAAGAATCTCATTTTGTAGCTGAGCTTCTTTGCTCAGCTGATCTTTTGAGCTTAGATATTGTTACAAATGGATTTCCTTATATGAAACACTCGACTTCCTCAAGTAAGATTTTCCAGCAAAAATTGTCTGCTTTTTAACTTTTTTTCCCCTCATTCTGGCTATTTCCTATGTCAGAATAAACTTCTAACAAATTGTGGATACATCAGTGGGTAGTCCTCTTTCTCTCACACTAGTCACTACTTTATAGAATGATTTTGAGCATTGGATAGTGAATAGTGTCTTTTCTAAACCGTCCTTATGGTACAGATATGCAGATGATGTTTTCACAGTTTTGCATAGTTCCTTTACAAATCTTCGAGAGTTTGTCATTAAGATCAACACTTTCCTACCATCATATCCAGTTCACTCTTGAGGTAGAAGAGAACAATCAGATTGCTGTTTTGGATATCCTTTTACTTCATCAACAGATGGTAGCCTTAATTTCTTGATTTTTAGAAAGAAAACAAATACCAAATTTTGCATTTATGCTCTTCCACACCATCACAATTGTTAAATATCTGGCACCATCAAGACACTGCTACACTGAGCAAATTTTCTATGCTCTGTTGAAATGCTGTTTTCTCGGGAAACAAATGACATCGCATCCACCATCCTTACTAATGGTTTTTATCAAATCTTATGCCAACAAGACCAGTGATAGAGTTTACTGATCATCTGCCTCTCATCCTGATGGCAATACAGAGGTGGTTCTTCATGTTACCATTCTTTATCTTAAAGATCTTTCTGAAGGTATAGCCCAAACTACTTAGATCTGTTGACCTACAAGTATCCTTCTTCCCTATTGACAAGATTTCTACTTTTCTAGGCTCTGCTGAAGATAAACTTCTGTCTTTGGCCCACTCTGGAGTGTATCAAATTCCTTGTCAATGTGGATGATCATATTTTGGCTAAACAGGTAGATCAGCAGCCATACATTGTGATGAATATTTAGACTGTTAAATTGCATGAGCCAGAACATTCAGGATTTGCAGAATGCACTATCACCTCCAGACATTGAATCCTGTGGAAGAAAATTAATGTTATCAAATTCAATTCCTTGCCAGTGTCGATAATTTCTTATTTATTTTTATTTTAAAATCTGTTGTTAAAGTTATTTTATTAGAGCCTTAATGTATTTAGAACATGTCATTCTACATCATGTATGTGCAGTTCCTCCATTTTCATTGCTGAATATACTGCTTTCTGTTCTTTGTTTAATTTGAAAGTCATGATGAAAATGCCTTTGATAGTGAGGCAAAATTTTATGCTAATAAAATATTTCTTAAGTAAAATCCATGTTATGTTTAAGTAGTCAACTTTCATCTGTATCTTGGTAAATACCACCACTGTAATGTGGTTTCTGCAAGCCATCTGCTAGATAGTACATCAGATACAGGAGTGACTGTCTACAGTAATAATGTGTTTTGACTGGATGCTGCCTGATGATCTTGTGAATAATCCTACTATTGCTTGCTCTGCCAGGTCATGCTTGGATTGGAGTCTGGGCACTCTCTATACAGAAGTTAAGTGTGCAAGTTTCTCACCTTGCTAATTGCCCCTGCTGTATAGGTTTCCTGTACTAACTCACCCATGAATAACAGCCAAAAAAAACTAGCATCACCTCAATACTAAAAACACACACACAAAAAAAATGAAAAATACAAAAAATTGCAAAAAAATAACAAAAATATATCATCCAAAATAATACCAGAATTTCATGCAATAAAAAGCACTTCCATTTTGCTAAAATCTTTGGCATCAGTGCAGATATTAGCAGAAATAGCTGATCCAGTTTTGATGCAGGGCACTATTGATGCCCAGCATCAGAACCTGATATGCTATTCCTAACTGAATTCCACTTAGCATCCTTCATATCTATTTTCTACCTCAGCTATCCCATCTACATCTTGTGGAACATGAGCTTTTGTCATATCAGACATTCCTTGCCAAACATTATATGTCTTGGAATTTCTGCATTTCAGTCTGCTCTGTTTCAAGATTTCCTTCATGTTATAGCTTTCATTTGCTGCCTATATTGCCCTCTCTGATCATTTATCTCGAAAAGTTGAGTTCATACAATCTAATTATTCAAACTCTTAAGATTATTTTCATAGGAGACTTTAACATTCATAACACAAACTGGCTCCTCTTTTCTAACTTCACAGATCATCCTGGAAGGAAAGCAGTTTGAATCATTTACTATTATTTGTGAACTAACTCGTAACTGTTAATCTGCCAACCGGAATACTAGATAATCTTCATTCCTTCCAACACTGTAAACCTTTTTTTAACTGGCTCTTCCTGCAGATACACTTCAGATGTTTGCCCTTCTCTTGGCAACTCTGATTATAACCTTATCCACATCTCCTTTTCTACATATCACTATATTCTCAGCCAATTTCAGCATTATCCTCCCCTATGAGAGTACCAAGTAGGATGATCAATAATTTCTATGCTACTTTTTCATTGGCTAATTATTGTTTACACATTCCCAATCCAAAAACCTGCTCTGACAAATATAACTGAAATCATCCTTACTGGAATGAAGGGCTTCATTCCCATATACACCCTCTGTTCAAAAAGAAACCGAACTTTTCAAAAATAGAAGGAACTAGTGGCACCACCTGTTGTATCTTTTTGTTGTCGAAAGCGGCAACCTTCATTAGTGTTGTGTCAATTGTTTATGACATTTGTTTCATTAGAAGCCGAGTTATAGTGCCAAGAGTGACAGTGTGTTTTGACAAACGGTTGGAATATGTTTCAAACAGAGAGCTGCAATTGACTTTTGTGTTAAACTTGGTAAAAGTTTTACCGAAACGCATCAAATGCTTCAAGTTTAACTGGACTGAGTGAAGTTAACATCCAAAATGTGCATGATTTCATCAAAGAAAACCCGAAATCGTCCATGAGATTGATTGAAGATGAATTCCAAAATGGATTCCAAAATCAACTGTGCACAACATTTTGACCAAGAGTTTGGGCCTTCGTGAATTAAATTTGCGATTTGTTCCCCATAAGTTGACCGATGACCAAAAAAATGTATCAAATTGAACACTGCAAGGACCTCATAAAAACCGCTTGTAAGGACTCAAACTTGTGACTTCTTTCTCTTCCCTTGACTTCATTTGCCGATGAAAGGAAAGTGATTCAACACCATTGAAAACATCAAGCGGCAGTATCCCAAAAACTGATATAAAAAACTCATTTAACGAATTAATTGACCGTGCCAAACGCTGTATCGAAGCTGAGGGAGATTATGTTGATTGAAATAAATGATTTGAATAATTATAATTGGCCTGTGTTTTATTTTCTATCAAAAGTTTGGTTTCTTTTTGGGCAGAGGGTATACAGTAATCAGCCAACACTATATACAATCCTAGTTCTCAAATAAAATGTGCCTTTGTAGCCCACGATAAAAATACCATGTTTATTCATTCAGTGGTACAAGTCAAAAACTAGCTTTTCTTGCTACCCTCTCAACAGCCCAAACCAAATAAGAAAATCATTAAGAAATCCAATGCAGACTTCATAAGGTCCTAATGCAGTAAGCTTGTCTCTTGCACAACTAGCATATGAGTCTTCTTGTCCTTTGATGAGGTTGTTGACATAACTTCTACTCTTCCTTGTTTCCATCATCTCACATCTAATAGTGCCATCATAACATTGCCTAAAGACAAAGCAGCACATCTTGACATCACTCTTTTCCTCCAACTCTTGTATGGAAACCTAGGATGAATCACTTTCTGCTATACCACAAACTGGTCATAATTCCTTCTCTTATTTGATGCTAGAGGGATCAGAGAAATACTCCGCAGCCATGATACTAATAAGTCTCGTGGTCTCCAGATGTTATTTCTCTGGTTGTGCTATCATACTTTTGCAAACCTATATCGTCTCTCATCCTCCTGTTCAAACACATCCTCCAAAAATGTTTGCAGTGCATACAATGTTGCACTCAGGACATTAAACCTGAAAAATCTATGTCAGTTGCATTTGATCTTTGCACTGTACAACATGTAGTAAAGATCAAATGAGATCAGCTATTAGAGGTGAACTGTAGACTCAAATACACAACCATTATTCAAGAAAAAATGAAAGAGATTGAAAACAAAAACCAAGTCTTGGAAATTCATTGGCAAACCCTGAAGCACTGATTTAGGCATGTGGTGAGGTAATCTGCAAGGATAGAAAAATCAGAACCCCGTGGTAGACTCAGGAAGCTAAAGAGACAGTCAAGGTAAAAACAAGAAAGCATATTTGGAATTTCATGGCAAGTAAGTCAGCTTGTTCTCTTAGAGAATACACAGAAAAATGTAAGAAAGTGAAACAATGGTAAAACTATGTAAACAATAGTCATGGGAAGACTTTGGTAAGAACATAGGAAATAAATATCAGGAAGGTGGCAAAATATTCTTGAGGCTATTCAAAAAGCTTAGAAATGGAGGAAAGAGTACTACAAAAGGAATGAGAGATGATAAAGGTAACATGAAGACTGCATCAAAAATTATGTCGTCAGATAATGATATTCTGGATGTCTGGAATAATTACTTTGTAATTATAATAATATTTTTTAATACTTCGTAATATTTTTAATATTTTATGCAGACATGGAAACTAAATGAACAGTCGTTTCATTTAGCTTCCATGTCTCTGATCCACATAATAATATGGCCTTAACATTGCAATTGAAAATTTTTATTTTGGTTTTCTTATTTTCAAGATTTCCATATATTATTTTATTTGCTGAAACAGTATTATCTTTTGTCAATCTTTGCATTATATACCTTTCAGTTCCACTTTCAATATCTATATTTTCTCCCAAATACATAAAATTCTTAACTTCTTCTCTAGCATGCTGATTGATTTTGATCTCTTTGTGGCATTTGCTGTTTAGTTTAAGCACTTTTGTTTTGGTCATATTTTAAGACCAATCATTTTAGCTGTTTTATACAGGTCTTTTCATTTTGTTTGTATATCTCTGTATTTTGATGATATCAAAATTTTGTCGTCAACATAATATTCATCTTCTAACTTGTAACACAAGATTTCATTTAATTTCTCTTCTTGTACCTGTAACTTTTTCACAATCCAATCATTTACTATATTAAGCAATGACCCAGAGATTATACAAACCTGCCTTATGCTAGATCTGATCTCAAATCATTCAGATGTCGTTAGCTGCGCAATAACACAACTTTTACTTCTCTTATACATTTCTCTGATCATTCTCACATATTTGTTGGGAATTCCATAATGTTTCTCTGTGAAATTTAGGTATAATGGACTTCTAAATTCTATGCTTTGTTCAGTAATGTTTCTTAAAGTAAAAATGTGATGCACAGTACTCCTATCTTTTCCAAAACCAGCTTGTTCATGCCTTAATATTTTCTCTACTTCATTTTTAAACCTATTTATCATTACTCTACAAAAATTTTTGCAGGTACTAACAGTAGGCTAATTCCCCTCCGATTCTCAATCCAATACTGTTTGGGTACTTTCGGTCTCTAGCACACTGTTAAAGATCAGTCGCAGTTTATCAGCATCAGTTTCTTTAGTTATCTTAAGCATTTCTGTTGCTATATTAACATTGCTTGAAGCCTTTGCACTTTTCATTTTCTCTATTACATTTGTTATTTAATTTTTAGATATACATTCTGATGTTATATTTAAATTTATGATTACAAGTGGTTCTTCGATTGTTGAACTTCTAATCATGTCAGTTATATTGTTGTCTGCATTAAAAATTTCATTAAAGTGTTCTTTCCATCATCTAACACACTTATCCTCTTCAGTTAGCAACAAACTATTTTTATCTCTTATAGTATTTACTTGCTTTTTTCCTTCAGAGCATATTTTCCTTATCTCATACAGTCTTCCAATGCACCCTAATGTTTCAGCCTTTTATGCTTCTTCTGCCAAACTAGCCACATAATTTATTTTATTCTCTCTTGCAAATCGTTAAACTTACTTGCCTTTCTCTCTGTAATTGCTGAAATGAATTTCTTTAGCTCTCTGGGATTAAGCTCTAACAAACATCATTTTAACTTTGTGCCTTTCTTCTATGAGTCTCCAGATCTTGTCAGATAACCAAATGTCATTATTTTTCCCCTTTTTAGCCCAAGCAGTCTCTTGTAACCTCATTATATACCATTTAAAAATTTTTCCATTGCATTTCAATCATGTCTTATGGGCTTTCTATTTTCTCGCCTTCTAGCTTCTAATTTTCCAAAATATGAAATCAATTTTTTATCATAATAGAAAAGGTGTTCTTAATTTCATTCATTTTTAATTTAGACATGTCGTATTTTTTATCCTCCCATTCTGATTTCTAATTTGTTTAACTCCATGCTGGGGTTACTAAGTAGTGATCAGATCCTGCATCAGCTCCTTGCCTTACATTAACATCTAGGAGTGAATGCCTAAAATTACCTTTGATTGCAGTATGATCAATTCGGGCTTTGGTTTTACCATCTGGTGATAACCAAGTCTGTGTATGTCTTTATGCTTAAATAACTTCCTCCTATCACAGAATTATTCATTTCACAAAATGCCATAGGTCACAATTCTCATTTCTCGAAATCCCGTTACCTATTTCTCTCTCATCTTCATTTTCTTTAGCCAACTTGAGCATTCATGTCACCCAGAAGAATAACTATGTCATGTTTCGGTACTTGTTCTGTACATTTTTTAATTTATCATAAAAATTCTCCTTCTCTTTAAGTTCCTTCTCATTCCCATTATTATCCACTCACTTATATGCTTCCAGTTTATCAAGATTTTAGTTGTCTCTGCACTAAGTATAAGTGCCACATTCTTTCATGATTTTCATCCGATCCTGAATACATGCCTTATCCTCTTGCAAACTTAAATAGTGGTAATCATTAATCTTGTAGACCAATTCACTTAACACTTGGTATACTTGTAGGCGTAAACTTCTGTGGCTAATTGGTTCAAAAGACATATTTCGGTGATTACACCACATTTTTTTATTATTCAGTTCTATAAAACACTGAAATAATAGTTCCCGACAAGTTTCGTAAATCGTATGATTTACATCTTCAGGGTGTAAATAGTATAGTTTAAACAAGAGAATTAATAAATACAAATCATAACCGTCTGGCTATTCATAAAACTCAAATAACAGAATGCAGATATATAACGTTATTCATGTTGAACAATACTGGATGATGTCACGTGTGCTTGTTCTCGTTCATACAATCCGAGCTCAGATTGAGGTAGATATTTTATTAGAGCTGACCACACTTGATGGAGAATTAAACCTTGATTTTTATTGCATTGGGTTGGGTTTTTTAGCACATTAGCAGCCTCTTTAAATTTTCTTATATAACTGTTGTTTTCTATGTATGACATCGTCGTTTTTTGCCAGAGTACATCGTGTCCAATGGAAGTGGTATGGAAAGCAAGACCCATTTTTTGTTCTCTTTTGTATTGTACGTCTTTTTGGTGTTCAGCCATGCGTATTTCTCCAGATCTTCCTGTCTGTCCTACTTAGCAAATACCACAAGAGCAATGGATTTTGTAGCCTCCTGGTTTTTTAAGAGGATGATGAAGTGGTTTTGGTGGATGTAGAAATCTTGAGATTTTCTCCATAGGAAGGAAGGCTACTTTTAAGTTGTGTTCGTTCATTAATTTGGCTAGCTTGTCTGTAACATTAATGAACAAACACAACATAAAAGTAGGAAGCGAGATTGCATTTTTGTAATCCTGTTTTATTGTGTTGTTAGGTGGAGGCATTTTAAGGATTCTCTTGATGGTTTTTGTTTCATATCCATTCTGTTGGAGGATTTGTGTTAAGTATTTTAGTTCTTCATTACATCTTTCTTGTGTGCTGGAGATATTGTATGCTCTGTCTCGAAGAGTTTTAATTAAGCTTATTTTTTGTGAAGGATGGTGGTGTGGTTGCATTTAGAAATCTTCCAGTGTTTGTCGGCTTCCTATATACTGAGAAGGAGAGTTTACTTTCTTCATTAACTTCTAATAGAATATCCAGAAAAGGAAGTTTTTTATTTTTTTCTTGTTCTAAAGTGAATTTTATGGTGTTGTGCAAATTGTTGAGATAATCTTTGAAATTGATAAGTTCATCTGTTGTTCCACTGAATATGATGAAAATATCGTCCGTATAGAAAGTACAGCTTTACTATTAAAAAGCAGATTACCTCATAGGAACTTACCTTACAATGAATACGTTTGCCTTAAAAATTTAAAGGATGACAAAAATATTGTCATAATAAAAGCGGATAAAGGCAACGCAACCGTTGTTTTAAATGCTACAGAATATGATAACAAAATGAAAAGTCTCCTGGAAGATACCAACACCTACAAGCCCATAGACAGAGATCCGACTTGGCCTACACACAAAAAAACAAACGATCTAATAAAAAAAGTGCCTCTCTGGACGGAAGATCTTAAAAAATGCTTACAATCAAAACATCCTTTGATACCAAGGATATGTGGTGTTCCAAAGATCCACAAGACAGATATACCTTTAAGACCAATAGTAGATGGAAGAGATTCACCGACTTCCAACTTGGCGAAATACCTCACCAACATGATCTCACAACATATAGGAAAAACATCTTGCTTCACAAAAAATAGTAAACATTTCATAGAAAAAGTGAAAGATATACATATTGGTCCAACAGACATCTTAGCAAGTCTCGACATTATCAGCTTGTTTACAAACGTCTCGAGACAAGAAATTTTGAATCTCCTAGAACAGCGCTTCCCAAACTGTGGGCCGCGGTCCCCTTGGGGACCGTGCGTTTTGTTGAGGGGGGCCGTGAAATAATGAAAACAAATTTCAAATGTTTTAAGACTAAGTGTATTTTTTTTATTTTAAAAGAAACGTATTTAACTTTTATTTCTTTTTTGTTATTTTTTATATTTTAATGGAAAAATTCACACATTGGTGTTGGTTCACAAACTTTGCTTCCTGCGTATTTCGGTGCTTAACGAATAATAGTAAATATTACTTATTCATATGTTTCATTTCAAAGCAGCGGTTAATTGTATTTACTTCGAATGCTCTCCAGGGAAGTTCCAAATCTTTCTGTCCCTTTCATAACACGTTCGTAATCAGGGACTGTTGATATTGACTTTATATACATATCAAAACTCGTTTTATATTATCACTGTCATCCGAGCTAGTTTTCTGTTACCAATAAAAGTTTCGCATATACTTCACACATAAAAAGCTTAAACAAATTCATGAGGGGATATAGTAACTCGCTTGCAGTGGTAAACAACACCCCCTTCCTAAGAGCCACTATACTGCAGAGGCAATAAAAATAAGTACTTTTATTATGCCAGTGAATAAGGTATGAGGAGTCTGTGTAATATATTTCTCAACAAATAGTGCAATTAGAGACAACTGGGATAAAAACACACTAATTAATGAATCACATGTCCCCTTATACAGAAACTATGCTGTATAGACTGAAACAAAACCATATGTTGCATGGGCAAACACAGTATCTAACTAAAAAGTATTGTTATTAATTAGATGTATGTGAGTTCGATTTCCCAAGGCAGCAATAAAATTCAACCGAACGTGTTAAAATTCGTAAAAGTGTTAAAACTAAGTAATATATATATATAATAATGAATGTTATGGCAGTTTCACATATGGAATTCGGTTGAAGAGAGTTAGCATTTCAACTCAATTTTCAGCTATGCTTTTATCTTTCGGTTGCACGATCTTTTGTTAATACCGCACCAATCATATGCACGTTTTAATAAACAGACTGCCTTTGCTGATTGTTTCGCGTTAGGCTTAATTACCGTAAAAGGAGAAAAGTCACAAAAGTGAAAAATGTTCCTGGTCCGGGGGGGGGGGGGGGGATTCCCTTATTCAGGTAATATTCACTAATTTCATGTTATCAGTCTGTGGTGTGCCAGTATTGGTAAGTGATGATGTTATTTGATCTATTCTACGTTAAAAAATTTAACCCTGAGATGAATAAGTGACTGATGAAAAATAAAAAAAAAATCCCGCGAACAATCAGAAGAAGAAGAAACAGATTAAAAAAAAAGGACAGTATTTCATATTTTACCAGAACAGCCCCCATCGTCTTCAGAACCAAACAGTAAGAGGCAAAAAATGTAATATATGCATTTGATTTTTGCAATATTTGCTGTGTATGTTTTGTATTGAATATAAATACATTAAATATTATAATGATATATCTCTATTACGATTTTTTTTTTCGAGGGGGGGGCCGTGAAATATTTTAATTTTTGCAAAGGGGGCCCTGACATCCAGAAGTTTGGGAAGCACTGTCCTAGAAGACCTCTTCCCTCCAGACATCTTGAATCTTTTTAAACATTGTATAAACAATACTTTTTTCACCTATAAAGATAGAATCCGGGAACAAAAAGAAGGGCTGGCTGGGTTCATCATTATCACCGGTATTAGCAAACCTATTTATGGAAAAATTTGAAAACAATGCTCTTAAGAATTACCATAAAAAACCAAAAATATGGCTACGCTATGTGGACGATATTTTCATCATATTCAGTGGAACAACAGATGAACTTATCAATTTCAAAGATTATCTCAACAATTTGCACAACACCATAAAATTCACTTAGAACAAGAAAAAAATAAAAAACTTCCTTTTCTGGATATTCTATTAGAAGTTAATGAAGAAAGTAAACTCTCCTTCTCAGTATATAGGAAGCCAACAAACACTGGAAGATTTCTAAATGCAACCACACCACCATCCTTCACAAAAAATAAGCTTAATTAAAACTCTTCGAGACAGAGCATACAATATCTCCAGCACACAAGAAAGATGTAATGAAGAACTAAAATATTTAACACAAATCCTCCAACAGAATGGATATGAAACAAAAACCATCAAGAGAATCCTTAAAATGCCTCCACCTAACAACACAATAAAACAGGATTACAAAAATGCAATCTCGCTTCCTTATATCAAAAATGTTACAGACAAGCTAGCCAAATTAATGAACAAACACAACATAAAAGTAGCCTTCCTTCCTATGGAGAAAATCTCAAGATTCCTACATCCACCAAAACCACCTCATCATCCTCTTAAAAAACCAGGAGTCTACAAAATCCATTGCTCTTGTGGGATTTGCTACGTAGGACAGATAGGAAGATCTGGAGAAATATGCTTGGCTGAACACCAAAAAGACGTACAATACAAAAGAGAACAAAAAATGGGTCATGCTTTCCATACCACTTCCACTGGACATGATGTACTCTGGCAAAAAACGACGATGTCATACATAGAAAACAACAGTTATATAAGAAAATTTAAAGAAGCTGCTAATATGCTAAAAAAACCCAACCCAATGCAATAAAAATCAAGGTTTAATTCTCCAAGTGTGGTCAGCTCTAATAAAAAATCTACCTCAATCTGAGCTCGGACTGTATGAACGAGAACAAGCACACGTGACATCATCCATCATTGTTCAACGTGAATAACGTTATATATCTGCATTCTGTTATTTGAGTTTTATGAATAGCCAGACGGTTATGATTTGTATTTATTAATTCTCTTGTTTAAACTATACTATTTACCCCCTGAAGATGTAAATCCTACGATTTACGAAACTTGTCGGGAACTATTATTTCAGTGTTTTATAAAACTGAATAATAAAAAAATGTGGTGTAATCACCGAAATATGTCTTTTGAACCTGGTATACTGTTTTTCTTGGGCTCTTGGTTTCCATAATCAGGGAATTTTTATGGGAAAGAGTGAATAGCCCTTTGCTCAACCTTCCTCCTTTATCTGGCTTGGGACCGGTATGGGGAAAGACCCCCTCCCCCCTTCACTGGTGTTTTCTTACTCAGTTCTCCACATTCAAACTAGCACACTCAGAGCACAATTCTTTCTTTCTTTTTTTTTTTTTTTTAATTAAAAAATGAGGGGGAGGGAAGAAAACTGAGTGTGATAATTACAGAAGTATTTTTCTACTGGGTGTTCCTGGTAAGATTTATGCAAGCATACTTGAAAAACAGCTAAGTAAAATTGATGAAGTAAAGTTTGGTGAAGAACAAGCTGGGTCATTATCTGATTTTAACTTTAAGATGAATAGTTGAGAAATCTTGAGAATATAACAAGGACCTGTATATAAGTTTTGTAGATCTAGAAATGGCATATGACAAGGTACCAAGAGGAAAGCTCTTCAAAATGATACAGTTAATAAGGCTAAAGTGAAGCTAAGTAAATGTAACACAGTTTTTTATCGAGCAGTAGCTAGAGGGTTACTGGGCTATTCACTCTTTCCCATAAAAATTCCTTTATTTGAACTTTAAATCAGCAGTTAGAATTGAAGGGGGCATAGAAAGATGGTTTGATTTTAAATCATGTGTATAACAAGGATGCATGCTATCTCCACTCTTATTCATTATCTATGTGGATCACATTATAAAGGGAACTAGTATTTTCCCATATTTTCTCACTCTTTCCCATAAAAATTCCTTTATTTGAACTTTAAATCAGCAGTTAGAATTGAAGAAGGCATAGAAAGATGGTTTGATTTTAAATCATGTGTATAACAAGGGTGCATGCTATCTCCACTCTTATTCATTATCTATGTGGATCACATTATAAAGGGAACTAGTATTAAATGTAATATCAAAATTGGTGATGTTAATCTCAGCTCCTTACTTTATGTAGGTGATGTTATACTTCTAAATAAATCCGGTACAAGTCTGCAAGATTCCATGACTAAATTGAATGACTGTTTTAATAACTTTGGTATGAAAATCAGTAATAAGAAGACAATGAAGTAGACAGAAACATTGAAAACATCAACTGTATCCTGAATGGAGAACCTATAGAACAAGTAAAACATTTCATCTATTTAGGCACAATTTTTAGTGAAGTGGTAAATTAAATATGGAAATAGACAAAAGAATTAATAAATCTGGTATGGTAGAAAATCAGCTGAATAAATTTATATGGAATAAGATAGAAATTTCTCAAAACACTAAATTAGAACTGAGAGGTAGGTTAGAAATAAAACACTTGATCAAAGATTGGAGACCATAGATATAAGAGTTCTGAGAAAGATTAGTGGATTGAACAGATGGCATCAATGGTAATTATATTAAAAATTAAAATATTAGAAAAAAATGACATAATTAGCATCAGGAATATGATGCAATTTCTAATTTCAGATCTAATTTCAGGTGGTATGGCAGTTTAAACAAAATAGAAGTGTTCCTTGACAGAAGGGAGGGATAAAAAAAATCCTCCCTTCTTAGGTGGATTGATCAGTAAAAAGTACTTTAGAAGACAGAAATATATGATCTGATAATATTCGAATGTTGACAGATAACAGGCTAATCTCAAAGAAAATTGTTGATAGGAAATTAGTAATGGTGTAATTTTTCATGTATTACTGTCATAAAATTCTGTACCCCCCCCCCCACCTCCCTTGGGGAGGTGGGGGGGTACAGGATTTTATGACATTTATTTATATCAGAGGAGGAATTTGATGACGATGACTACACAGCATACCACCACCATTTTGTTTCATTCAAAGTAGGCTCCAAAATTCAGTTAAAAAAAAAAAAAGAAAGAAAGAAAAGAAAAGTCACCAACAGATCTGCAATAGCACATTTACCCTACCCTATTAAAAATAAGTCTGCTGAAATGCAGACTTATTTTTAATAGGGTAGGGTAAATGTCAGTAACTGGCAATACTGACTTATTAAGTCAGTATTGCCAGTTACTATGCAAAATGGCACTTATCTTTTTCAGTGCTGTTTGCCAATGGCCTGGTGTAACAGTAATATAGCAGATGGTCGTTATTAAATTATAAAATAAATAAATTAAAAATATTTGAATTTTTTTAATACTTGAGATCCATTCTTTGGAATTCTCAACTCGCTGATCTTTATAGTCAGTGCCCTCATGGGTATGAATCTGAAACATTCTAACTAACCAGTAAACAGTTATAAATGTAGTTCACTTACTCTCCACAACTGACTTTTAATATGAAAGATTGGTTATAGAGAAGGTGAGATTTAACAGTTCCTTACTTTGACAAAATATGAGCTTTGGCCTTTCCAGCTGGTTGTCATCATATCTGATCTGCAAGAACTTAATTTGACATAATCTGAAGACCATACTGAATATACTGAAATGAGTAAAAAAAAAAAAAATAACTAAATTTTATTAGGATTTTCTCAAGCTTTTGCAATTTAGTATTAGTAGTATTTTCAGGCTTCCATATAGACTAACATTATGGATTATTATTGTGCACACTATTTGGTCACCTATTCTGAAGAAACCCTGGAAAGGATCCAGAGATAGGTTTTTAAGGTGTAACATACTCTGGAATGTTGTATATGAGTAGAGAATAAGGAAATGTTTTTAACATTAGTATGGATACTAATACTGAAGGGAGATGAAGTTCATTGCCCAATGTAGACCACCATTCTGGTTACTGGAAACCTGAAGAAGTTTGGAAAAAGTTCCATGTTTGGTCTCTAAAGCAGAGGTTCTGGATTATAAAAATAAATAAATTACGTGTATTAATAAAAATAGGGAAAAAATTCTTGGCCAACCCATGGCGCTGATGCGCTATTAATTTACAATCTTTTTTTGGGTAGATTTCATTATGTATATATTAAAAAAAAAAAAAAAAAAAAAAAAGAGTAGGTTGTGAGATAATCTCAGAAAAAGTGTAAAATTTGTGGTATTGATTGAGAATAATCATATAAATAAAACCTGGTTAACTGAGACTGAAACAAAAACGAAGAGACAGACACGCGCGCGTGAAGTCACCGGGTTACGGTCGAGATACATTCCTGAGAATGTATTTAAGTCAGATTTATATGCAACTCGGATCCCTGATAAACAGCATATATGCGGTAATAATAATAATAATATCCATGTACTATAATAAGTTTCAGAAACTATTGTGCTCTTTCTTTTAATTCAAACAAAGGAACATAAAAACAAACTCATACAAAAAGTTTAGATAGGAGAAATTTCAAACAAGAATATTAAAGGTTAACACACCTAATGTTGCATCAATGTCTTGCTTACTAGAAGGGGCATTTTTGGGGCAAGAAAGTAGGCTGACATTAATCAGAAGAAGATGATGATGGAGAATCAGGATTTCATTCTGTTGCTGGAGGAGGGGAGCTTACCACTGAGGTTGGTTTCTTGAAAAACCCTAGAAAAAGGTATCTAAGGGTTGTTTGTACAGCCTTTTTTCTTTTTTTCATCATAAATGGCCTTGTAGCAGCTAATGGTCTTACTAACTGCATGGTAAACCTTTGGAAATCACTCTGTTAGGATCATCTCCTCATGTTTAGCAAAATCTGCTTCAATGAAACAAAAGACTTCAGCTAATTCTTTTGTCATAAACTTTCTTGGCCATGGATCTTCTGATTCTTCGCATTCTTGTGTTTCTATCAGAAGAGGGCAATGTCGAAGTCATCACCGAAGTCAGAAAAGCTGTGGTGGATAGTAAGTCAATGGCATCATTTTCAATAATGTCCAATTTCAGTGTCACTATCCACCACAGCTTTTCTTACTTCGGCGATGTCGTCTTCTTCTGTGAAGCCGTGAAAATACATTATAGAACTGAGGGCACAGTTTGTTCCACACCCCTTTCATTGTCTTTGATTTTTGTGAGGATGTGATTGCTTCACTTCCTCCCAAGAATCAGCAATGTTTTGAATGGCATCATAGATGTTGTAATTCTTCCAGAACTCTCTCACTGTCATCACATCATTTTCTGTAGCCCTGACTGCTTGCAGGAATGTACGGCGTAAGTGATATTTAATTATTAATTATCCTTATGGAGAGCCCATTTGTAAGTATGGAATGCCATGAGTCGGGTTGTTTGTAACCCAGGGACCGCCTGTGTGTGTGTGTGTGTGTGTGTGTGTGTGTGTGTGTGTGTGTGTGTGTGTGTGTGTGTTTATACACACAATCTACTGAAAGGTTTATGAAGGTGAGAGGGGGGGGTGAATGTTAATGATTGCAGAGGAATTACCTCCTAAGGACGGAAAAATAAGTACATGTGATGACTTTGACCAGTATGGTGTGAGATTGAAATACGAGGGTTATTTCAAAAGTTTGCACACCATACTCCTCAAACACCACTGATAGAAACAAACACCAGATTGGTCACATTACTGTCAAGGGTAGCTTTAAAACTCGCTCACTTTAAAACTCAATCTTTCCATTCTGCCATTTATCACTGTTGCTGAACATCTGAGCAAGTGGGTAATACTTACTGTGATTTATTGGGACCGAAAAAACATTACATTTCATTTCATTATCAGCAAACATTCTTCTTCTATTAAATTACCTGTGAAAGTGAGAACTATAGATGAATATCAGATACTATATCAGGGTCTGATGAAAAATATGAAAGAGGAGTGGTAACCGTAAAAAAAAAAAAAAAAAAAAAAAAAGCTAGATAAATTGGAAGCCCATAAGTGATTGAATAATAATGACTAGATTATAATCATAATGCTAATTAAATTAACCATCATACCAATTTATACACCACCAAGTAATAAGGATCTCAAAGAAAAAGACTTCTTTTATGATAAGTTACATAAGTGGATAGAACACATACTAAAGCATGATGTGATTATTCTTATGAGTGATGAATCTCAAAGTAAGGAAAAAAAATAATGAAGATGAGAGGGCAATAGGTAATGAAGCATGTTGTCATAGAAGTGAGAAATGGTGATTTACAGGTAGCAGTTTGCAAAACGAATAATCTTGTGATAAGAGGAAACTTATTTAAACATAAAGACGTACATAAAATGATATTGCCAAATGATAGAAACAAACACCAGATTGGTCACATTACTATCAAGGGTAGCTTTAAAACTCACTCTTAGATGTAAAAGCAAGGCAGGGAGCTTATGTAGGATCTCATCATTAGTGGTATATAAATTTAAATTAAAACTTAGGAAAGGATTGTAAGAAAATTAAAAATCAAAATAATGGAATGAGGAGGTATGATATGTCTAAGTTAAAAATGAATGAGATACCAGAAAATGAGAAAGTCCAGTTGACATGGACTGTTTTGGTACTAAGAAGTGACAAAATAATACAAAAATTGGTTACCAAACAGGATGTGGGAATTTATAGAGGAAAGGCAGAAATTGAAAATGCCAATTCTCAGAAAACAAGACAACTTCATCTAAGAAATTATAGAAAGAAAAACAAGTTAGGTAAAACAATCAGCAAGAGAAGATAAGAGGAATTATTGGGTTGCATAGCAGAATAAGCACAGAAGGCTTCAGTAAATAAATAGTTTTAATGGAACATGTGTACTAGACATGAAAATAAATTTCATGACTTGCACATGTAGCAACAAAAATTATTTGGAATTTTATTAAAAAAAAAACTCCAATATATTTCATTCACCTTTAAGTAGACATCATCAGAGAGGGGGGGGGGGGAAGAAACTATTCAAACATTCAAAATATGTCATTCATTTCAGAAAAATTAGTATTAATCAAGGTTTTGTAAATAGAGCTCTCACAACCCACTCTTTTCATTTCCTTTTATTAGATGAACTGAATAAAATTAAAACCAATCTGATATGTAATGGATACAACAAGACTGTCATTCACAAATTTATTGATAATTATCATCTTCCTACCAGACTACAATCCAGTGTGAAAAGAATTCCAATACCCTACCTTGCCATTCCATTCACCCACAATTCTGCAAAAATCGACTCCTCACCTCTCTTCACCATACTCTTACATAACTTCCAGGAATAGCCTCTGGATCTTCCTCTCTCACTGTCTGCTCTTTTTATAAAGAGGATTTGGATTAATTAATTTAATTAATCCAAATCCTCTCACAAGATTAAATTTCTCTATCATATCAGCTATTTCCATCCTATCCACGAAATAGCAAGGATTTTTTTGTAAATTCAATCAATACATTTCCTTCAAACCATCCTTCAAAAATGGATGCTGCTAACTGAAAAGGATAAAGTTATTGAAAGATGGAGATTTTATAATAAGATTTTAAATATAGAAAACAATAAAACTGACATGAGTTCATTAATGAAGGACCACCTATAAGTATAGATTTAAATATTATATTAGAAACAATATCTTAAAATGAAAGTATCATTATTACCACATCCCCCATGAAGTCTTCAGACTCATTGTGGAAGGTTCAGTCAACTGATGACATACTTATCATGCTGAATCTTGAAATCCTTAGTGCTCCCTGCATTAACAACATATTCTGATAATGCATTCCATTCACCCATAATTCTCCATGTAAAAATCTACCCCTCACACTTCTCTTTACCACACTGTTAAATAACTTCCAGAAATGACCTCTGGATCTTCCCCTCTCATATTCTATTCTTTTTATAATCCCCTTTGGATTAATCCAATAAAAGCCCCTCACAAACCTAAATGTCTTTATCATATCACCTATTTTCCTCCTATCCACCAAACTCTGCAATCCACATTTCTCCAACATCTCTCCTTCTCCAGAGCCCTGATATCGGCTTAGTCACTCATCTCTGGACCCTCTGCAATGTCTCCACATCACATTGAAAACTAGGTGACCAGATCTGATCACAGTATTCCAAGTGTGGTCTGACCAGTGCTTTATACAGTGGCACAACCACCTCCTCATCCCTAGTGTACTTCTTATCATTGCAGCACTAAGATGTGCAGTCTCTGGAACTCTTGCAATATAACCTCTAAACTTCAGTGTGCTGTCAACCGTCACTACTGGATTTTGAATCTCATCCACTTCCTACAGTACAGGCCATTGATATGGAACACAGTCTTATATTTCTGCACTCCAAAATGCAACACCTTGCACTTATTAATATTAAAAACAACTCTACTCCTTTGTCCAAGTCAAATGTCTGTTAAAATCTTCCTGAAGAGAATTATCATCAACAAACAACAGAAGAGCTTTGCAAGTCCACATGATATATCATTTACAAATAAATAGACAGAACCCTGGAGCACACTATTGGTTACCCTCCTTTTTTGAGCTACTGCTCCATCACAGACAATGCTGGTATCGTTCAGAGATCTGATCTCTGATCCATCTAACCAATATACTATCTATTCCCATCCTCTGCAGCTTGTACATCAACTTATCATGTGGTAATCTATCAAACAGGTTTGCAAAATCCAAGAATTTCACTGTATATGATTCTCCCTTATATAACACACTCGTTACCTTATCAAAAATGCAAGTAAATTACTTAAACAAAACCTACCCTTTACAAATCCATGCTTACATAAGGAAAAAGTGGAAAGGTATGTGACAATAATAATATAGCAATAGAAATGCTTAAAACAAGTAAAGAAATTGCTAGTGATAAATTCCAAGTAAGCATATGCTAACGTGCTAGAGACTGAAAAGATACCCAGAAAATAGAATATGATAATTATAATTTCATAGAAAGGAGATCTGACTAAATGTGAAAATTGGAGGGGAATTAGTTTCTTGTCAATATCCACACAACTTTGTTTTTTATTGTTATTTGTTTTGGAACATTTTTGAATTACAAAGTGGTGAACTCTCATTTAGTGTTGAATCTGTAATTTTAACTTGTATGTTTGCAATAATACTATTGCATGAATGTTTATTTCCTTTTTTTGTCATTAAAAATGCCAGGGTAGCTTTGCATTTAAAATGTAATTTCAACCTATCTAAGTGACACTATTTTTAGTTCTAGTAATTTTAATGTTGATTGCTGGTAGGGTTAAGGATAAACAGAGAGAGAGAGAGAGATGCTTCAGTAAACTTGTATTTTTCTTCAACCCATCCATCCTAGAACGTGTAGAGTCCTCTGGTTAGGGATCATGATGATTAATGCAGCCAGCATGTCACTCATCTGCTGCATCCCATAAGGGCAAATATTTTTTGACTGTAGATCTCATGGGACCAGTTTACATGTTCTGAGGGACAAAAAACCTGAGTTTCCAGAAGAAAAAAAAATCCTCTACCTCTATATAAGACCTGCTAACTCACCATTTGATTGGAAAGACCTAATAACGGTTCCTCATGTCATAGAAGGGATTGGAACCTGGGTCTTTCCACCCAATGGACTTATCTATACAACTGAGCTACAGAGGCCCTGCAGTAAACTTAGGTTTTCATATTGTGTTTTTATCTGTTTTAATTTATTCATATAATGATCTTAAAGAAGCATGTTGGTAACTTCTAATTTTAGAATATATCAGAAACAAACAGACAGATCAATGCATTTGCATTGATATATATTCTTTAGTCATATGATTGTGAAGGGAGAAGTTTCATCCCTGTGTTCAGAACATCACTGCTTCATCAACAATCCATTGCTGAATGCACTAAGCAATCACAGGTGACCACTTGTTTGCTGGGTCATCACTTTCCATAGAGATCTTTTTGTTGAATTACAAACAGTTAACTTTGACAGTAAAGCTAAGTCATATTGGCAATTGAAAATTATGTGTAATATTCCATGGGATGGTGTTCCAATTCGGAATCAGATTTACTCTATCAGGTAAATCTAGAGCCTCCTGAGATTTCTCCTAAAAATTCAAAGATGCTCTTTGGCAGCATTTCTCAAAGTGTGGTCTGGGCCCACTAGTGAGCTGTGAGAGAATTTCATTAGTAAATACTTTTTATTTAATCTTAGTTTGTAAATTTTCAGATGCCATTTAGAATGTGATGTTAAAAATTCTATTAATTAAAAAAGTTTTTATGTAATTTCTTTATTTTCAATATAATACTGTGAATAATGTTTTGGCTACAGGCTGTCTATCTCAGTGACTGCAACGAATAGACCTGAAGAAGCAAGAGGTGATGTGGAGGAGTTGGAGAGGCGAGTAGCATGAGTGAGGTTAATGAGAGAGCAGGAATGCAAGTATATAGTAGTACATAAATTCAGCTGTATTATCATGGTAATGCAGTGGTAAATGCACTGAGAAATCTTATACAAATTTTCCATTTTAAAATATTAAACTTATGTATGTTATGAACAACTACTCTATAGTTTTCCACTTACAAGCAGCATGTGAAGGCTCTGGTGGTAAAATACCTATTGGTAGAGGGTGGTGTATGAGGAATAGTGGGCTGCTGAGTCCACTTAGCAGCCCACTTGCATTCCTGCTGAGCTTACACTGCAGGAATGCAAGATATACAGGGATGTTAGATGCAACACAAGGATGGAAGAAGCAAGAGGTGATGTGGAGGAGTTGGAGAGGCAAGTAGCATGAGTGAGGTTAATGAGAGAGCAGGAATGCAAGTGTATAGTGGTACATAAACTCAGTTATTATAGAACCAAAAATGAGCTGTGATGTTGTTTACAAATCCAAGAAGTAAACGAAATAAGGGGCATGAAATTGTTGCATTCATCGAGTTCATTCACCCCAAAATAGGATAAGTAATGTGTGGATGGATGAAAACAACATCCTGACAGGTATAGAGATGGAGAGGTGATGTTTTTTCTGAAGATAGAAAAGGAGACGAAGGTTGATGGTATCAGAGAAGTTACTTCAAGATGAACATGCAAAGAACAAATAGCAGCAGTGGTTTTATGGCAGTATGGTTAGAGGTTGAGGTGGACAGATTGAAACACTTTGTTGGATGTTGCTAGACCTGGTAATATGGCAGTGAGAAGGAAATGAACATTCAAATTAACCTCGCTAATAAGAAAAAGCTGATTATTATAAGTGATTTTAATTATAGTCATATCAATTAGAATGAAGGAGATAGCATCTAGAGACAAAAAGATTGAATTTCTCAAGTTTTTGATGGTGAGAGACTACTCAGGCAGTGTGTAACAGAGGGTGCACAAGGATCATAGGTCTTGGATTTGTTGAAAGTTTATTTTTCACTTGGTTAGAGTATAATAAATTTAGTTTAATCCTTTATCCAAGTGTGAGCAAACAAAGTTTGCGCCTGAAGTATCTTCAGGACTGGGGTAAGGTGATACAGCACCAGGGCAACTCGTTGCAAAGGTGGAGAAAGCTACCAACACTCCTGTCTCAGTATCTCCTATAATGCAAAACACATCTCCTTGCGGATATGTCTAATGTTATGCATTAAGGGAAGGGCCACTACCCAGACTAGTTTCGACCTTTATTGAGGTAGAATGGGAGTTCATGTCTCTCATCATTGGCCTTTGGAGAATAAAGCATGCTGAGGATCAGCAGACAGTAAAAGAGGAGTATGATATAAGATAGAGTAGGATAGTAGGAGGTAAAAAGAGGCCTCAGTCAACCTGTTTAGCCTTATTGGCTAATTGGTCTGTAACATATAATCTCAATTTACCTGTTCAGAAAAGGTTAAACATAGACTTTTGTCTCTAGTTCTCATATTATTTTATCTAAAGTAATGATTTACTCCAGTATTAATGGAGGTTCTTTTTATGTTACTAGATATAATATCCTTATTTTTATTCCAGGTAAATAATATATATAATTTTTTTTTTTTTTTTAAACAGGATATAAATAATAGGACTTGTTTAAATATTTATTTTAAATCTAAAATAACGGGACTTAAGGTCCGGTAAGTAGGAATGAATAGGAACTTACTGAGGAACTTGTATACCTGGTACCACTGGGACTTAGAATGGGGAAGAGACTGGCCCGGGAGATGCCGCTCACGAGGAGCGGCACCGCCTCGCAGTAAGCCTTCGCCGCCCGGGTTCTCAGCTCTCCCCCCCTTGTTTGGAGTAAAGAAACCGTGCCAGCGAAAGCTTTCTGGCTAGGGGAAACAGAGTGGTTATTCTTTTTCCTGGGG
This sequence comes from Typopeltis vanoorti, assembly GCF_054136105.1. Lineage (NCBI taxonomy): Eukaryota > Metazoa > Arthropoda > Arachnida > Uropygi > Thelyphonidae > Typopeltis > Typopeltis vanoorti. Next base: position 7,673,748 of record NC_143559.1, read on the forward strand.
TGGGGGGGAATGGTGGGTTTTTTTTGGGTTCTAAAGAGATATACAGGGCTTGATGCGTCCCTGTATAAGAAAGCATATTATCGGTGGTTTGCAGTATTGATTCACAAATTTAAAGTCTCCTAGTAAGTGCCTTTCTTGTGCAAGAAATTTGTGTAAGTAGAAAAAGAAACCTTTTCTTATTCTTGCATACATTAAATTTGCGTCTCGTACCTGGGATTTTTTCCGTACTTTCCAGATGTGATATTTTAGTACATTGATTAGGAAGATAGTGAACTTTTGGGTTTTTTGGACTGGTGGCGGGAATTGTAGTCGTACTACCTCTTCTACTGTCAGCATGGGGATTCCCAATGCTGTGCTGAGTCTCCGCCAGATGCGTTGGGCTGGTGGGCAAAAATAAAAGAAGTGGTCCACCGTTTCCACGTCCCGGCAGACATCGCAGAATGGGTCGCACGGGTTAGGTACATACCGGGATTTCACCTGTTTCACCGGGAGCCGCCCGTAGGCTATTCTCCAGGCTAGATCCCGATGAAAAGGCTGTCCCCAGCTATTTTTGATGTTTCTGAAGAGAATTTCATTATTTGTACTAAGATTGGGTGTATCACGCCTGGAAAGTTGGAAGAAATCCCAGTATACTGCTTTGGGTTTGTGTGTGAGGATTGCTATTCCTCTGTCTCTGAGTGTTGTGATCGATTTCACTACTGTACGGTACCACTTGGGCACCCCTCTTGCGCGGGGTCCAGCATAATCCGTGATCCCAAAGAGGGGGAGGAAAAGTCCTATAAAATATCTAATTAGTAGGCCAGAAATGTGGTTGGAGTTTAAGGCCTTCCGTACGATTTTGAACGTGTTTGCTTGTAGCAAGCTTCTGTGATCGGGCAGAGCATAACCCCCTTCTTCCTGTTTGAGTTGTAGATATTCTTTCTTTACTTCGCGTTTTCTCCCATTCCAGAAGAAATCCAGGAGTTCTTTTGATAATTTATTTTCTTGTGCCAGTGTGATGCCTGTGATATTGACAGTGTGCATCAGCATTGGGGTGACGATTGTTTTTATTACTGTCGCTCTGCCATAAAAGGAGAAGAAGGTTGGTTTGAACAGCCTTATCCTTTCCCTGCTTGTCTCCTGCAATTTTTGGATTGGTAGTGCTAGGGTGTCTGAAAAGGGCACGCCTAGTATAGTTAGAGGCTGTGTCTGTAGCGTTAAACCGTAGGGAAGTCCAGTGCTATGGAAATTTCCGAAACTTTTGATTTTGGTTTTTTGTGCGTTAACGCGAAGACCACTGACTATGCTGAATTTTTGCAGCGTGTGCAGATAGATATAGATGGACTCAGAGTCTCTGAGTGTAGCCACTACATCGTCTGCATATGCCACTATTTTGCATTGTCTGGAGCCTTGGGGCAGTGGAATACCGTTAATTGCGGGGGTGTTATCAATTCTTTTGATTAGGGGTTCTAATACTAGGGAGAAGAGGAGGGGGCTTAGCGGGCAGCCTTGCCTAACCCCTCTCTTTATGCGGATTGGTTCTGTTAGAAACCCATTATTGAGGTCTCTTCAGTGGGAGCCAGGCCCAAGTTGAGATACCAGGCAGAAGCATTTGCAGGTCATCTCTACCTATCGGAGTTGCCAAATGGTGTGCCACCCTTTTTTAATAAATTACTCTGGATTTAGAGAAAGATGTTGAAAGTTTATTTTTCACTTGGTTAGAGTATAATAAATTTAGTTTAATCCTTTATCCAAGTGTGAGCAAACAAAGTTTGCGCCTGAAGTATCTTCAGGACTGGGGTAAGGTGATACAGCACCAGGGCAACTCGTTGCAAAGGTGGAGAAAGCTACCAACACTCCTGTCTCAGTATCTCCTATAATGCAAAACACATCTCCTTGCGGATATGTCTAATGTTATGCATTAAGGGAAGGGCCACTACCCAGACTAGTCTGCTCCCACTGAAGAGACCTCAATAAAGGTCTAAACTAGTCTGGGTAGTGGCCCTTCCCTTAATGCATAACATTAGACATATCCGCAAGGAGATGTGTTTTGCATTATAGGAGATACTGAGACGGGAGTGTTGGTAGCTTTCTCCACCTTTGCAACGAGTTGCCCTGGTGCTGTATCACCTTACCCCAGTCCTGAAGATACTTCAGGCGCAAACTTTGTTTGCTCACACTTGGATAAAGGATTAAACTAAATTTATTATGGTCTTGGATTTGGTCATCTCATCGGAGGATGTTGTTATAAATAGAGTATCATCTCTAGTTGGTGAGAGTGACCATGAAATTATCACCTGGTTGGTGACCAGACATATGAGGACTTATTTGAGAGAGAGAACCCATATACGAGAAACTCAGGTTTCTCGTATATGTTGGGCCCATATATGGGAGGTTGGCTGGTCAACCTATAGTACGTTAGTACCATATGTGGGTAGTGGGTTGGGAAAGTAGAAACTTGTGTACATTTGATTTTAAAGCCTGTATGTTGTATTCCTTGGGAAATACGTCAGGGGGAAGACTATTCTACAGTACCACAGTAGCAGGGATGAAGGAGGAGGAAAAGAAACTTGTTCTGTGGGTTTCAAGGTGTACTGTGAAAGGATGTCGGGCAGCAGCTGTACATGTTCCAATAGTTAGAGGCTGTGTCTGTAGCGTTAAACCGTAGGGAAGTCCAGTGCTATGGAAATTTCCGAAACTTTTGATTTTGGTTTTTTGTGCGTTAACGCGAAGACCACTGACTATGCTGACTATACACTGACAATGACTATGCGACAGTAATAAAAACAATCGTCACCCCAATGCTGATGCACACTGTCAATATCACAGGCATCACACTGGCACAAGAAAATAAATTATCAAAAGAACTCCTGGATTTCTTCTGGAATGGGAGAAAACGCGAAGTAAAGAAAGAATATCTACAACTCAAACAGGAAGAAGGGGGTTATGCTCTGCCCGATCACAGAAGTGGTACAGAGTGGGGGAATTATTGATGCTGTTTCAGATGAACATTTCCCATGGAAATATTTATAGAATATACAAATTGCAGAGACCAAGTGCCTATGTGAAAGTGAGGGGAGCTAGTTGGTGAGAGATGGGTCATTTATCAGTCTTAATTGCTCTCCTCTGTATTGAGTCAAGCATTTTTAGGGAGCTTTTAGGAGCCCCACTCCAAATGTGAGAACAGTATTCGATAGCTGGGCAGATTTGTGGTTTGTATAAGGTTAACAACTGTTTCGAGGTGAAGGAACGTCTTGAGCGAGAAATCCTAGTTTTTTGGAAGCTGAGGATGCAATGGTTGTGAAGTGTTTATGCCAGGAGAGGCTTGATGTCGGGTAATTCGGAGAAGAAAAATCTCATCTTGTCTAGGAATTTGAGTGTTACAAAAACAATGCTGGGAGAAAATTATTCTTTTTTGTGAGAAATAAGACAATTGGGTTTTACTAGCGTTGAAGTTGACAGGTTATCTGGGCCCCATTGGTGGATGGCTTGAAGGTCAGAATTAAGGGTAGTGGTGGTTTATGTTCTGTGGGTTGAAGTGAGTTGTGTAGAGTAGGGTTTGTCAAATGAAAGAAAGGAGTGCAATGTTCTGTCGTCTGCAAAACTGTGTATTGGGTTAGAGGTCAACTGAAGTAGGTCATTGATATATGAGGGTCAGTGAGAGAACTGAATCTTGGGACCCCAGCATTAGTTGGATGGTGAGAGGATAGGGAGCCTTCTAAGATCACATATAGTGTTTGTCCAGACAGGTAGCTAGCAATCCATCTGCAGAAGTCCTGAGGCAGTTTAAATGATGGGAGTTTGCTTTGTAAGTCTTTGTGCCAGACCCAGTCAAAGGCTTTAGAAATATCAAGTGCAACTACTTGGAATTTGCTGAATTTCTCCATGGCATTTGTCTAGCGATGGGTGATGTATGAGAGTAGATCTCCTGTTGATCGACTTCGATGGAATCCGTTCTGGTGGTCGCTTAATAGCTCGGTACCTTCAAGGTAGAGTAGGTGTTGAGAGTTGATGGTTTTCTCCATCACTTTAGATAGATCTGAAGTGAGTGAGATAGGGCGGTAGTTAGATGACAGTGATTTGTCACCCTTTTTGTGAATGGGTTGAATATAGGCCAGTTTCCAAGCTTTGGAATATATATATATATACGCCGGTGGAGTAAGGGAGTGTGTACAGACAGCATAGGATAGGAGTCAGTTCTAGTGCGCAGACCTTCAGGATAATTGGAGGAATGCCATCAGGGCCAGGAGACTTTTTTGTGTCTAATTTAGACAACAGATTTATGATATCTTTTTGACAAAAGGATACAGGGGGCATTGTATGTTGGGCAGTTGGGCATTCTGGTTGGCATTTGTCATTGTCAGTTATGTGTGCATTGGAGGTTAGCTTTTTCTGTGGGTGATGTTGCATTTGAGCCATCTTGGTATGATAGAGGCAGGAATAGTGTAGGGCTAAAGTTATGACCAATTGCCTTGGCAAGAGACCAAAAGTCCTTGCTGCCATTTGGAGAGGCTGCAAGCTTCCTGCTTTTTGCCTGTTCAAATTCTGTTTCAGAAGCATTGATAATTTTCTTGCATCTGTTTAGGGCTTCAGTATAGGCGTTGAAGGAGGATGGGATTCTTGATTTCAGCCAGTTATGGTATGCCTAATTTTTCATTTGTACAGCCTTGGCACATCTTTTGGGTTTAGTTAGGGGATGGCAGTTCAGAGTAATGTGGGGAATGTATGTTTTCATGCCAGTGGAGATTACTTTTGTGATATGTTCCATTCATTTGTTTGGACTGGAAGACCAGAAACAGTAATCCAACTATCGGAATGAAGTATAGTAGTCTCAGAGACTGTCCAATTTGGCACTGTTATAAGGCCCTGACAGGATCCCAGTGGAGGCACTAGGGAAAGAGGGAATTGACCTGCTGTGGGACCTGTTAATAAAGGTTTGTCAACAGGAAAATATACCCGAGGAATGGAGGGAAAGTACTCTTGTCCCCATCTACAAGAGTAAAGGGGATGCCCAAAGCGTAAGAATTACAGAGGAATATAAAGTTGATGTCCCACACAGTGAAGATCCTAGAGAGGGTTCTTCATGGAAGACTGAGGAATGAGGTGGAGATTGCAAAGGAGCTATTTGGCTTCATGGTCAATCGACGACAGATGCAATCTTTGGGTTATGACAGATGATGGAAAAGTTTCGAGAGAAGCAATGGGAGCTACATCTGGTTTTTATTGATCTGGAGAAAGCTTATGATAGAGTGCCAAGGCAAGAAGTCTGGAGGTGTTTGAGGGAGAAGAAGATACCAGAGAAATATGTCAGGTTGGTGCAGGAGATGTACAGAAATGTGAAGACAAGAGTTCGAACCTGCCTGAGAGAGAGAGAGAGAGACAGAAAGTTTTCCAGCGACAGTTGGCTTGCATCAGCATTAAGTCCATTTTTGTTTAATATTGTGATGTAGGTAGTGACGGAGGAGGTGAGAGAAGATGCTCCTTGGACTATGTTGTATGTAAATGACATCATGCTGTGTGCAGAATCAACAGAAGAAGTGGCAGCTAAACTGGAAAGTTGGGGGAAAGTACTAGAAGAGAGAGGTATGAGACTGAGCAGAGGTAAGACAAAGTATATGTGTTGCAAAGTGGATGGCAGCCAGGAGACAGATCTAGAGCTGGAAGGAAATGTCATCAGGAAGGTCGGTGACTTTAGATACTTAGGTTCAATAATGAAAGAGGATGGTGAGGCTGAGAAGGAAGTGGGATGCAGTATACAAGCAGGATGGAGAAACTGGAGAGAGAGAGAGAGAGATGGCTGGAGTGCTATGCAATAAGAGGGTACCGATCAATCTTAAAGGCAAAATCTACAGGACAGTAGTGAGACCAGCTATGACATATACTATGGAAACTGTGGCCCTGAGGAAAAATAACATCAGCGGGATGGAAGTAGCAGAGATGAGAATGCTTAGGTGGATGTGTGGTGTGACCAGACCAGAAATGATCATCTGAGAAATGATTATGTAAGGGGAACGGTGAAAGTTACGAACTTAGGAACAAAGATACAGGAGACATGGTTGAGATGGTTTGGTCATGTGATGAGGAGAGAGGAAGAGTATGTGGGAAGAAAGTTCATGCAGATGGATGTGCAGGGGGAAGAGGAAGCATGGACGGCCAAAGAAGAGATGGAGGGAGATGATGGAGGAGGACTCGAGAATGAAGAACTTGGATGTGGCTACAGCCCAAGACAGGAGGTTCTGGAGGATACTCACCACAAACAGCGACCCTACTTAAGTGGGAAAAGCTGCAGAAGAAGATAATGCCAAACTACTCTTGTGTGGGATTGACTGTGTAAGCGTTGTTGCATGGGGGAGGAGATGAGCACTAAGTTGTGGTCAGAATTACCCAGGGGGCTCACATATATTCACTACATATTTGGAGGGGTCAGTAGTAAGGAAGAGATCTAGGGTGTTTGAAGAGTGGTTCGGTTTATCTGGTATTCTGGTCGGCTTTTGAACAATTTGTGTAAGGTCATTAGTGATGGCAAATGTTTCAGCATCTCTGCCTGCAGGATCTGTACAACTGGAAGAGGATAGCCAATTGGTGTTATGGACATTAAAATCACCCAGGAGGATGATTTCACTGTTAGGAGAGTGGGACTGGAGAAAATCAACTTTTAGGGAGAGGAAATGAAAGATCTCAGAATGATTGGTGGTATTAGGAGAGCAATAGAGACAGCAGATGAATTTGACTGAGTGGGGAGGGATGGCTTCAGCCAAAGAAGGTCGAAGTTGGGGGATCTAGGTTAGTTACTCTCTGGCGGGGTATGTCAGAGCAGATATATGCACAGATGCCACCCTTGGGTCGAAAGGAGTTAAAGTGTATAGTTAGAAAGGTTGAGATGGATAGTGCTGGAGGAAGGTGAGATTTGGGTTTCTGTTAAAAAGTGTAGGTGGGGTTTGGTGGACTGCAGATGGTTGTGGATGCTATTAAGATTGGAATTGAGGCCACAAATGTTGGTAAAGTGGATATGCAAGGTTCTGTGAGGCATGGATTTGTCACAAGGGTCTTGCACGTTTCCTATGCAGTGCCTGCATACAGGTCTCCTTGCTGGCTACTAGTGGCGACACTTAGTTTTTGCACTAGTTTGGTTTGTTTGTAGTCGATCATCCAACTGTTGTCTCCATTTTGGCATTTTTCTTCTAGTTGTCATCGGAGTTGGCATCTTTGTTCTCTCTGGGTAAAGGTTAAATCAGGTCGAGCACGTATGCACAACTGGGGGCAAATGTCCTTTATCTTGTTGTTTATCGCCGTTATAAATTTGGATGTGTTTGTTGGTGTGTCATAGGTCACTTTCACGAGACGTGGAAAGTTCGTTCCATCCTTTCTTTTGTTTATGGGTCCAAAACGATGGCATTTGACGATACTTTTGGGATCGAAATTGCATTCTCCTGCTAGTTTGCTCACGTCTTCTTTTAAGGATTCACCGTTTTCCATCAGAAAGTTCATGATAATGCCATTGAGTCTCCTATTTTCAGCCTCGAGTGACTCATGTGCCGTTGATTATGGTTTGTTCACAAAGTTCATTAGCTGGCACGGGTGCACTTGCGATCGGGCGCCAGTCGTCGAGTATCTCAAACTTATTTCCAACTTTCTGATTTTGGAGGAGAAAGTATCTGTTGTAGTATTAAGTTGTTGTTCGAGGTTTTCAACTCTCTTGCCTAGGTCTAGTAGCTGTTTTATGGAAGGGAGGCACATCGTAGAAATTCATCTATTTTCGTGCAGGAAGTATGCAGCCAGTTGCAATAGAAATCGCACAACATTCCTTTTCTTCTTTCTTTAACTTCGGTTTCACAGCTGCGGCACTTTGTGATGTCATTTGGTTTGTTTGCGAATGGCGACGCTATGCTGACGGTACTTGAGGTAATCTTCGGTTGTTGGCCTTTGTTGCCGCCATCTTTACTTCTCACGGTAGGCATAGTGCTTTCATGTGGCTGTTTTTAATTGTAAAAAAATAGCTGATTTAATGGACTATGGGTACTTACGAGTTGTGCTGAAGTAATCGGCTCCTTAGTACCCTCTGTTAGTTTACCATTTACTGCTTATTTTGCACAAAAAACACTTGGAATTACGATGAAATGTGGGAGAACAAGTTTAACGTGACTTATTCACAGCCGCCACCTATCTCGAGATGATGCTATATTGTGGAATGAAGAATTTGGTTGGAAAGGAGATTGCTGCTTGGATCCAACTGAAGTACTTTATCACAGACGCAGTGTCTAAAAATGTATTCTATGGAATGAGGTTAAATAAGGTCGTATGAAATGGATGAATGAAGAGGTGAGGCATTCAGTCTGGAAAAAGAAGGCATTATGGTGGAAGCATGAAATGAATGTAATAATCAGTTACATGAGGGAACAGATAATACTAACATCAAAAGAAATTACTCCAGAAACTTACAAAATGCTCTAAATGGTATAATAACAATGAATGAATTACAGGACAAGCTACGAAAATGTGCTGAAAAGTTTTGATAATCACCATTAAGGAATTGAGGTGGAACCATATAACTTACACATTATTCTACATATTCCCCATGAAGTGTTATACAGTTATTACAATGCTGCTGCATCATTTGCAATCCTCTGAGCAAAAAGTCTTTCCCTTGTTGCCCAAACCAGTCCTTAACTGCAGATATAACTTCTTCATCTGGGGTAAATTTTGTTCCTTTCAAGTGTTTCTCTACATTTGAGAATAGGAAGTAGTGATGAGACTAGGTCTGGCAGATAGGTTGTATGAGGCAGACATTGAAAGCCCAAGTTGAGTATTGTCTGTTGGGTTTCATGAGCAGTGTGAGCAGGTGCATCATCCTGCAAAAGCAATATGCCTCTTCTCAGTTTCCCGTGACATTTTTCCTTCAGTACCTCCTTCAGATCTGCTGAATAAACTGCTGCTGTAACAGCCTCACCTGTTTTTGAGGTACTTGGTAAGGATTACACCAGCTATATATATATATCCCAGAAGACCCTTCCCTGCTGACTTTTGGGTTCAGAACTTCTTTGGCTGTGGAGAACCTTTGTGTCTCTACTCCACTCTGTTGACTGTTGCTTTGTCTATGGGTCATAATGATGAAGCTGTGTTTCATCAATAGACACAATATGAGCCAAAAAATTTGCACCTGATTATTCAAAATTACCCAAAATCCCTTGAATGGCAACACACGTTTTCTCTTTTGGTTGGCATTCAAACATTTGGGAACCCACTACACTCAGAGCTTCTGCACACCAGATGTTGATGGATAATGCCCCCCAACTTGTTCCCTGGATATCTCCAGAGTCTTGCAATATTTTTGGCTGGTATTTGTCTATCATCATGGATCATGGCATTGCACTACATCAATGTTTTCAGGTGCGATTGCTGTGGAAGGTCTTCCTGATCTTGGGGCATCTGTTGCCTCAGGGTGCCCAGGTTTAAACTTGGCCTCCCATCTGGCAGCTGTTGGATATATTGGGGCACAGTTCCCTAAAGTCTCACACAAAGTTTGGTAAATCTGTTGCAGACTTTTCTTGCAGCACAAAAAACTTGATGACGGCTTACACCTCTCTGTCTTTGAATTTCTTCAAACCTCTAACGTGTCTTCTTATATATTCTAAAAAAAAGAAGAAATTATTACAGTTTGATGAAACATGGGGTTAAAGGGTTTTAAGATATGTTCTTTCTTGTGCTTATATCAGTTGCTTTAATATCATTTTTGTACTAGGTGTTTATCAGAACTTTTCAGCCCCAATCGTAAGTAAAATAAAAAATGGTAAATCAGCAGGAGAAGATGGGATAAACTCCAAACTGTATAAATTTGCTGGGAAAAAATTTCATCGGAGATTATTAAAATGTTTAAATAATATATATACAAATGGACATATACCAATAGAATGGAATACAAGTATAGTAATACCTGCATACGTGTATGAGGGGCGCACTCAGGCGCTCTGGCTACTGAGTGCACCTAGTGGCAGGTTTTGACAACAAACTGCCATTTTCCTTATTCTGTTATGAGCATTCATCGTCAAGTTACATCCGCTGAAATGAGCTCGTGCACAAGCTGTTCGTCAGATTAGTGACAGTGAAAGAGCTTGAAGAACAATGTGCACATGTGTGAAATTTTGCTGCATACTTAGTAAAAATTTTACAGACATTTCAATTGCTTAACCAGGCATACAGGGATTGATTGGAAAGGCATTGTCCATTATGCATTTGTACCACGTAGTCAGATGGTAAACAAACCAGGAAGTTTTAGCACATTTGAGAAATGCTGTGTGCAAGAAGACGTGTGAATGGGAAAACCAGACTTTAATGTTGCACCACAACAATGCTCATGCGTTGCTGCTCATCCGCAGTTATATGGCAAAACATCAGACATCTGTTGTGCCTCATCCACCCCTGTAGGGTGATTGGGACACAATGGATTCTTCAGAATAAGCCCTAGCAGACTTTCCTGTTTCCAGATTCTTGCGATGTATTCTCTGGACTTATCCCCATCTGACGTTTTCCTGTTTCTCAAACTTAAAACCACTTTGAAAGGACATCGTTTTCAAATCATAGAGGAGATTCAGGAAAATGCGATAAGCGAACTGCAGAAAGTGCATTCCAGGAAGCATTTCAACAATGGAAGAAACATTGGGAACAGTGTATCATCAGTAGAGAAGACTACTTTGAAGGGGGAACAGTGCTTAAAATGTTGTAAAATGAGCAATAAAATCTTTATAGCAAAAGTTTGGTCTTTTTGAACACACCTTGTGTGTGTGTGTGTGTGTGTGTGTGTGTGTGTGTGTGTGTGTGTGTGTGTGTGTGTGTGTGTGTGTGTGTGTGTGTGTGTGTGTGTGTATATATATATATATATATATAAAAAGAGAGAAAAGAAAAACTGCTAATTACAGAAGTATTAGTTTATTGAATACATGTTACAACATATGTAGTAGAATACTTAATGAAAAATTGAAAATATACAGTGAACATGTAATATACATGTAATATTGAAGATATACAAAGATAATAAAATAAAAAGAAAAGAAAAACTATCTGAAAAACAATCCATAAACGATGGAGTAAGACAGGATGCCCTCTGTGTCCCTCCAACACTTTTTAATATTTATAAAAAGAAAAAATTATACCGCATTAATGAAATATTAATGTGGTAGAACACCTGGAATAAAATAAATATGCTATATTTGCAGATGATTTGGTAATAATTATCAGATAAGGAAGACAATTTACAAAGAGCAGTATATGATTTGAACATTGTAGTAAAACAATTTTTGGAATGAAAATATCCATAGATAAAACTAAAACAGTGGTATTTTGTGGACAAACTCAAGTTTGAAGTAGAATAGTTATTAATAATAAAATAATTGAACAGATAAATACATTAATTATCTTGGATGTGAAATATCATAAGTTAAAAAGGCATAAAATTAAAAACTTCACATTTTTTACAAATAAATAAATAGAACACTCAATCCTAATATTGTACAAAAAAAAAAAAAAAAACTTGAAAATATACATTTTAGCAGTACCTACATTATTATATGACACTGGCTTGGATGTGATATTTCTTTGATGTGAAATATCATATGAAAGATAAAAAGACATAAAATTAAGTTTGTCTTTTTAATAAATAAATAGAACACTCAATCCAAATATTGTACGAAAAAAAAAAAAAAAAAACTTGAAAATATACATTTTAGCAGTACCTACATTATTATATGACAGCAAAATCTGGGCAATAAACAAACAAGATAAACAAAGGATAAAGAAGTGAAATGAGATTCATGAGATGAATGGCCAAAATCTAGTATCCTAAACAATTAATAGAATATAAACCAGCTGGAAAGAGAAGGCCAAGTAGACCTCAAAAGAGGATATTGGATGGATAATGAGACTCGAACAGGCATATATTGTCTATATCCATAATTAGCATCATGTTGATGATGAGGAAGAGTACAAAGAACAGGCAAAGTAGCCAACTCAGTTGGTAAAGACTTGGGTTCAATTCTCCTCATGACAAGGGAAATCTTTATATGGACTTTTTCAATTTAAGGTGAGCTAGCCAATCTTATACGGAGATAGCAGAGTTTTTTCTCCCAGAAACTCTGTTTTTTTTTTTATCCCTGGTACAGACAAATTGGCCTTCAGAACACATGCAATTTACAGACAAAAAATACTGTTGTTGGTGATGATGGGCAGTAGGTGGCATTGATGGTAATAGTGTTTTAGTAGGAGAATTAAGTAGTAGTCGTGGAGAGGGTGATACGTATTTAGTGAAGTAGAGTACAGTGCCCTCTCGCAATGAATCTTTTGACTCCCCGTAGGTATCATGTAATAATAATAATAATAAAGGCAGGAAAAGTGTAATATGAGCAGTAGTTAACCAGTGGGGGAAAAAATAATGCATTCTTGTGATATGTCTGTAGCTAGCAGAAAATGAACGATTATGGAAGAATGGTACCAGTTAGCAAAAATAGAAGAGTGGCAGCGCTTTGAATTATAGGCCAACCTGTATATCTGGGGATGTGGAAAAAGTGTTAGAACTTTAGCACTGATGACCAAATTTCAGAATTGGGTTGAAAACAGTATTATTCTTTATTGGACAACATGGGTTTGTTAAAGGAAGATTATCTTTTAGCAATCTCTTCACTAATTTTAATACTGATTATAATAAGGTGACAAATGCATTGGACAAGGAAGATGTATAAAGTGGTATATTTCGATTTTGCAAAGACTTTGGACAGATTGCCACATTGAAGCTGGTAATTAAATTGGAACTGAAAGGGTTAGATAATAAATTTGTGTGTGGGATTGAGATTTGCTGTCCAATTGCTATTAGCAAGTTGGGAATGGATGAGCAGTATTCCAGAATAGGAAAGTCACTACTGGAATTGATGTGAGTGGGGTTTTAAATTCATTGTTGCAAAGTATATGGTTTTAAAATTTGGTATGCAAAAATGGGATGCAGAATATAAAATTGGTGGTATATTGGGGATATATTGGTAGAAGTTGAAGAGTTAAAGCAGCTGAGGATGATGGTGGATAAGGACCCAGTTTTGAGGACACATTGCTAAAATTGTTATAAGCACATCTGCTTATAGTATGATGTGGAGGACACTGACACATACAAATAAGAATTTTATGTTTTCATTATTTAAGTCTTTATCATGCTACATAAATTATTCTGTAGAAATTTAGTCACCTAGTTTTCATAAGGATGAAGAGATATTAGAAAGGACCAGTTGGTTGTTTCTCATCTCTGAAATGTTGAGCGTGAAGATAGATTGAGGAATTTCAGTTTGCAGATTGCATTTTCTCAATCTGTCAAGGAAAGGAAGAAAAGGCTGTTTCCTCCTGTTTAATGATTTTTATATATATATATATAGAATGGGGGAGACAGGGGAGCGAACAATTGGCTATCCCTGATAACTGTATAAGGAGGGTATGAAGAGTAGTGGGTGATTGGAATTCATTGTCTGAGAGCATCTTAAGTGTGGAGACAGTGAATACATTTAAAGTGCAGTATGATATGCTATACTATGTACATAATATAACAGTGGATTCTCCCACAATAAATGTTTTGACTCCATGTGAGGTCTGATTGTGATAATAATAATAAAATAAAGATCTTCAATAGCAGTGTCAGTTATGTTCACCAGCTGGTTGACCCCCCCCCCCCCCCACTCTCCAAACAGGCTGTGAATTTGAATTCTGCCATGAGCATGGATGTTTGTGATTGCATTTAGGTGGGAGATGAATTTCATTGCTTGGTGTAGGCCCACTGCCCTTCTTATTGGAGGCCTAAATTGGCTTGAAAAAGTTCTGTTTTTGGTCTCTAGAGCAAGGTTTCTAGACTATGTGAAAATAAATTTAAAAAATACAATTCTATATAAATAAATACAATTTAAAAAAATCATTTATATATTTATAATTGATAAAAATAGAAAAAACATCTCCTCAGCCCACCCATAGTACAAAATGTATTATAGGTTTGCAAATAAGCTTTCCTGGGTGGGAGCAACATAAAAAAAATTGATTATATTATTATATGGATCAGAGACATGGAAATTGACAGAGAAACAGGAAACTAAATTAAATTGGTTAAATACTTTCACAGTGTTTATGTAAAATATTAAAAATATTTTGGACTAAACATATTTCAAATGATGAATTATAATAAAGAGATAGCAAAAAAAAGTATCACCAGTGAAATAAAAAGTTGCAGATGAATATGAATGGGCATGTGCAGAGAATTGATAGAAGACAGATTTCATGGGTACCTTAGTTTTCAGAAAGAAAGAGGAATGCCTAAACTAACTTGACAGAGAATGACAGAAAAAAGAAAGATGACTGATTGGTAGAGCTGGAGAGCAGCAGAATTAGTTTCAAAAGGGAGGGTTAACTAAAGAAGACATTTCAGACTTTAGTGCATACATTTTCTCAGATTTAAGTGCATTAATTTTATACCTGCCTAATGATACAATATACAGAATGGTCTATGTAAAATGCAGAATATGTAAAAAAATGCTTCTGTGATCATTCCTTTTTAAAGAAAATATATGTTAAAATTAAACAGAGCTGTAAATTACAAACCTTGATTTAGAGGGGGGGGGGAATTAAAACTTTAACAAGTGAAATGTCTGATTTTGGAAACCTGTTTAAAAAAAGAAAGTATGATTAGCACATAAACATGATTATCCATTCCATATAAATAAAATTATTTAAAATTTAAAAAATACTAAGTGACTCTATAGTGCAATTAGAAGAACAATGTGCCTTCCATTGAAAAATACCTCAATTCAATTCTTGTGATCATGATGGGAGGAATCTTTATATGGGCATTTCCTTAAAGGTGAGTTAGCTGACTTCAGGCAGAGGTTCTTTATCCCATAAACTTGGGTTTATCCTCCTGCTTACAGTCAGATTGGCCTTAGTATATGTATAATTTACAGACAAAAAATTTGGTTAGTGGGGGGTAGATGGTGGGTTGCAAAGAGGTATGTGAATTACTACAATGAGTCCTTGGACTCGTTGAAAGTGTCACGTAATAATAACAGCAATAATAAATTAAAACAAAAAATTTTTGGCTGCTGGACGGCTGCCATGTTGTTATGTCATTGTTTTTCCCTATATAATTTAGTTGTTATCTCTTTTATAAAATTTTTCTTTCAATAAGACCTAACTCTTCCAATTTCAACAAACTTTGACTCTTAACTCACTTCTTGTGCACTCCACTCTCATAGGGAAAGCTAATATGTGTCACAGGTCGATTTCTAAAACTTTATCACGTTTTTATTTTAACTACCAAAGGTTATTCCTTAATTAAGAACGAATTCTTTAAAATTTCTATCTGGGACAGCCTCCCTTTCAAGATATTGATGAATTTATTTTTTAAAGCTGCGCCAGCCAATATCCTAGGATAGAAGGGACTCTTATTCAGAGAGACCTTCAGACCTTCCCAGAGCCTTATGCTCATACACATTAAACAAACACTCAACTACGGCCATGTAAAACTCAGCCTGCAGTCGTGACCTCTAATCTAATACAGTATACCTTCTATTCCCTCCTGTTTAGGTTTGAGTTTATGAGTGGTAGTTTGATTTCATATTCAGGCAAGGCATAGGTATAAGAGACAAAACTTTATTGGGACCTTAAAACATTTACAAATATAAAATATCACACACTCAATTAACTCAATATCATGCTAAATCAAACTAAGAGAAACAAGTGGAGGGTCATGGTAGTCGTCTGATTAGGCTTTACTCTGCACCTGACATCGGATCCCCGATGTCGGGTGCAGAGTAATGATCGGCAGCAGATCTATCTGGATCTGCTGCCGATCATTCTCATCTGTTCTGCTGGTTGCAAGGAAATGCTCTGCTGCTTCCTTTCGAAGGGACACTTAGCAAAGGCTCGAAACTATAGATGCCAACATCTCATGTTTGGCACCATTCGGAATCTATCAAGCATCCAAAGGAAAGGGCTCACCGTCCGACATCGTCGTACCACCTTGAATTGATCAAGAACAAGCAGGTTCAAAGGAGACGGGAAAAAAAAAAGCCTCGAGAAATGGTGCGAATCCCCTTTTATTCTCTCTTCCTTGTGCCCTCTTTTCCGCTGTCCTTTTTCACACAGCACTTGTCCTCAGTGCGCCTTGGCTGATCCGTTATGCTCCTTCTCCTCTTCGAGCGCTCTTTTCTAGGAAAGCTAGCTAGAGTCGTCTTAAGGCTTGAAGCAAGGGCTTCAAGCCTTATGCTCAAGCAGGATGGCTCGCACGCGACCTTTGGACTATTCTTTACAACCTTACTTAGCCATTCACTGTATACAGAATGCCTTAATATAACTATAATTAACATACAAAATCCTCTACATAATTTTTGGATAGACAACATTGAATCCTATAAATCTACATAAAGAGGTACATTTATTCTTATACACAGTAAATAATTTCTTTAATTTCTGCTAGAGTAAAAGTTTCTCTTTTAAGTGTTATATTAAACTTGTTAACCACCTTACTGGCCATTATGGATCAAATATGCATCCTCATACGCTTCGTATCCATCATATATTTCAATGTAATATCAATGATATTACAATTTTAATATGCACTTCGCATCCATGGAAATTTGGACATATA
The DNA here is from genome assembly GCF_054136105.1 of Typopeltis vanoorti. Classification (NCBI taxonomy): domain Eukaryota; kingdom Metazoa; phylum Arthropoda; class Arachnida; order Uropygi; family Thelyphonidae; genus Typopeltis; species Typopeltis vanoorti. Next base: position 7,690,384 of record NC_143559.1, read on the forward strand.
TATACGTCCTGGCCGGTAGCGTGGTTAAATCCTGAATGAATAGTTTCTTTATAAAAGTTCTTCATTCAGGATCTAACAATGTGCTTATTGTGTGTAAAGGGTTCTAGAAAAGATGAGTGCTTTTTTTGTGAAATAATTGATGATATTGCTTGCATTAAAATACATGTACACTGTTGTTTAGTTTTGGTAACATAGTGTGTCTCATTGATTATTGGCCTTATGAACTTATGACTATTTTTTTTTATTGAAATTCTGAATCTTGCCTTGAGTGAAACACATTGGTAGTACACATGAGATCGTCTCGGCAAATAGCTGGAAAATCAGATGCCATTAGCAATGTAGATTTTTTTTAAATGGTTCGATATCATGAGTACATGTATACATGCCAAACAAAAGATGTATTTTGTGGAAAGACTGAACAGGAGATGAGAGAAGGTGTGGATTTGTAGAAAGTGCGATATGTTATTAGACTAAGAGTTAATGGATGCGAAAAAGACTATAGGAAAGAAAGTAGGATGTGGCAGAACAAGATGTAGTGATACTACAGAATTGATAGAAATTGAAATTGCCAGAATGCAAGATTTGAAGAAAGATTTATTCAAAATGAAAAGAGGAATATACAGTGATATTGGACATTTAGTGGCTAGCCGTATGAAGACTGCTGTGTGGAAAGGATATATGTGGAAGTATTAAGCTGGTGATTATGACAAGCTTAGGAGACATCTTGGAGCTATAGTATGGAATGACAAGTTGAGTGGTAATGAAATAAATCTGCTTGGGAACTGTCAAAGAAACACATAATAGCATCAATGTGTGAATGTATTCTGAAAGCAAATGCTGAATCAGGTAGGTGTAAAATGGATAAATGAGGGGATTGAACATGATATCTGGAAGAAGAAGGCACTTTGGAGGCAGCATAAGATGAATAATGGTAATAATCAGTTACATCAAGAGTATAAAGAGCAGACCAGGAGAGTGACTCAGCAGAATTAGGAATTATTATTATTATCATCATCATCATGTTACACCTCCAAGGAGTCCAAAGACTCATCGAGGGAGAGTGTGCCAACAGCATCGAATGATACAACCCCTTCCAACCACTAACTACGCTCAAATTTGCTTAACTTTTTTGTGAGCCATTAGTAGCAGAGGCTGTAGCAAATTGGGGCAAGAAAAACCCTCGTGAGTTTTTTTAATATCTGGCAAATAGAAAGAAGAATGATTATGGTAATGGATGAAAGTGGGCAATTGGTAACATCTGCAGAGGACATAGTTGAGGTATTCACTCAGCAGTTTATCAGTGTGTTTCACCTCAGTGTGAAATCGGAAGCTCGAGTGTAGAAAATGAAATTAGAGAAGACTTAATGGTGAGTGAGCAAGAGGTATACAAGGAGTTAAAGTAAGTAAATTATTAAAAAAAAAAAGCATAAGTAAGCGAGATGTCAATAAGACTATAAGACTTGATGACATATAACCCTGTGTCTTCAGGGAATGTTCTGAGGAATTAGCATCAGCCTTGTCTTACCTGTTTAACAAAAGTCTTGCAACAGCACAAGTCCCAAAGGAGTAGAAAGAAATCAAAATGGTTCCACTTCACAAAGGTGGTGATAAGGCTAAGGCCAGAAATTACAGGCCAATTTGTATATCTGGAATTATAGTTAAGGTATCGGAGTGGTTGGTGAGAGATAGTATACAAAAATGGGTTGATAACAGTGGTGTTCTTTGTGGTTGTCTAAAGGGAGATCGTGTTTTACCAACTTGCTTATGTAGTATAACAAGGTGATGAATGTATTAGACAAAGGAAATATTTAGATAATTTGTTGATGATAACTGGATGTTGCTATAACATCAAGCAGATGCCAGGTGTCAGGTTCTGAAATTTTTAGACAACAATGGGATGCCAAAGTATACACTTGGCAGGTAAAAATTTTGGAGGAAGTCGAGATAAGAGACCTTGGAGTGGTGGTAGGCAATAATCTGAAGTTCAGAAATCACAGTGTACAAGTTGCGAAGACATCAGATCAGATTATGGTGATGATGCGGAGGACCTTAACTTGTAGAAATAAAGAGGTTCTGGTTCCATTTTATAACACTTTGATCAGGTTTCATGAATTATTGTGCATAGATTTGGTGCCCTGCTTTTCATGGTGATGAGGATATATTGGAGAGGGTCCATAGAATACTGATTAAGATCATAACTGGTTTTGGATGTGGAATTTTAAGAGAAAAGGTTTTAAAAGGTTTTAACTTTTTAAAAATAATTAATTTATACAAGTACATCTGATTATAAATATTTATGTATAGATAATGCATTCGCTACTTTTTTTTAAGTTGGCTTTGTGTACATAACATGCTATTTATTAATTTGTCTCTTTATTACTGCTTATTATTATTACTACCTCGAGTACTGCTGTAACCTTTGGTTTCGCATACAGTATGACCTTTGCAATCCTTGCACCAGTAAACTCCTAATCAAGAGACCAACCAACCATTCTATTCATATATGAATAAACTGTGATGGTGATATATTGTTATTATTATGAACCACTAAGGAACAGCAGATATTGTCTTAGATGGAGGCCAATTTTAGACAACACACTCTATCATATCAGTCATTAAACCAGTTCAATGCCTGCACATTCAACTTCTGATCAGTCAATGGATTCCATTGTCCATCCACTGTCCATGCAAAAAAAGCCACTTATCTTCTACACTCCACCTCCTTTTGCAACTTCCAGCGATGGCCTCTTATTCCTGTTCCTTTTCCTTGCTCTCCTCTACAAAAAATCAATCCTGTAAATATCTCTCAACAGTTTAAATGTGTCAGTCATGTTACCCCTTTGTCTTCTATTCACCAACCTCTCTAGTTTGTATGTCCTCAGTCTATTCTCATAACTTTAGTGGTTAACAAAAATATCAGGACTTCACAATGTAAAGTCCTGATATTTTTGTTATCCACCTCTACTCTCTTCCAAGGCTAATTTATCCTCTTCAAATCCCAGATTTGAGCACAGTAATCTAGAAATGGCCTTATCGGGACTTTATATAATATACATTATATTATATGGTATACTATATACAATAGAATCATCACTCTTTTTATTTCTACTGGTGAAAGATCTTAGTATTGCAGCAATCCTCTGAGTTACCTTCACTACCTTTACAACATGTATAAACTTCATATTTTTCATCAGCTATCACATCACCCAAAGATCCGTATCCACCTTCACTTCTTCTGGTATATAGATCCACTATTAGAGTATTCCCCCCCCCTCACATCATGGATCTTACATTTCAAGCCCTTGCATTTAGTTGCATTAAACTAATATCCCTATTTATTTGCCCATCTGTTCAGTTTATTTAAATCCTTCCTGAAGTGCTGCTACATCAACACTGTTACTATAGTCTGACCACAGAAGCAAGAGCTGTCATTGGCAGACTGCCAAGAAGAGTTAATTCATGTTGAAGGGGAGAAAGTAATAAGGCAATGTATGAATTGGTCACCAACATGCAAAATCATGTGCGTTATATGTAAAATTTTCCAACTGTTATACAAGCAAAATAGTTACCACTTTAAAACCTACAATGATCATAAAAGAGAAGTTAATTTTCTGACGTGTAATAATAAACACTCATTTCACAATACAGATTGATTACCCTATTATTGGAATGGATTCTCCTTCTTTTGACATGCGCAGAAGTGTCTAAGGGTCTCGTATCTGTGGGTGTGCTGTAATAATTGCTGAAATAATTGCTAAAAAATTATTGAATATCTCCCTTCAGTTAAATGACAGTATCATTGACATTGGGGATAAAAAGAAAAGGTCCCAGTACTGTTCCCTGTGGAACCCCACTTGTGACCTTTTCATCGATGCTGTTCCACCATACACAACTCTGATAGATGTCACTAACTTGATATCTAACCTCATGCATTAGAACTTAAATATCAACTTACCATGTGGCACTCTATCAAATGTCTTTGCAAAATCCCAAAGCATAGCAGTATATGCCTTTCCTTCATCAACCACTCTTCTCACTTTATTATAAAAGGCAGGAGAATTACTGAAAAAAGCACATCTCTCAACAAATCCATGCTGATCTTCACTCATAATGTTTCCCTTATCTACCCAATTGTGTATACAATCTCTCACTAATTTCTACAAAATCCTAATATCCACAGAAGAAATACAAACTAGTCTATAGTATAATACCTGCATTCTGCCACTACTCTTGTGCGATGGCATTGTCTTATTCCTCTTCCACTCATTTGGCATTTTCCCAGTAGCTGAACTTTCATTGAACATCCAGATGAATGGAGCTGTCAGTTCCAATGCACATTATCTTAAAACTGGCAGTGAAATCCCATCACCTTCCAGAGTTCTTTGAAACACATTTTCCTCATGCACTTCTAAACCTTCAGCCCCTTTTAAAAATAAAATCTGCATTTTCTGGATGAAATGCCTAATAAAGTGATCATTAACAACCTCCTTTTTCATCTAATAGTGTCAGTTGTCCACATTCATCTCTCTCTCTCCTTCTACTGGCTACATAACGAAAGAATTCATTAAGATTTTCCTTGGACTGTAGTGCTAATCTCTTCTCATTTCATGTCTTCCTTTCTCTGCTAATCACTTCCCTGGCATGAGTTTTATATCCCTCATACATTGCCTCTCCACTTCTTTCTTTGTACTTTTTCAATAACCTCTTTTTCATCTGCAGTTGTTTGATTTTATTAGCCATCAACTTTATACCAAATCATGTTATCTTTTACACTTGAGAAATGCTAGTTGTCATTGCTGTTGATAAATATTTTTCACTACCCCTATACATTGCTGCTATCTGTTCCTTGCACTTCTTCCATCCATGAACTTCCCCTAGCTGATTTCTAAACTTACTATAGTTATCTGCCTTATATCTCCACAAATTCCTTTCTCCCTGATACCTCTGCATGTCTCTTTATCCTCCGAATGAAGACCACATAGTCAATTTGGAGAACAAGACTTGACATCTCAGTTAAATCAGATCCTCTGATAAAAGAACCAAATCTAAAACTCCTGTGTTCCCTCTACTACAATGTTGTTTTAGACATTGTACATCAAGAATTCTATAAATTACATTCCTGTACTGCTGTATTTTTTTTTTTTTTTAATGTTGCTCTCACACGTTAGTGGCAGCACATCTTATAGCAAATAAATGTCATATGCAGTCAGGAGAAGAGTAATTTGTTGATATTGTCCTTAAACTGCTGAAGGTTATAGACCTTTGAAATCTTCATGATAGGCTGTTCCACAAAACTGAGGAGGAAGGAATGAATTCTTTCTTAATGAAAGATGACTTGGAGAAGCAGTTTCATTGAGCAGGCAGGTCAAATGTAAATGAATATTGAGCAGCTGCTTGTCAAGTTCCTGTAGATCTAGCATAATGAATGCCTGTTCTGCCTGTTAAATGTGACTGTGAAAATATTGGCACAGTGAAGAAATTGTCTATGAGAATGTGTCAGTTGTCCACAGATACTGTGAAGGATGTGTCATTAATCAACTGAATTGACCTTTTCTGAACAGCATCAAGAATTTGGGAGGTCTTAGATGCACTACCCCAAACAGGAGAGCAATATGTCAAGGTTGGCTGGATTTGGGATTTATAATAATATTATTGATTATATAGAGAAACCTGTGGAGAATTCTTGACTAAATTTAACACACGTGAACCACAGTAGTAAGTTTTTTATTACGTAAATATTTTGTCCTAGGTATCTCAGGACATCATCAGTACAGTAGAACAATACTAGGAATGACAATAATAAATTTAGTTTAATCCTTTATCCAAGTGTGAGCAAACAAAGTTTGCAGCTGAAAATATCTTCAGGACTGGGGTAAGGTAGTACAACACTGGGCAACTCGTAGCAAAAGTGGACCAAGCTAACATCACTCCTATCTCAGTATCTCCCATAATGAAAAGCATCTCCTTGCGGATATGTACAAGGGCTGTTCAATAAGTAATAAGACTAATTTTACTGTCGCGAAACCACTCATCACAATATTAATTTCTGTGGAATAAAGAAATGTTGCTGTCTGTATTAACAAAAGAGGTTGATAGATGGTATATATGGGCTGATTTGCCAGAGTGTCACGTGACTAAACTCAAGCTTGTTTCGGTGTGCCTACGAGCCGCAACCAGTCGTCGAAATGGAAGCGTCCTTGGAACAGCGTTATGCGATTAAATTTTGTGTGCGTTTGCAAAAATCGGCATCGGACACTTTTAACATGATACGTGAAGCTTTCCACGATGAAGCAATGTCGAGGACAAGTGTTTTTCGCTGGCATAAAACTTTTAAGGAAGGAAGACAAAATGTGGAAGATCTTGAACGTGAGGGAAGACCTTCAACGTCCATCACAGAGACAATGATCAACACAGCAGTGATTATCATCAAGGAGGATCGCAGAATTACAATATGCCAGCTGCATGTTGTGCTGAATATTTCTGTGGGAAGTGTTCACTCAATCATGGCTGAACATTTGGGACTGAAACGTGTTTGTGCCAGATGAATTCCCAAACTCTTGACACCGGAGCAAATGCAGCATCGAGTGGATGTGTGCACAGAATGGAAAGAAAGACTGGAACAAGGCGACAACTTAAAACGTATCATTACAGTAATAATGATACATTTTAAGAAGATGAAGCTTGGTTGTATCACTATGACCCTACAATGAAACAACAAAGCAGTGAATGGAAGCATCCATCTTCGCCTACCCCCCCCCCCCCCCAAGAAAGCAAAAACTGTAAAATCAGCTGGAAAAGTTATGATCATAATGTTTTTTTGACTACGAAGGCATTGTTTACCAACACGCTGTAGAACCCGGGAATACTGTAAACGGCTCATACTATGTGGATGTTTTACGGACAATGGTACAGCACGTCAAAAGGAAGCGTCCATTAATGCAAGGCCACATATTGCTGGTTGTGTAGTGGACGTTTTGCAGAAGAACAACATAGATATCCTACCACACCCTCCATACAGTCCTGATCTCGCACCGTGCGATTTCTGGCTGTTTTCTCAGCTCAAGAAACCACTAAGAGGCCGCCATTTCGAAAGCAACAAAGCATGTGTAAAAGCTGCGGAGGTGGTTTTGAAAGAACTCTCAAAAAACGGACTTCCACATGTGTTTAAGAAGTGGACGCAACGTTGGGACAAATGCATCGCGTCTCATGGTAGTTACTAAGAAAAAGACCATGTAAATGATGACAATTAAAGGTAATCTGTTTTCTGTATAAATATAGTCTTATAACTTATTGAACAGCCTCCGTATAATGTTATGCATTAAGGGAAGGGCCACTACCCAGACTAGTTTCGACCTTTATTGAGGTCTCTCCAGTGGGAGCCAGGCCAAATAGTGGAGATACCAGGCAGAAGCAATGGCGAGGCTTTACCTATAGGAGTTGCCAAAAGGTGTGCCACCTTTTTATTAAATTACTCTGGATTTAGAGAAAGGTGTTGAAAGTTTATTTTTCTCTTGGTAAGACTATAATAAATTTAGTTTAATCCTTTATCCAAGTGTGAGCAAACAAAGTTTGCGCCTGAAAATATCTTCAGGACTGGGGTAAAGTAGTACAACACCGGGCAACTCGTAGCAAAGGTGGACTAAGCTAACATCACTCCTATCTCAGTATCTCCCATAATGCAAAACACATCTGCTGGTGGATATGTATGATGTTATGCATTAAGGGATGTCCTAAGATACCTAGGACAAAATATTTACGTAATAAAAAACCTACTACTGTGGTTCACGTGTGTTAAATTTAGTCAATAATATTATTATTACATAACACTTCCAGGGAGTCCAAAGACTCATCAAGGGAGGGCTCTACAGCTCTCCATCTCCACCTTTCCACTAACCGCAACTACCTTCATCTACACCAACGCTATCTACTGCCGACCAGCACCGCTATTTTCACAAATCACAAACATTCATGCCCACGGCAAGATTCGAACCCGTAACCTTTTGGCTGGAAAGTGGATATGCTAACCACTCAGCCAACAGGCCAGTAATTATTATTATTTGAGATCTCCATATGGTCATTAGACTTATCATGGAAGGCCCATCTTAAACAATCACAACATTAAATTATCATTCCTTAAACTCATTCACTGTTGGTGCTCTCACTACCCTATCAGGTAATGCATTCTAAGGTCCACCCACCCTCAATGCAAAAAAAAGAAGAAAAAATCCACTCTCATTCTCTTTCTCACTACTTCCATTTCATAACTTCTAAGGATTGCCTCTTGCCCTTGATTGACCATATGAAAGAACTTCCTAGTGTCAGTCCTGTAACTGCCTCTCAATAGTTTAAATGTATAAATCATATCACCTCTCCTCCTGTCCACCAAACACTGAAGTCTACATATTCTCAGTCTGTCCTCATAACATTATTTTTGTCATCATCTTTCCACTCTCTTTGAGGTTACTTTATTCCCTTCAAATCCTGATGACCGAATCTGAACAGTCTGGTTTAGTTGATGAATGATCTGGGCTTTATACAATAGAACCACAACTCTTCTATCTTTGCTGGTCAGTTTCCTTCACAGTATCACATCAGTTCTCTGGGTTAACTTTCGCCACCTTTTGCAATATGTTCCTTAAACTTCAAGTTTTTATCAATCATCACCCCAATATCCCTTGCCTCCCCCCACTTCCTCTAGTACAGTTCCTCCAACAGAGTATGCCGCTTCCCATTGATGGATCCCAAACTTCAAGAACTTACGTTTAGTTGTATTAAACTAATCCCCCATTAATTTGCCCATCTCTCCAGCTTATTCAAATTCACCGAAAGGCTATCACGTCGGTACTATTACTAATAACCCTTCCTAGCTTCACATCATCTGCAATTAGTTGAATATCTCCCTTGATACTGCTCCCTTATACACAACTCTGATATCCATCATACAGACAACCCCAATCACTGACCTGATATCCAAACGCATATGTTTTAATTAAACTATCAGTTTATCATGTGGCACCTTGTGAGATGCCTTTGTAAAATACTAAAAAAATAGTAGCATTATATACCTGCCCATCATCTGCCTCTTGTTACTTTATTATAAAATGCAATTAGGTTACTAAACAGCATCAGCAATTAATAAATCCATTCTTACCCTCACAGATAGCATTACACTTCAGCCCAATTCTGTATATGATCTCTCACTGATTTCTCCAAAATCTTAACAACTACAGAAGAAATACAAACTAGTTCTGTAATTTGACACTTCCATTCTACTACCATGCTTACATAATGGGATTATCTTAACCTCTTTTCACTCCTTGTGCACCTTTACTGTAGCCAGACTCTCACTGAAAAGCCAAGTCAACACATCTGTCAATTCCATAGCACGTTCTCTTAAAGCATGTGAGAAAATCCCATCCAGTCCCTTTGCTTTATTGACATCGAAAGTATATGTAACACACTCTCCTCCTGCATTTCCAAACTTTGAACCGTCCCCATCCTTCTAGGAATAAACCTTTTTTTCCAGGATGAAATACCCCAATAAAGTAATCATTAAATAACTCTGCTATGTATTTTGCATCAGTCAGTCCATCTCTCCTGGTTTCAAATCCACCAAAATCACATCGGCACTATTACTAATAACCCTTCCTAGCTTCACATCATCTGCAATCAGTTGAATATCTCCCTTGATACTGCTCCCTTATACAACTCTGATATCCATCATACAGACAACCCCAATCACTGACCTGATATCCAAACGCATATGTTTTAATTAAACTATCAGTTTATCATGTGGCACCTTGTGAGATGCCTTTGTAAAATACTAAAAAAATAGTAGCATTATATTAGATATGTGAAGAGCCAAAGGCTTCAATTCGGCGACATATAACTTGTTTAAGCTAAGGGATATTACATCCCATATAGTTTCTTAGCCGAATAAGAAACTCAAAGAGTTTCATGCCGGGTATAGTAGAAACTATATAAAGTTCGGCGATTCCAAGTGTAAGCAAATACCTGGATACTGCAGCACTGATCCCAAAGGGTAGTGCAAGCTGGGGCAACTCGTGGTAGAAGTGGAGCGAGCTCCGATCACTATTCTTGATATTTGCCCATAATGTGAACTTAGAGTTTCTTATTCGGCTAAGAAACTATATGGGATGTAATATCCCTTAACTTAAACAAGTTATATGTCGCCGAATTGAAGCCTTTGGCTCTTCACATATCTAATAATTTATTAGAGCACCTCACGGCAATACTCGTAGAAGGGGTACAAGTTCTGTTCGCTACAAACTTGATATTAACTAGGTCTGGCTACTCACTGATGAGACCTCAATAAAGGTCGAAACCGGTCTGGGTAGTGACCTTCTCTCATAATGTGAACAAAAATACAGTTCCTAGGAGCTAAGTTCACATTATGGGCAAATATCAAGAATAGTGATCGGAGCTCGCTCCACTTCTACCACGAGTTGCCCCAGCTTGCACTACCCTTTGGGATCAGTGCTGCAGTATCCAGGTATTTGCTTACGCTTGGAATCGCCGAACTTTATATAGTTTCTACTATACTCGGCATGAAACTCTTTGAGTTTCTTATTCGGCTAAGAAACTTCCTAGCTTCACATCATCTGCAATCAGTTGAATATCTCCCTTGTAATACTATCATTCTTGCACAATCATTTCTCCTCTTACCTGCAACTTAATGAATGAATTCCTTCTGATTTTCCTTTGATCTCAGGGCTAAGCACCTCAAAGTAACTAGCATGGTAAGCCATGCTAGTTACTTTCCTAGCCTGAATCTTATATTCCTCATGCAACTGTATACCTCTCCCCTCTTCATATGCTTTCTCCATAGCCTCCTTTTCATCTGCAGTTCCTATATGATCATTGGTCATCCACTTTACACCATATTGTTTCTTTTTTACTCAAAATATACAACTTGCTATTGTTACTAATAAACATTTCTTCATCACTAGTTCTCATGCACTGCTGATATATTTCCCTTTCAATTTTTCCACCTATGGAACTGCCCCAAACTGATTTCTAAGATTATTATAACCACCCATCTTATAATTCCACATAAATTCCTTTCTTCTCGACATCTGTGCATGCCTACTCGTCTCCCATATCAAGGTCACATGGTCACTTTCTTGTTTTTTTTTAATGAATGTTTACTGAGATATTTGTCTCTCAAGAATTCCATAAATATCACATAATAACACATTCCATAAATTCCTTTAATATCACACAAAGTTTCCTCTTCTCAGTTTATATACCGCATTAAAAATATTATTATTATTAACACCAGACCTTCATGGAGCCTAAACACTCATTGTGGGAAGCAAACACACACAAATGCCTATCAAACTGTGCTGTAAACTCATTCACAGTATATCTGTGTTCACCAAATGTCAGGCAAAGAATTCCACTGACCATCTACACTCCATCCAGACCTACTCCTTCTGCCTCTGCTCATACCCTCCTTATTCAATTTCCAGGTAATGTCCCCTTGTTCTATCCCCTTCCCCCATTCTGTGAAAAATTTCTTTCACATTAATCTTCTCACAATTTTTTACCAACTTAAATGTCTCAATCATATCCCCCTCTCTTCCTCCTATTCACAAGACTTTCTTCTATTTGAGAATTTTGCCTTCTGCTCCTTTGAAACTTGTGCTGTTTCAAGACTCTTGTTAAACAGGTAGGCCAAGGCTGAGTCTAACATCCTAGAACATTCCCTCAAGATACGTAGTGATAAATCAAGTCTTACTGACATCTAGCATACTTATTATTATTATTATGGGTGACTCCAAGGAGTCCTTACACTCATCAAGGGAAGCCCTAAACATCATGTCCACACAACTGTTCGACATTCTCACAGTATCTATCATAGCTTGCCTTGAACTCATTCACTGTCATAGCACCCACAACAGACTCTGGCAGCTTATTCCACTCATTTACCACTCTAAAAGTAAAGAACCCAGCTCTAACACCCTTACTAACCACACTCTTGCTTCCATAGATGTCCCCTAGTTCTCCCACCACCAGTTCTGATCTCAAAAATATCCTCTGAATTAATCCTATAGAAACTCTTCAGCAATTTGAATGTCTCAATCATATCTCCTCTTTTCCGCCTATCAACCAATTTCTGCAACCCTCAAATCTTCAACCTGTTCTCATAAGGTTCATTCCATAGACCTGCTATCATCTTGGTCACTCGCCTCTGGATCCTCTCCACCTCCTCGCATCAAGAAGAAACCCAGGTGACCAAATCTGGGCACAGTACTCGAGATGAGGTCTTATCAAGGCTCGGTACAGAGGAACAATAACTTGCTTATCTCTGCTCATCAAAGTATTCTTCAGCAACCAAGTGATTTGATGAGCTGATTTAGCCACTTTTGCAATGTGCCCCTAAACTTCACCTCCCTATCCACCAACACTCCCAAGTCCCTGGTCTCATCAATCTCCTGGAGTACAGTTCCACCAATGTGGTATACTGCTACTAATCTTTTCACCCCAAAATGCATAACCTTACATTTTGTCACATTAAATTGACATCCATTCACCTTAGCCCAGAACTGCAATCTATCCAAGTCGTCCTGCAAGATTTTGACATCTTCTGCATTGACTATTGCCCTACCCAACTTTGCATCATCATCAGCGAACAAATGAACTGTTCCTCTTAGATCCTTCCCTATACCGTTAATGAACAAATTAAAATCAGTGGTCCAAGAACAGCACCCTGTGGCACACCACTAGTCAGAGGCCGTCTTTTGGACTCTCTACTCCTGAATAAACTACTCTCTGATACCTCTCCATCAACCACCCATCCATCCATCCATCACACCAACCCTTTATCCATTCTCATATGTTGCAGTTTAGGGATTAGAATTCCATGCAGTATCCTGTCAAAGGCCTTAGCCAGGTACAGCAGTATCACTGTAAACCCATTACACTTATCCAGTTCAGCTGTCACTGTGTTATAAAACTTGAGCTAGTTACTGAGGCATGATCCACCCTTCACAAAGCCATGCTGTCTCCCCATACAGTATCTCATTTTCACCAATCCATTCCTGTATTTTTCCCTTGACTACTTTCTCTGGGACCTTGACAGCGACTCCTGATATGCTGATTGGTTGGTAATTGGCAACAGTAGTCTTGGATCCTCCTTTATGCAGTGGAACTATTTCCCTCTTTTCACACCTTTGGGACTAAACCAGACCCGAGACTCAGATTAAACAACATGGTAAAGGGCACTGATAATTCTTAAGCTTCACGTAAAACCTGTGCCGGTATACCATCCAATCCCACAGATGGATTCACATTAAGGTTCTGTAATAGACTATTCACCTCCGCTTCATTCACCACAATTCCCATATAAACTAATGGTTCCTTCATTCTTTCAATGTCATCACCTGGATGATATACTCTTGCAAAGTGATCACTCATGAATGCCACTATATCCACTGATTCAGTGACCTCCTTGCCATCAGCATTCCTTAAATTCATTCTGCCGTGTACAGTTTTTCTTTTACTTGCAGCATATTGATAGAACTGTTTGGGATTATCTTTAGCTTGCATAGCTAGTTCCTTTCATAATCCGCTTTTGCTTTTCTTACCACACTCGTCACCCTTCTGGCCTGCAAGTTACCTTTCTCTTTAAATTCCCTCCACAGTTGTTTCTTTTTTTTTTTGCAGCTCAAGCTTAATGGTGTTATTGATCCATTTAAACCCTGCTTGTTTTACTATTAGGACCCTAGGTATACAATCAGCCATAATCTCCTGCAAATGCTCCTTGACCACTTTGCATGCTCTATCGACATCCAGCCTCAGTTTTACATGCCATGGCACTGAACCAAGGAATCTCCTAAGCTTGTCATACTTGCCAGCACGGTAATTCCACATATACCCTGTCTTAATCAAAAATTCTACACCTTTAACCACCTCCCAGGTCAAGAACTTATGATCACTCTCACCAGTAGGTGGCAACATGGTTATATTCATTACAGTCAAATTCTCAGATGCTATTACCAGGTCAAGCACTCTCAAACCCCTATGTTATCCCTTAGTAACTGAATAAAATCCAGTTCCTTCCTCACATGTGTCCTCTCCTCCTTCCAGTCAATGTTACCATAGTTGAAATCCCCCATAATGATTATCCTCCTTCCACTCATTTCATCAATTTGTTTTTGCATACTATCTCCACCATCTATTTCATCACCTGGTCTATAGCAGCACCCAACTGTATATTTTGTTCTGCTAGTCTCAATCTCACACCGAATAGCCTCAAATGAGCTCTTTTCACTATCCTGCGATACAACTTCTAATCTCCTTGGCTGCATTTCATCAGCTATCATCAATAACACTCTCCCCCCCCCTCATTTTATTCTCTCTGTCCCTCCCAAACACACTATAACCACACATTCTATCCCACTAATTATATTATCTTCCGTCTGCCATGTTTCACTAATGCTAATAACCTGTGGCCAGGAAGAGCCAACCAAAGCCAGAAATTCTTCCTTCTCGTTCCTAATACTCCTGGGATTAGTATACATGAAATGCAGAGGTCCTTTTTGTCCCACCTCTATCTTAATGCATTATTCTAACTATTCCGTTCTGATTTCTTGTCCTTAGTACAGGTACATTATATGCATTCTTACACTCAACTGTCTCACTAATGTCTGCCTATCCGCTTCACCCCCCCCCCACCTTGATAGTTCTAGTTTCCCTGGTTCTTCACATCCATTTTCACTTCATTCAGCAACACTTTTTCCAGTCTCCGCACACCAAATCCATTCAAATGCAGGTCATCCTTCTTGTACAAATCCTTTCGCCCATCAAACTCATTCCACACATTCACGAATTCCACACCACACCACATCATCTGCATAACCTGCGCATAAAGTCATTTGCGATTATGGCACTCCTTCTAAACTCCTCTCTGTTGTACCGCAGCAACAGATTCACCATCCTAACTCTGTCACGCTTTTCTTTCGCTACGTTTAACAATACGTTCACGTCCTCTCTCATAAAAAATTTATCTCCTTTCAATTCATTCCTACCCGCCAGAACTATCAATTCTTTGACCCTCTGTTTTTGCACTCTAATACTCTCACTTACATCCTTAAATTTCGCACCCTTTAAGTATTATTATTATTATTATTATTATTATGGGCGACTCCAGGAAGTCCTTAGACTCATTGAGGGAGGCCCTAAACATCATGTCCACACAACTATATGACATTCTCACAGTATCTATCATACCTTGCCTTGAACTCACTCACTGTCATAGCACCCACAATAGACTCTGGCAGCTTATTCCACTCATTTACCACTCTAAAAGTAAAGAACCCAGCTCTAACACCCCTGCTAACCACACTCTTGCCCAGCTCCCATAGGTGTCCCCTAGTTCTCCCACCACCAGTCCTGTTCTCAAAAATATCCTCTGAATTAATCCTATAGAAACCCTTCAGCAATTTGAATGTCTCAATCATATCTCCTCTTTTCCGCCTATCAACCAATTTCTGCAACCCACAAATCTTCAACCTGTTCTCATAAGGTTCATTCCATAGACCTGCTATCATCTTGGTCACTCGCCTCTGGATCCTCTCCACCTCCTCCGCATCAAGAAGAAACCCAGGTGACCAAATCTGGGCACAGTACTCGAGATGAGGTCTTATCAAGGCTCGGTACAGAGGAACAATAACTTGCTTATCTCTGCTCATCAAAGTATTCTTCAGCAACCAAGTGATTTGATGAGCTGATTTAGCCACTTTTGCAATGTGCCCCTAAACTTCATCTCCCTATCCACCAACACTCCCAAGTCCCTGGTCTCATCAATCTCCTGGAGTACAGTTCCACCAATGTGGTATACTGCTGCTAATTTTTTTCACCCCAAAATGCATAACCTTACATTTTGTCACATTAAATTGACATCCATTCACCTGAACCCAGAACTGCAATCTATCCAAGTCGTCCTGCAAGATTTTGACATCTTCTGCATTGACTATCGCCCTACCCAACTTTGCATCATCAGCAAACAAATGAACTGTTCCTCTTAGATCCTTCCCTATATCGTTAATGAACAAATTAAAATCAGTGGTCCAAGAACAGCACCCTGTGGCACACCACTAGTCACAGGCCGTCTTTTGGACTCTACTCCTGAATAAACTACTCTCTGATATCTCTTTATCAACCACCCACCCATCCATCTCACCAACTCTTTATCCATTCTCATATGTTGCAGTTTACGGATTAGAATTCCATGTGGTATCCTGTCAAAGGCCTTAGCCAGGTACAGCAGTATCACTGTAAACCCATTACCCTTATCCAGTTCAGCCATCACTGTGTTATAAATTTTGAGCTAGTTACTGAGGCATGATCTATCCTTCACAAAGCCATGCTGTCTCCCATACAGTATCTCATTTTCACCAATCCATTCCTGTATTTTTCCCTTGACTACTTTCTCTAGGACCTTGACAACGACTCCTGATATGCTGATCGGTCGGAATTTGCAACAGTAGTCTTGGATCCTCCTTTATGCAGTGGAACTATTGTTCCCTCTTTCCACACCTTCTGGACTAAACCAGACCCGAGACGCAGATTAAACAACATGGTCAAGGGCACTGATAATTCTTTAGCCGCTTCACGCAAGACCTGTGCCAGTATATCATCCAATCCCACAGATGTATTCACTTTAAGGTTCTGTAATAGACTATTCACCTCCACTTCATTCATCACAATTCCCACATAAACTAATGGTTTCTTCATTTTTTCAATGTCACCACCTGGATGATATACTTTTCCAAAGTGCTCGCTCAATAACTCCACTATATCGATTGATTCAGTGACCTCCTTACCATTGGCATTCGTTAAAATCATTTTGCTGTGTACAGTTTTTTTCTTGCTTGCAGCATATTGAAAGAACTGTTTGGGATTCTCTTTAGCTTGCATAGCTAGTTTCCTTTCATAATCCGCTTTTGCTTTTTTTACCACACTTGTTACAAAATGTGGAACGCTTCGTGATTTTGCATGTCATCCTTGCACAGGGGCCATGCAAATCTTCTCTGTATCTTTCCAATTTTAGTATATGTACTGCCGAAGCAAATACAAAGTATGATTTAGTTAAACTCTCATCTATCATACCTCTTACTAACGAGTCACCGTACAACACTTTTCCTTCATTTCTGAAATTCTCCCACTCTTATGCTTATTTTTCCTTTCAAACACTTGCTTATTTCCGTTAGCCGAGGCACTCTCGAAAGAGTTTTGCAGGTGCTCCAACTGCTGCTTCCCACTGTGTATTACTCAGCGTAACCGTTCGATCTCACTCCTTACAACTAATTCCTCATTTTTTTCATCATTTAAACCATTTTCTCTCTCTCTGTATGATTACTTTCACTCTCTCTTTGATCACCGCTCTCTTTGCCATCTTGTACAACATCGCAGTTTCCTATCAAGCCACTATTTTCTTTCACATTCTGGCTTTCTTCTACTACAACAATCTCACGACCTGACACATACTTCAATTGCTCATTTTCCTTACACTTTCTGCACAGGCTCCCACCACTATCATTTTCCATCCAAACTCCAGCCTCTATTTGGAAAGCATACATCCCACACACACATCACACTCGACAAACGGCCTTACATTAAAGTCTTTGGCAAAGATGTATTTTTGGACGCCATAATTTTTCGTCGCATTGGCACCATGTGCTACTCTATCAAACGTATCTTTAAAATACTGTTAAATAAAGCAGAATTCACACCAAAATCACACAGACAACAACAAGCTACCAAAATAAACAATACTACACTAAGATTTAAACCAATATTCCAATTTTCACTCAAAATAATACTTAGCTTTCAGGAACCTCTGAAAACACTAAAGGCTTAGAAAAATTTCTTCTAGTTGCTGATTAGATTCGAAACCAAGAAGTCTTCCATCATGCGGTCAAATGCCATATCCACTGAGCTACACAGGCTCCAACAACAACAAAAAAAAATACTAACTAGTTCATGATCCAAACTAATTTAATACTGTAACAAATGCATTACCATCTGATGGTCAACTTAACTCCTCATATACCTCTCTCTCGCTCATCATTAAGTCTTCTCTTGTTTCATTTTATACACTTGAGTTTCTGATTTGATACCGAGGATGAAACACCTCAATGAACTACTCACAAAACATCTCAACTATGTTCTCTGCAGAAACTACCAATTTCCCAAAGTGTGGTCTGATCAGAAAAAAGTATACAACGGAATGATAACCCTTTTATCTCTGCAGGTCAGTGTCCTTCTCATAATTGCAGCAATCCTCTATGTTACCTTCACCACCTTTGCAATATGTCCCCTAAATTTCGGGTTTCTATCAATCATCAACTCCAGATCTCTTGTCTCCCATACTTACTCCAGTGTAACTCCTCCCATAGAGTGTGCAGCATCCCATCGATGTTTCCCAAACCTCAAGACCTTACATTTTGCTGCATTAAACCGAGACCCCCATTCATTTGCCCTTATTCAGCATTTTGACCTTCGGAATAATACATTCAAACATTGATGCTGTTATATATATTTTTTTATCAGTTTTCAAGCAGCGTTTATTTCCTTACTGCTCACCTCCTCATTCCATTCTGCATCTCCAAGCTGTGAGCTAAGTTTGTCATAATCACCAGAATTCTAATTCCACATATATCTTTTCTTCACAGAAGTCTTCATATGGCTAGCCACAATTCATGTAATCACTCTCACCAACTAGTGGGAAGTATGAAACCATACTTACAATTACATTCTCTAATGAAGTGATCAGGTCCCAAACTCTTGATCCTTGCATTTCCTCTCTTACATACTGCTTATGATAGTTGTCTCTCAAGAACTTGAGAAATTAATTTTCCTTATCCCCAAATGCTATCTCTTCATTCTAATCTATACCACCATAATTAAAATCACCCTTTACTTGTTCACTAACCAAAGTTACCAACCTCCATCTCGCACTACACACAGCCTCAAAACCATTGCAGATGAATTATGTGGACATAATTCATCTGCTGTCATCAGCAGTACATCCCAGCTTCTTGTCCTTGCTATCCTCATAAAAAAACACTATATTCCATTTCTGTCCCTGTTATGATATCATCTTCATTCATCCATAGCTAGCATGGTTGGCCAAGTGGTTTGCATACTTCCAACCAACAGGTCATGAATTCCACTTCGGATACGGATGTTTGTGATTGATTGTCTTACCTTACATACTGCTGTAACTTTTGATATGGTGTAGTATGATCTTTGCTGTCCTGGTGCCATTAAAAAAACATAAATCATCATCATTCAACCATGTTTCACTTATTTCAATGATTTTATGGTGAATAAACTTAATCAGTGAAACAATTTCATCTAGCTTATTTCTGATATTCCTGGCATTTGTAAATAAACACTGCAGTTCACTTTTAGATCTATAATCAGCTTTACCCCATAAGACACTTATTGGTTTTGATTTTCACACCATACCTGCCAATGCCTAATCACCATTATAACCACTTAACACATATATCTACTCAGTCTCAACTACTCTACTTGCTTCCCAATCTGTTTCATTTTCATGCTAATCATTCCCATACCTACATTTACTACTACTCCCAACATCCATTCTTCTTATGCCATGTCTCCCTGTCCACCCAGGTTCCCTCCTCCATTTCCCTGTTCTTCTTGCATTCCTGTTCTCTCTTCATTTCTCACACTACTATTGTTTTGTTTTCCCAAGCACTTTGGTCTCTTCAGTAGGACTCTCTTGATCTTTCACTTCACCTCTTACTTCAGATCTCTTGCTTTCATCATACACTTCACTGCCATCTAACCATAGCTCCAGTTCACTCACTCCAAAGCCACTCAAATGCAATCTGTCACGTCTATATAATTTCATTATTCCAAGAAATACATGCTATATGTCCATAAATTGCACTCCCTTCCATCATTCAGCTCTACAGCATACCATTGATGATTCTGACTTTCCATCTCAACTCAACATTGTCATACCTCAGCAACACATTGACACCCTTTCTCACCTTACTGTTATTATTAAGAGAGAGAACTCCACAGAGTCAGGAACTCATTGAGGAATGCCATACTCTTCACACCAGCTGTCATATCTGTTCCTGAATTTATTCACGCTGTTTGCACACATTACATCCAACAGCATTCCATTCCAATCATGCACCACTCTATGAGAGAAATATCTAGCTCTTGTCCCCTTCTTGACAGCATTCATTCTCATCTTCCAAAGATGCCCTTGCTTTTTTCCCCATCCTCCATGAAATGAAAAAATTCCATCTACTGAAATTCTCTATAACCCTTTCAGAAGTTTGTAAGTCTCAATCATATCATCACTCTTTCTCCTATTTGCTAGTGTCTGTAGCCTACAAATTCCCAATCTGTCTTCATAATCCCTATTTCCACAATCCTGATATCATTTTTCACACTCTCTCTCTCTCTTTACTGTATCAGAATCACCATGAAAACCAGGAGACTGGACCTGCGTGCAGTAGTCCAAGTGAGGTCTTATCAAGGCTTTGTAAAGAGCACTTCTTTATCTTTACATGTCAAGGTTCATTTTAGCATTGTAATTCTCTGAGTTGTATTTACAGTCTTTGCTATGTGACACTTGAACTTCAACTTCCTGTTTACTGAAACTCCAAGATCCCTACACCGATCCGTTTCTTCTAGCATAGTGGTGAATTAGCTGGTCTTGTACGGAGGTAGCAGGTTTTTTCAACCAGAAAATCAGGTTTTTTGTCACTCAGAACAGGCAAACTTCCCCGTGAACACATACAGATCTACAGTCATAAAATAATACTAATCCCTCATTGGGAGGGCTCAACTAGTCCTAAGGGTGAGTGCAGGAATGAGGGGAACCCCTTACGAATAAATAAATAAATTCTGCAAGTACTGCATATTAGCAGCACTCCTGATTATCCTACCTATCTTTGCATTATCAGCATCACATGTCAAATCCTTCCCAATGTCATTAATGTACAGATTGAATAACAACAGACCAAGGAATGATCCTTGAGGTCACTACCGGTTACCTTGAATCTTGCAGATTCACCTCCCTATGTACGACTATTTGATATCTGAATGAGAGTTGGCCATCCTCTCATTCATGCCAATAGTTTATAATCCAATCCCTTATTCTCCCATTTATGCAACAGTCTTCCATGCTGTATTCTGTTAAAAGCCTTAGCAAAATCCAACAAAAGTATCATGGTGTATCCATTCCCCTTATCTAACTCAGTGGTAACATTATTGTAGAATGGGAGCAAGTTGCTAAAACATGATCTTCCTTTAGTAAACTGATTCTATTCATTACAATGTACAGATTCTCTGTGAACCCATTTCTGAATGTGAGCTCTAATGAACGTTTCCAAAATCTTCACCACTACCACTCACTCCTGAGATATTGATTGGTCAATAGTTGAATACATCGGTCTTTGCACCACTCTTGTGCAGTGGGATTACCATGCATTCTTTCCACTCCTGTGGGATCTGTCTGTTTTGAGGCTCAAAGTATATAGCCTGGTCAAAGGAATAGCCACTTCACCTGAACACTCTTTTAGCATCCATGCTGATATCCCATCAGTTCTTATTGCAGAATTCTTATTCAGTTTATGTAACAGCTCTAGTACCTCCTCCTCATACACAAGTTTCTTCATACATTGAAGTGGCAGCAGTGAGTTCAATGTTGCATATATCAGGTAATAGCTTTTAGCAAAATGGCTACTCATTAGTTAACAGTCTCTTCTGCATTCAGTAGAGTTATTCTTTCACTCTCTTCGATAACCTCCTGATATCTCCCCTTACATTCTCCTTATGTTCACTTCAATCATGTATCTTCTCAACCCCACTAATTCTCTTGCTTGTTTCCTCCTGTGTCCAAAGCATAAATTATCTTGCTCATTCTCCCTCTTGGATATCAATCCTTATGGAATCTCCATACACTGCTATTCTCAAATCACTCATCATCTCTTGTATCCTTTTTTCTTTCGTTCTATTCTTTTGGACACTTTTGTTTTCACTAAATATATAATATCACTGTGCATATTCCAATTTTCATTTTGAATAACTCTCTCTTCAAATCTTGCATTCTGACAATTTCTCTCTTTGTCGCTCCCGTAGTCTTGCTACCACTCATTCTGACACACCTTACTTCCATTTCCTCAATTATACTTTCTTTCGCTCTCTTATTACTTATTTCCTGTTCTTCCTTCTTGTGTTCTTCCACTCTCTCAGTCATTAGCTTTCATTTTGTTTTAGTTTCTTTCATTGATGCTAACTTTCATTCCATTTCTGTTTCTTTCATTCCTTCAGTCTGTTTCACATTTGTTAACTAAAGTTTATTGTAAAAGTTGTTGTAAAGCTTATTAAAATATCACACTTTCTACAAATCCATACTTTCTCACATCTCATGTTCAGTCTCTTCACAATATACAGTAATTAACAGGTCACAAGAGAAGTATCATATTGAGTGGAAAAGTATGCCTATTTTTTTGAAAGCTGAGGACTATGGAATTGTTATAATTATACAAGAAAAGATTTGGGGTAGGTACGAGTCAATTTGAGAAGAGAGATTTGGTCTTGATTATTGAACTGAGCATTATCAAAAGTAAGTGGAGAAGAACTTAGGTATTTTTTGCAAGAAATGGAAGCAGTGAAGGTGACTGGGTTGTGTTCTTTCAAGTCAAGGATACTGTGGAAATCAGTGTTCAGGGCACTTATTATGAAATGGTCTTGAGATGATTGTGCACTGCAATGCTTTTCATATGAGTGGAGATCACATCATCAGCAAAACTATGAATAGGTTTGCAGTTGAGAAGTCTAGGTCATTTGTATAAATCAAAAAGAGCAAGGGTGAAATGACAGAGCCCTGAGGGACATCTGCATTAGCAGGAAAATCTGAAATGAGAACCATTCTATGTAGGAATTGATCTGAGAGAAAACCGGGCAGTCCAATTACACAAGTTGTAGAGTGTGCCACTAACTAGACCAGAAAAGATACCAAGGTTTGAAATAATGCAAAGGTCATCAAGACAGTCGTGAAGATAGTTAATGCACAAACTATTTTCTTACATGCGAATAAATGATTCAACAAGAATATAATTTCTTTATTATATAAGGACAAAGCCAATCCATATGATGGTAATTTGCTGAGAAGCTCTTGTTTCCAGAGATGGCAATTGTAACTGCAGAGGTTTCTCTGAACCTTTCCATGGAATGAGGTGTTGGATACTGGCCAGTAAATCTCCTGCAGATCCAGATTTCAAAATACATACTGGTGGTCATTAACAGTATGTCGTCACTAATCATGTGCATACAGTGTCTATGCTGCTCTATGCTGTAATTTCCCGTAATGATTATTTGCTCTTCACTCTCCAAACTGACCTATTTAACATATCCCGCTCATTACCCTTGTTGCCTGACCAATTGCAACATCCCACTCAATATTCTATCTTGTCTACAACCTCAAAGTATACATCCTTTCTTTTAGGCTTGCACGGTGATCCGAATGCATTTTTGGAAATTATGGAGACAACTACCGTGTTTGAATAAAAACTTTAGTTTAATATTACTAAAATTTTACAATTCGACGTTTCGACCATTATATCAAGGTCATCTTCTGGAGCGTACAAATATACACAGGAAACAAGCTATACTACAATCATATACTGGTTTGTTAAAGACACTGACTAACCGCTACCACAATTGTTGGCCTGACCTCTGGTGGGAAAAAAAAAAAAAAAAAATTATACATCAACTCTAGAGTCCTATTATTTGTGTTGTCTACTATATACATATATTAACATCATTCCATCCAGTTGGAGTGGAATGGTTTCTAATACTAGCGGATTGGCTAGGGTCCTGACTTATGTTGAATCTTTCATATTAGGTTGGCTGAATGTGTGCCATCCAGATCCTTGGAATTTTCATACCATCTTTATTGTTGATATTTGGGTAGTTTATCAGGATTTTGCAGGATTCTTTAAATTTTCTTTCGTACCATGTTTTTGTGCGGTGTAAGGAGCAGGTGCTTTTCCAGTTGATTTGGTGTAAGGTGTTAAGTGCATGGTCTGAAAGGCCTGCTTCACCATAATGGTTATATTTAATGTGCCTAATGTGTTCTTTCTTGCGTGTAGGGATTGTCCATCCTGTTTCAGCAATGTACTGTAAGTTACAGGTGCAGCGGATGCAATAGGCTCCAGGATGTGCTAATGGGAGGAGAGGATCCTTAGAGGAGCTGAATATGGTTTTAAGTTTAGTGGGTGGTTTAAATGTGGCATTGAGGTTATAATGTTGTAGGATTCTGTTGATTTTTTCTGATAACCCTTTAATGTATGGGATGGCTATGGTTTTACTGTAATCTAGATTCGTTTGTGTTGTGGTTTTATAGAGTATTTTATTGACAGTATTTTTGTTATAGCCATTGTTTATGAATGTGTCACTAATGATTTTTAGTTC
Source organism: Typopeltis vanoorti (assembly GCF_054136105.1). Taxonomy (NCBI): domain Eukaryota; kingdom Metazoa; phylum Arthropoda; class Arachnida; order Uropygi; family Thelyphonidae; genus Typopeltis; species Typopeltis vanoorti. The sequence continues at coordinate 7,714,882 of NC_143559.1, forward strand.
TTGTTTCAGGGCTTGCTGGTTAGAGCAAATAGTTGTGGCTCTGTTTTTAAGGGTGTTTATGACTCCATATTTTTGTGCTGGGTGGTGGTATGAATTTGCATGTATGTATTGGCCTGTGTGTATCGGTTTTCGGTAGACCGTGAAGGATAGACTGCCTGAAGGAAGACATGTAACTAGTGTGTCTGGGAACAGGAGCGAATTTTGGTTTTCGATTTCGATGGTATATTGTACGCGTTCGTGTTGTTTGTTTAGGTGGCTGAGGAATGTGTAATATTAAACTAAAGTTTTTATTCAAACACGGTAGTTGTCTCCATAATTTCCAAAAATGAATTCGGATCACCGTGCAAGCCTAAAAGAAAGGTTTCAGATCATCCATGGAAATGAAATACCCACAAGCGCTGCAATCGTTATGGTAAGCTAAAGATTCGTATTTCTCTTGTGATCAATCGACTGGCCTTTTTAAAAAGATGCAGAGACAATAACCTCATTCCGATCTGCATCAGGCTAAAAAAAGAAATTTACATCCTCTAAGGCACTCCGTATCTATGACTGCACAGAAAAAGCAATGCTTAGAGAACAGATCCAAACAGCCCGCCGAAACCTAGCTTCAACACAAAATCTAGTTTCTAAATTACAATCAGAACTATCGAACTATGTTAATCCAGACATTCTACAAACACTTGAAAGAATTACTGACAATTCGGCCAAGCATACCCTGGAAAAGAATAAAGAAAAACTCGAGAAAAAATTCCACAGGTTGAAACAACGGCAAAATATGGCGGCCAATCAGAGGACTTCCTCCCTGAGAAACAACAATGAACAACAAACAAGGGAGACAAGGAGCGACCAACCCCCGACAAGCAAGAACCATGTGATCAACATATCAAGCCACACCCTGAACAACGGCGAACTCACGCTGCTGAATAAAGGACTGAACTAAGCAATAGCGCCAAAAAAGGTAAACAAACTGTATTTTATCTACCATAATGAAAGAGGCATCAGATCCCTACCTAACAACATAGCAGACAAAATACGACTAGAAACCAGTAATGTCCTAAATACTAAGAAAACCATACAGAACAACCTGACTAAAACAGAATTAGCAGCAATTAAATCATTAAAAGCCAAACAAAACATAATAATAACGAAAGCTGATAAAGGCAGTGCCACTGTTGTCCTTGACAGGTCAACATACATACTGCAAATGAACCAACTAGTAGCCGATAACAACACATATAAAATGGTAAATTATAAATTATAACCCAACGAAAAGGATAAAGGACAAAACAGAAAAACTACTAAAGTCCGTCACTTCTTGGCCACCAGACACAGTTAAAAAACTCAAACCCCACTACGCCCGCCCCCCCAGAATATATGGGGTTCCGAAAATACACAAACAAAATGTGCCCCTTCGACCAATAGTGGAAGGAATAGACAGTCCCAATTACCACCTAGCTAAGAAATTAGCGGCAACACTCAAGGAGTTGGTAGGTCATTCCCCCTCCTACATAAAAAACACACAACACTTTATAAACAAAATCAAAAACATAACACTCGACAAAGACGACCTATTAGTCAGTTTTGACGTTTCTGCCCTTTTCACTAATGTCCCCATCAATGACACAATTCTCCTACTACAGAACAAATTTCCGCCCGACATTACGGCCCTCTTTGCCTACGTACTAAAGTCCGGTTACTTCGTGTGGCAAAACAAATTCTACCTACAAAAGGAAGGTACAGCCATGGTACAGCTCACCATTATCCCCCCCCAATCGCGAACTTCTACATGGAAACATTTGAGCAAAGGGCTCTTGATTCCGCCATGCTTCGACCGACAATCTGGCTCAGATACGTTGACAACGTGTTCGTGATCTGGCCGCACGGGCGACAAACACTAAACACATTCCTCAGCCACCTAAACAAACAACACGAACGCATACAATTTACCATCGAAATCGAAAACCAAAATTCACTCCCGTTCCTAGACCCACTAGTTACACGTCTTCCTTCAGGCAATCTATCCTTTACGGTCTACCGAAAACCGACACACACGGGCCAATACATACATGCAAATTCATACCACCACCCAGCACAAAAATATGGAGTCATAAACACCCTTAAAAACAGAGCTACAACTATTTGCTCTAACCAGCAAGCCCTGAAACAAGAACTAAAAATCATTAGTGACACATTCATAAACAATGGCTATAACAAAAATACTGTCAATAAAATACTCTATAAAACCACAACAAAAACGAATCTAGATTACAGTAAAACCATAGCCATCCCATACATTAAAGGGTTATCAGAAAAAATCAACAGAATCCTACAACATTATAACCTCAATGCCACATTTAAACCACCCACTAAACTTAAAACCATATTCAGCTCCTCTAAGGATCCTCTCCTCCCATTAGCACATCCTGGAGCCTATTGCATCTGCTGCACCTGTAACTTACCGTACATTGCTGAAACAGGACGGACAATCCCTACACGCAAGAAAGACCACATTAGACACATTAAATATAACCATTATGGTGAAGCAGGCCTTTCAGACCATGCACTTAACACCTTACACCAAATCAACTGGAAAAGCACCTGCTCCTTACACCGCACAAAAACATGGTACGAAAGAAAATTTAAAGAATCCTGCGAAATCCTGATAAACTACCCAAATATCAACAATAAAGATGGTATGAAAATTCCAAGGATCTGGATGGCACACATTCAGCCAACCTAATATGAAAGATTCAACATAAGTCAGGACCCTAGCCAATCCGCTAGTATTAGAAACCATTCCACTCCAACTGGATGGAATGATGTTAATATATGTATATAGTAGACAACACAAATAATAGGACTCTAGCGTTGATGTATAAATTTTTTTTTTTCACCCGAGGTCAGGCCAACAATTGTGGTAGCGGTTAGTCAGTGTCTTTAACGAACCAGTATGATTGTAGTATAGCTTGTTTCCTGTGTATATTTGTACGCTCCAGAAGATGACCTTGACATAAAGGTCGAAACGTCTAATTGTAAAATTTTAGTAATATTTAACTAAAGTTTTTATTCAAACACGGTAGTTGTCTCCATAATTTCCAAAAATGCACTCAAAGTGTACACTTTCAAAGCTATTATTCCATTTTTTTTACATATTCTCCACTCTGAGAGGACTCAACTCCACCACCCTGTTTACCCTTCCTATCATGCCAAAATATGCTATACCCTTCTACTTCTGTTCCTGTCTTATCAACTGATTCCAACAATCTTTGGACAGCCTGAAGCTATCAGTGCCACCAATTTGCTTTCTTTATTCCTGATACAGCTGTCATTTTTTTATAAAGAAACATCAATGGGTTTGTCACCCTGTTATTAATCCCTCCAGACTCCATATCATCCTGCAATGTACCATACATTCTCCCATATCTCAATTGACTATCCCCCACAGGAGTCCATCCCATACTACATCCACCCTGTATCTCTAGTTTCCCTGCCTTAATACACTCACTTGCCCAGAAAACAAAAGTCTCTCCATATGTCTTCACCCTTCCAGTCCATCTCTTGCATACAACTCTTTTCTATCCCGAAATGCACTCCAAGCATTGCACATATTCCAGCCCTCTCTTTCAGCACATTTTTGCTCTCATATCATTCATTATTGCTGTTCTCCTTAATTCAACATTGTCATAACTGGGCAATATACTTGCTATCTTCCTTCTCACTTTTCTGCTTCACAGGTCCTAACATTAACTTCAAATCTCATGCCATCCAATTCACACATCCTCTCAGATCATTTATGCCAGACATCACTATCATCTTATCCACATTCTCACCTCACTTTAATGTCATAGATACTCTGTTGTTTCTCTATGCATGCACTCTTCTATTCTGCACAATCATTCAGTTTCCATATTACCACCACCCCCTCACTGATCCATTCATTCTTTGCTCATCTGCATCCCTTGCTCTTTCTCTTCCAACACTCCCCTCTCCTTGTTCCTTAACTTATCACCTACCTTCCTTGTATCGCTTTATCCCTTTTTGTATTCTCTGAATTTTCTCAAATTCCATCTCTTTCCCTCATCCCTTCTCCTTCTCTCATATCCATAACTTTCTTTCATATTTCTTGTTCATCTCATATCAGTCAGCCTTTTAGTTCTTCCAATCTCTATTTAACAACAACTCCTTTTTCATGTCTTGCACTTCCTCTTCTAGTATCTCCCTTTCCAAGCATCCTACCCTCATTTGGGATTCGCCGACATTCATTTCACAGTAATCGGCTATTTCATATCTATAGTGGCACTGCCTAATGTCAAATACCTAGCCACTCCATGTTTTACTTCCTCCTCCTCCTTGATCCTACTATTCATAATACTCTAATGGCTGGCACTCGTTTCCATAGCATCACTGTCACTGCCACTGATCCATGAGATACTGATATCTAACTCGCCTTGCTCTTCCCGTTTTCTGCATTATATGTAAACATGTACTCCCTGTCATTTATTGGTTACATTTTTAAATGTAACCGATAAATGCTGCAAGCACAGCATGCCACAAAATCTTATATTATACTTCACAAAATGTAATCTTTAAATGGTGGCAGGCTGGCCAAATCAGTAAACAGAGGTATGGCAACTGCCATAATTAATAAAAGAAATGGTATAACACACAAAACAAAATATTAAAAAAAATTACTTTAAATTCAAAAACTTCCAAATGCAAACACACCACATTCAATCACTTTCAATCTGGGCATAAAATTTATGCTAAAGTTATAAAAAATCACTAGTAATTAATATTAAACTTAGCTTTTATTCTTCACTATGTGTTTGCAACAAGACTAAACCTTGTCCTCTAGCAGTGATCATCCCATATATTGCTTCCTTGTTTTCAAAGTAGAGAGAATCATCAGAGAGAATAAAAGACATAACAACATTCACAAATGACATGTGTCATGTTTTCTACTCATATGTTGGTCACAGCTGAGTAAATAGAAGAGCTTACTGTTTGAGTTCAAAGGACAAATATTAGTTTTTGCCATTCAGTATAGGCTTACATAAATCAGTACCAAAAAATATGAATAGTTAATTATAATTACTTCCCAAAATGTTGAAATAGGCATTCATTCAAGAATGATTAAGATTCAGATGATGTCATAAATTTGCACACATTTCAAGGAAACTGATGATCAAACTTTAATCTGTATGAATGCAGAATGTGGTACATTTGTCTAAATCATGATGAAGGTATTTAATAAACATCAAACAGTGATAGGGATAGTAATTTATTCTGGGTGACTGATTAAATAAATAAATATATATTTCTGTAGTGGTTTGAAGGTGGTGCATAGACTGAACTTGTGAGGATTTAGTTGATAGGCATAGGATTCCTTATGATGGTCAGTCAGTTTGTGACTGCAAGTAAATTCTATTTCAATTTGCTTGCGCTTGCATTTTATTTAATTTGCATTATGAACAAGGGTAGCAAATGATAGAGAATATAAGATGATTATCATATATCAACTTCCTGGGGACCATCCCTGGAAGTTACAAAAGGAAGCTGTGAGCAAGAGGGTGAGGAGTAGTTTCTTTGCATGGAGGGTGGTTGAACCATGGAATGCATTGCCTGATAGAGTGGTGAGAGCAAGAACAGTCAATTAATTCAAGGAGGGTATGATAGACTTTGTGTTTCATAAGAAGGACCTCCCACAACGAGTCTTATGATTCCATGGAAGCCTGAATAATAATAATAATAATTATTTTGAACTGTACATAGAATGCTCTGTGATACGATGAGAATAGATAAGAAGTTAGTCAGGTGGATAACATATCATCAGGGTTGGGGTCAGGAGCAGTTTCCTCACAGAAAAATGGTAGCCAGTGCATGCTACAATATTCTGTTCTAGGGTCCTGCTGCTTACTTTATTTGTTGATATTTTGTGTGGACTGATAGGAGATATTCCATTTCATTTGTTTACTGGTTATGAAAAGTTGGGAAAGTTAATAAGAACTGATGCTCATGTGTTAACTCCTATCAGGCAGTCTATTTAAATAGACTTTTAGCTTAAATATGTGACTGGGATATCATATAAATTAAAGATGCCAAAAATTGTATTCTTGGTTTAATTCTTTAACCAAGTTTAACCTAAGCAAACAATGTTTGCTTAGGTTAAAAAAAGCAAAAAAAAATAATAATAATCCTTTAACCTAAGCAAACAATGTTTGTGCTGAAGTATCTTCATGACTGGGCTACTTGTATATAGAGGTTAATGACTTCACATCACTTTCCTTAGTAATACAATGCATTAAGGGAAGAGCCACTACCCACACCAGTTTGACATTTCTTGACTCTAAAGGATTACTTCTAAACTCATTATCCCTGACCTAAATCACTGCACTACAACAAAATCAGTATTGTTCCACCATGACAGGCAAAAACCTGCCACCGAGTAGAGCCTCTCTATTCCCCAGGAAGTAAACAAACCCAATGACAAGCATTAATAAACATCATCAGCAGGAGCCAGACCCAGAAGAGATATCAAGGTTGAAAAACTTTCTGCATCTATCTTTAATTCGTATATTTCCCATATACAAGTAATCACAAGGTGTCACACCTTATCATGAAAATACTCTGGATTAAAGATAAATGCTGAAAGTTTTTTCACTTGGTTATATCATAAATTAAAGATGCAAAGAAATCATATTCTTGGTTTAATCCTTTAACGAAATATAAGGAAACAAAGTTTGCACGCAAAGTATCTTCATGACTAGGCTACTTGTACAGGGTGCTCAAAATTAAATTATCCCTGCTTAGGGGCTTGTGTTATGCCACCAAGTAATTCAAATGCAGCGAAACTTTGCAGGAATACATTGTGCATCGTGTGGGGGGGGGGGAGGTAGTTCTGAAATTCACTGCAGGGGAGTAATGCATGGTGTACTAGATGTAGTCATTTTATGGTGGTGTGTGTAAGGAGAAAAGCGATACAAACATAACACATTTTTATTCACGGGCTGTACTGTTCAATTTGCTGCTCTTCCCAGTATGCATAAACTGTATCCTTTGCATCAGTCCTGAGCAGCTGTACTCTGCACAATGGCAGAGCACAGCTGATGTTGCACACATGCTGCTATGCACAAACATAACACATTTTTTATTCACCGGCTGTACTGTTCAATTTGTTTCCCTTCTCAGTATGCATAAACTGCATCCTTTGCATCAGTCCTGACCTACTGCGTTCTGCACAGTGGCAGAGCGCAGCTGGTTATGACTGTATGGCTGCATGAATGAAGCTGTATGGCTCTTTCTTTAATAATTACTTTTACATACTGACTGAGCATTTGCTTATGAAAAAAAATTTCTTTGACATTGGATTTCTTTAGTATTGAATGAGAGTTTTTACTCTCTATAGGTTTCTGCCTGGTCTCCAAAGATAACCAACCAGTTCAAAATAGCTATCAGGCCAATGAAACCTTCATCAAATACGCTAATAAAAGGTCACTTGACTGCAGTTGTATTTTTGTAAGCTCTCTGGTCACATTTTTCGAAAAAGTTTGTAGAAACTTTCATAGTTTCTACAAACATTCAACTTTGAAATAACGTTAGATCTTCAATATACACTATTTCTATTTAATTTACATAATTGAAATTAAGCTGTATGGCTTTTTCTTTATTAATTATTATTATTACAAGAGATCTTCACTAAGTCAGGGACTCATTGAGAGAAGCCACATATCACTCATGCCACATCTTCCCTTGAATTAATTCACACTATCTATACTCATGGTCTCCACAGGCAAGCTATTCCAGTCGTGCACCACTCTGTGAGAGAAAAATCTAGCTCTGATCCCTTTCTTGACTGCAGTCATTCTCAGTTTCAGAACTGGATTAATAACAGCAGTATTCCATATGATGGCCAGCATGGGATGTTAGAGGGAAGTCATTCTTTAGCAATCTGGTTACTTATTACAACCAGGTGACAAATTCACTAGTTAAAGGAAATGCATATAGAGTGGTGTACTTGGATTTTTCAAAGGACTGATAAACTGCTACCATATTTTTACATGATGGTAGATAACCATATTTTTCGCCTTATAAGGTGCACAGTTGTATTGGAAGCATCACATTTTTCATGTCTAATTTTTTGAAAAAAAAAAAAAATTCTTTGCAGTATAAGAGACACGAATTATGCATCAAATTTTTCATGTAAATATATATATTTTTTTAAATTTTAATATGTGTTATCCGTTTATTAGATAAAAAAACAATTATTCTTAAAAAAATCATCTTCTTCTTCTGCAGCTTTTCCCACTTAAGTAGGGTTGCTATTTGTAGTGAGTCTCCTCCACAACCTCCTGTCTTGGGATGTAGCCACATCCAAGTTCTTCATCCTCAAGTCCTCCACCCCCCCCCCATCTCCCTCCATCTCTTCTTTGGTCACCCGTGCTTCCTCCTCCCCCCTGCACATCCATCTGCATGACCTTTCTTCCCACATACTCTTCCTCCCTCCTCATCACATGACCAAAATCATCTCAACATTGCCTCCTGTTTCTTTGCTCCTAAGTTCATAACTTTCACCGTTTCCCTTACATAGTCATTTCTCAGACGATCCTTTCTGGTCACATCGCACATCCACCTAAGCATTCTCATCTCTGCTACCTCCATCCTGCTCATGTTAATTTTCCTCAGGGCCACAGTTTCCATAGCATACATCATAGCTGGTCTCACTACAGTCCCGTAGATTTTGCCTTTTAGATTGATCGGCACCCTCTTATTGCATAGCACTCCGGCCATCTCTCTCTCTCTCTCTCCAGTTTCTCCATCCTGCTTGTATACTGCATCCCACTTCCTTCTCAGCCTCACCATCCTCTTTCATTGTTGAACCTAAGTATCTAAAGTCACTGACCTTCCTGATGACATTTCCTTCCAGCTCCAGATCTGTCTCCTGACTGCCATCCACTTTGCAACACATATACTCTGTCTTACTTCTGCTCAGTTTCATACCTCTCTTCCAGTACTTTCCTCCAGTTTTCCAGTTTAGCTGCCACTTCTCTTGATTCTGCACACAGCACAATGTCATCTGCATACAACGTAGTCCAAAGCGTCTCTCACCTCACCACCTCCATCACAATATTAAACAGGAACGGACTTAATGCTGACCCTGGATGCAAGCCAACTGTTGCTGGAAAACTTTCTGTCTCTCCCAGGCAGGTTCGAACTCTTGTCTTCACATTTCTGTACATCTCCTTCACCAACCTGACATATTTCTCCGGTACCTTCTTCTCCCTCAAACACCTCCAGACTTCTTGCCTTGGCACTCTGTCATAAGCTTTCTCCAGATCGATAAAAACCAGATGTAGCTCCCGTTTCTTCTCTCGAAACTTTTCCATCATCTGTCATAACCCAAAGATAGTATCTGTCGTCGATCGACCAGGCATGAAGCGCCAAATTGCTCCTTTGCAATCTCCACCTCCTTCCTCAGTCTTCCATGAATCCTCTCTAGGATTTTCATTGTGTGGGACATCAACTTTATTCCTCTGTAATTCTTACAGTTTTGTGCATCCCCTTTACTCTTGTAGATGGGAACGAGTATTTTCCCTCCATTCCTTGGGTATATTTTCCTGTTGACAAACCTTTATTAACAGGTCCCATAGCAGGTCAATTACCTTTTCCCCCAGTGCCTTCCATGCCTCCACTGGGATCCTGTCAGAACCCACTGATTTTCCATTCTTCATCCTCTTTATGGCCTCCTTCACTTCCACTCTACTAATGTTCTGCACCATCCCCTCATAAGGCTCCCCATCTTCTCTGTGGGTCCTTGCATTTTCTTCATTCAAAAGCCCTTCAATTCTCCATCTCTTTCTTATATCCACATCCCTCCTTAATACCCTTCCTCCAGAGTCTTCCTACGATGTCCTTTGATGCCTTATTTCTACATTTTGCCAATCAATAAATCTTTCTTTGTATTTCCTTTGTTTCTAATTGATCATAAAGGTCTTGATATGCCATGGCCTTTGCCTGTGCAACATCTCTCTTGTCTTCTTGCTTTTTCTCTTTGTACTCCTCTTTCACTCTTGACTCGTCCCACTTCTGCTTTGCCTTCCTCTTAGCCGTCACTGCTTCTTGTACATTATTATTCTACCACCGACCCTCCTCCTGCTCTCTAATCTTTACGGATGTTTCACCCAGCACTCAATTGCACAGCTTAGAATGATTCTTAAACAAATCATTAAAAAGTCTAACATATAATAATGCACACATGCATAAATCATTTCTTTTCGTAAATCTAAAACATCATGATGGCGACCCTTTAAAATCAATGCATTTTTTTTTTTTCTGTGACCAATACTTTTGCTCATTGAATAATCATTGTTATAGATATGCAGCAATCCAATCTTCTTTGATCCATTATCCTAGTGTTTAATTCATTCTCAATTTCTAGCTGTTTTGTTTTCCAGAAATGTGTTTTTTAGAATTTGCTTCTATTAACTGCTCCTTATTTTCTCCAAGTTCATACCATTTTTTCTGTAGGCAGAGGCCCAAAGCGCCACTATGCTGCCTTATTGCTATTCTATTTTGCATACTCAATCACACTACACTTAAACGCAATCATATAGCTATGCCTGTGCTTTGTAAAATCCATGAGTTACAAAAAAAAAAAAAAAATTAAATATAATGTATTGATTACTATTTTAAATGAGTAACCATTAATGACCGTGCAACTATTCAAACTGATTATGCATTACTGAAAAGAGATGATGCACTGTAACTGCACATTCATAAAATGCACACTGGCTTACAGGATGCATCCTAATTTTCAGATAAATTTTAAGTACAAAAATGCATGTCTTATAAGATGAAAAATATGGTAAATTGAAGCAGATTATATTAGATAACAGACTAGTCACTTGGTTAGCTGGTTGGCTATCAGATAAGTATCAGCAGGTTGTGTATGGAGGAGTGGTATCCCAAAAGAGGAAGGTCACTACTGGAGTGCCACAGGGGTCAGTTTTGGAACCATTATTTTTCGACTTATATATTATTGATATTGGGGCCAGCTTAACAGGTGATATGTAGCTGTTTGCTAAAAATGCAAAGCTGGAAAGAACAATGAGAAGCAGAGCAGATGTTGCAGCCATGCAGGAGAATCTCTATGAACTGTGTGAGTGGAGCTATGAGTTTAATATCGCAAAGTGCACATTCTTCAAATTTGGTAAGCAAGGTTGTCATGTAGTGTATATACAATTAATAGGGTAATTTTGAAGGAGGTGTAAGAGATATCTAGAAGTGAAGGTGGGCAGAGACTTGCTAAAACTGTAAGAATCTCACAAAAAATTATGGAAATAAAGACAAGGACATTGGCATTTAGAAGGCAAAGGATTTATGGCTCCCTTGTATATATTGCCTTGATTAGGCTACATGTGAACTGTTGTGTGCAAATTTTTTCAAGGGGGATGAGAATCCAGGGAAGGCGCTCTAAGTTGGTGTTCTGTAGTAAGAAGGTTCACTAGGTCTTACTAATGTGAGAGAGAGATTGAAGGAATGGAATGCAATTTGCAGTGGCTTCTTGTGCTGTTATGTGTCATTCATTTATGAAATGTAATTGTTGAAAACCCTTCCAAGTCCTGCAAGCTGTCTCATCATGGTGGAGGGGTGTGAGATTGAATGGAACAAGCAAAGCATGTTATATGTATTGGTATATGTATATGCTCCTGGTAGAGTCACCCTAGGCATGAGGGTTGTTCCACTTTGTCCAGCTAATAATTACAGATGAAGAAAGGAGATGAATACCGCTTATCCTTAATTATCCACTATTTAGATATGAAAGAAACCTTACAGAATGTCATTGCCAGCTCAATCATCACTTGGACAAACAAGAACCACATGTTATTTTTGGAGGCATCAGGAGAGAGATGATGAAAAACATGCTACTAGTGGCAATGACCTTTCCATGAATATAAAGATATTTAAATGTGAATTTGGTCTGAGAAACCATTTTTTTTATTGGAACATGGAACGTTAGATCATTATATCAATGTAGTCAACTTAAAATTTTGCAACAAGAAGTTGCATGCTATGAATGATCCATCATTGGTGTATGTGAGACAAGATGGCCAGAATCTGAAGAATTAACAACAGAGGAAGGAAATCTCTTTCTTTACTCAGGTACTTCTGAAGGAGGGCAAGAAATAGTTGGTTACTTGATCCAAAAGAATATTAAGTATTCGTGTGTAGAGGCTTAAGTGCTGTGAAGACATCATGTTGGAGGCTTAATGGATTTTTTACGACACTCAGAAAGGATTAAAAAAGAATTTAATACTTCCTATATTTCGTCCTAGTCACTAGGACATCGACGGGGATTACAAAAATAACTAATGTAACATGTACACAAATATCAAACAATACTCAGCCTCAACCACGTGGGTGACACTAAAGTCCTATCTAGGTGGAACGCCCTCTAAGGGCAGTTGTAAGTGTCCTGGAATGTAAGGTGGGACTTCTGGTGATGAGTGTTTCATCACCAGAAGTTTCCCAAATCTTCTGAAGCTTAATGCAACCGTATTTATTAAGGTTTGGTTGAATTTTGAGAGCTGCTGCTGCTTCTAAGAATAGTCTCTCTTTCTTGAATTTGCTGTGATGGAGTATGGTGGTTTTCTTCCATGATATCCTGTGGGTGGTGTCCAAGACATGGTCCGCCAAGCATGAATGACCATAGTTGTGTTTACAGATGTAAGACTTGTGTTCCTCTAGGCGGATGGATGCTGATCTGCCTGTCTGTCCATGTCTTGGACACCACCCACAGAGTATCATGGAAGAAAACCACCATGCTCCATCACAGCAAATTCAAGAAAGAGAGACTATTCTTAGAAGCAGCAGCAGCTCTCAAAATTCAACCAAACCTTAATAAATATGGTTGCATTAAGTTTCCGAAGATTTGGGAAACACTCATCACCAGAAGTCCCACCTTACATTCCAGGCCACTTCCACATGGTTGGGCTGAGTATTGTTTGATATTTGTGTACATGTTACATTAGTTATTTTTGTAATCCCCGTCGATGTCCTAGTGACTAGGACGAAATATAGGAAGTATTAAATTCTTTTTTAATCCTTTCTGAGTGTTGTAAAAAATCCATTAAGCCTCCAACAAGAATATTAAGTACTGTGCCATAGACTCTGAACCTGTGACTTGCAGTAATAAAGTTATGGAGTAAACCACTAAATATATATACTATACAAGTTGTAATAGGTTTCACGGTATGATAAGAACACAGATGGTTAAGAAAATAACTATTTATTAACTTAAAAGCTAATATTTTGCTGGTATTATATCCAGCATCTTCAGAGCACACAACACAAAGTTTGTTATAAATACAAGACAACCACAATCCGGTGTAACAGTTGGGCTAGTTTAATGGATATATTTTTTTATATTAATATAAAAAAATATATCCGAAAAAAATTATATATATTAAAAAATATATATATATATATATCCGACACTTTCGCTATGGTAAGTCGGGTCTGGCAGACCATGCTTTGGATACCCCTGCACCTGTTGGAAAGAAACTAAAGTAATGCACAGAAGCTTCTACAAGTCAGAGAGGTTGTTCCTCGAATCAACAGAAGCCTTAAAACATACTCCAAACCTTAACAAGTATGGCTGTATAATTCTACCAAAGATTTGGGAGACAGTCATCCTAAGACTAAATTAATATTCATTACTTTTATTTTTTAATTTATATTTTTTCAAACTTTCTAAGACTATCATTTGGACTACTATTTCAAAACTTGAAATTTTTTTTGTTTTTTTTTTAACCTAGATAGCGTCATATTAGGACTTTAGTCTTGTGTTGCATGCTGCAATCACTTATACTAGCCCCACTGTTACACTGGATTGTGGTTATCTTGCATTTATAACAAACTTTGTGTTGTGTTCTCTGAAGATGCTGGATATAATACCGGCGAAATATCAGCTTTTAAGTTAATAAATAGTTATTTTCTTAACCATCTGTGTTCTTATCATACCGTGAAACCTATTACAACATATCTGACGAACACATAAGCCTATCCACGCATGTATACTATACAAGTATATGCACCAGTAGTCTCGTGTGATGATGAAGAAGTGGGTCTCTTTTATGACCAAATCAATAACCTGATCTGTGAAAGATCAGGTTATTGATTTGATCCAATAGACTGATTGATCCAATAGATTGATTTGATCCAATAGCCATGCTGCCAGTCTATTGATCCAATAGACTGGCAGAATGGCTTTTAGACCCTTGAAGGCATGTGGTGTCTGTGAATGGTGCACCAACATTGGTATAAACTTCAAAGTTCCGGAGACATTTGCACCCAACAAAAGCGTAAGTCTATCTTTTGCAGCTTTAAAACCTGGAGCGGAACGTTCTTCACAGGAAATGAAGGCACGTGATGGCAATTTTTCCAGTAGAGCCCGGTCTCATCAACATTAAAAATGAGATCAGGAGGATGACTTCCTTGTTCTACACAGTCCTGAAATTCTTTAGGAAAAGCAGCTGCTGTTGCAACATCTGCACTTGCCATCTCACCACATAATTTGACTGTGGCACTTACTTCAAGACTTAAATCTCATGAACCAACCTTTGCTTCCTAAAAATGTTTCTTTACCTCCATCTGCCTTTTAAGATCCTCAAAAATTGTTTTTGCTTTCTCAGTTATAACAGTCTGCATCAGAGGAATGTTTTTCTGATTCAAGTCATCCACCCATATCGATAATCATTTTTCCATTTTTTAATGACGTTTACCCCTGCTAAAACATACATGTTTTGCATTTAGTGCTGTACATTGTTGCGCAGACTGTTTTATTCTATCTGCATTTTTCATAATTGTAACAGTCGATGGAGGTAAGTTCATACTTCTACAGACATTAGCACGTGTCTGCCCATCTTCCATTCTTCGAATCACCTCCATCTTCTTTTCCAGTGTGATTGATTTCCGTGCCTTCTTAACACCGAGTTCTGCTAATTTTTCTGCACTTCTATTATCAGACATGGTATGTAAATACGTACTTTATCAATTTAAATACGTATGCACGTAAAAAAAATTAAACAGAACAATTAGGTAGATTCAACATTAAAACTAGGTTTGATACATATATACATCGTAGTAGGTCGGTAAACACTCAAACATTAGAGTGCCTGCTAGCGTCGTTTCTCAGTCAACCCACTACAGTAAGAAAACACATGCAGGCAACCGCCGTTAATTGAACCGTGTAAACCGAGGGGGGGGGGGGGCTGCCTGTACTAGATCTAGCACTCTCAAATCCCTAGCATATTCCATCATGTGTTATCTCAGGTAATTATTCCTTAATAACAGTATAAATTTGATTTCCTTCCTCCCATGTGTCCTCTCCTCCTTCCAATGTATAATTCTGTTAGTTGAAATCCCCCATAATAATTACCTGCTGTCCACTCATTGAGCTTATTAAAATACTCCGAGTTAGAGATAAATATTGAAAGTTTTTCACTTTATTATACTATAAATTAAAAGATGCCAAGAAATTATATTTTTGGTTTAATCCTTTATCCAAGTATAAGCAAACAATGTTTTCACATGAAGGCAATTGATGTGAAGTCATTAGCCTCTGTGTACAAGTTTTCTTACACTTGGATAAAGGATTAAACCTAGAATATAATTTCTTGGCACCTTTCATTTAATACAAAAAATTGGATAGGTGCTTCAACTACAGAGCTGAAAGCAAAATGTCAGTCAAGAACTGAGGAATATTTCCTGATATCTACTATTTAGTTTTTTGTTTACTATGGGAAGAAGAAGAAGAGGAATTTTTGATGAAGAGGAGAAAGAAATGAAATTAATTATAGGTAAAATATATGGTATACACTGCCTTACCATTACAAGGAACTAATCATAATTGTTGGCTTATCGTCAACAACTGATTTTTGTAATTTTTAATCAACAGTTTCTATTTTAATGTACCTTTCTTACACAAATGTGTTGCTTCTTTTTTTATATTATAGTATATCACAACTAACCATTCAGACAGAATCTGTGGGAAGTGTATTTTCTGAAACTAGTAGTTCAAATACAGCTGGTCTAAGTTCTACTATACGAACAGTTGCATGGACACCACCACTTAGTACAGAGGGTTCTACTCCCACTCATACAGAAGGTACTCCTTCTTTTACAGAATCAAGCTCTAGCGGGGATATAGGTTAGCTTTATTCAAAATCTTATTATATATATTCCTATTCCTCCCACTTTTAATGTTTAACCATGATATATTTGTTTGTTTTTAATGCTGATACCATTAAAATGTGACCCTAATATTTGCATCCCTTGGTACCTTGTTTTAACCATGGGGAGGGGATCTTGTAGTAATGGGAATAGAGATTCCCATTACTACAGTTGAGCAAACTTTTGTACTGATGTGACAAGCAAAGGATTCCACTGCTGCAAAACCTCCTTGCAAAAACTGAAGTGTGGTGAGGTTATCTGTTACAGTTTACACAACATTGGAAAGAATGCTTAGAACTCAGGTCAAGAATGTTACTAATTACTGATAACGGAATGTCAACATTGTGGATTCTTTATTGTACAATGAAACCTGTGGAAAATTCATATGACTAAACAAACACACGTAATAACCACAGTAATAAGTTTTAATAAGTAAATATTTCATCCTAAGTATCAAAGGACATCGTCAATAGAGTTAATAGAAACAACACTAGGAATAACATACAGTTAGGGTGTATGATTACAGTGGAATTCCAATATGCATGCAGTAGCATGTTATAGAATTAAAATATATCTGGAGGGGGGGAAAAATTACATTAAAATAAGATAACACATATAAAATATTATTATTTTACACAATTTTGTATGACAATTTCCCATACTTTAGGAATAGCAAGAACGTCATTACAGTTTAGATTTGGTCTGTGAAGTAGGGCTTCAGCACTTTCTTTATATAAAGATCTATGTAAAAATTTGGTCTTTTTCCAATAGATCCTATGGTTTGGGTTTTCAACCCCATGTTGTGCGAGGCCAGATTTCTGCAGTTTGATAAGATGGATGTGGTCTTGATGTTCCGAAATGCGTTTATGAACAGATCTACCTGTCTGTCCATAGTAAGACAATTTACAGGAGCATGGAACTTCGTACATGCCAGGTCTCATCAGAGGTGAGAGTTTGTCTTTAGGAGAAAGTAACAAGTTATAGTAACATCCAAATTTTTGAAAGACATTCGGAGATGCCTTTGACATAAGGTATGGGAATCCTACAGGCTTGTTCTTGTCTAGGTTGATGTGTGGGGAAGTGACTGATTTTTTGAGTTGTTTTAAGATTATATCCATTTAGTATGGCTGTATTTTTGATTATTTCCAATTCTTTGTTTAGAGATTCTGCAGAGGAGCAGAATCTGTGTGCTCTGGTTACTAATGATTTAATGATGCCAAATTTTTTGAGATGGATGATGAACAGAAGAATTGTGAATGTAGCTACCTGAAAATGTCGGCTTGTGATAGACAGAAGTGGAGATGGAACCATCTTCTTTTCTTTGGATGTGTAAATCCAGAAAGGAGATACCCTGTGGAGATTCTTTTTCTAGCATGAATTTGATGCAAGGATGAAGAAAGTTTATTTTATCTAGAAACAGGTGTAGTTCTTGTTCGGAATGACCCCAGACAGCAACGACGTCATCAACATATCGTAGCCAAATTTTTGGTTTGGGTTTAAATGTGAAAAGTTTTTCTTCATGGTATTCTGGAAACAGGTTGGCTAAGTTTGGTGATAAGGGAGACCCCATTGCTGTTCCTTCCTCTTGCTTGTAAATTTTCTCTTTCCAAGTGAAGTATCCAGACATAATAAAAATTTGAATAATTCAACAATATTGGATGGAAATTTTTGAGTTGATAAGTCTACCATTTTTTTATGGGAAATATTAGTGAAGAGGGAGACGATGTTGAAGCTAATTAGATATGAAAATTAGCTTTGAAAAAAAGTTAATTAGTCAAAATTTGCTTTTTTTAAAAAGCTTCAGCCAAAAATTCAACAGAGTTTCACGCAAAAATAAAAGACATTCAGCTGTTGGAAACTGGCATGCTAATTAGCTTTGACATTATCTCCCTCTTCACTAATATTCCCCATAAGGAAACGGTAGACTAGTTAATTCAAAAATTTCTCACCAACTGGAGGAAGATTAGACACTTCTTTCACAATCACTTCCTCAGATGATATAACCAACTATTAGACTCTTATCCCTTGTGTGCCCTCCATTACATATTGTCTGATGTTGTTGTCCCTTAGAACTTGAGAAATTCATTCTCCTTATTCCCTAATGTTATCTCTTTATTCCAATCAATACTGCCGTAATTGAAATTCATGCTATCTCTCAAATCATTTGTATTCTCCTAACCTTCATTCATTCATTCATAACAATTTCATTTTGCATATTTCAAATTCTTCAATGTCCACACCACCTTTTTTTACTATTCCACTTTGAAAATTTCCTCTATAACACTCTCCACCACTCTTTCTCATTTCTGTTTTCCCTTGCTTTTATCTGTGCATTCTGTCTTGTCTTCCATATGCTTTTCTTTTCTATATGTATCAGTCCTCTAATCTCTTAAAAATTAGTGGATCAAAAACAAAAATAATTTTTAAAAAATGATCCAAGCTTAAAGTAGCTTTTTCTATTTAGAATATACCTAAGCATTAACTTCTACCTGATTATTATAATATGGACATCTCCATGGAGTGTGAAGATTTATTGTGGTGAACACATATTAACTATTTCACTCACATCTGTCTAATAATCACCTCTGGCAACCCATTCCATTCATTTACCACTCTCCAAGTGAAAAATCTTGCTGTCATGCCCTTTCACATTCCTTCACAGTTTTCAGGAGTAACCCTTTGTTTTCTCCCTTCATATCATTAAGAAATTTCTCTGACATCAATCCTATAAAACTCATTCAGTAGAAACCCATTGTTTCTACCATGGTCTTATTTTCTGACTATCATTCAGTTTTTATAACTTACAAATTTTCAGTCTATACTCATCGAAAAGAGCATTCCACAGACTATCACTATCTTGGTGACTTGACTCTGTATTACCTTCAGCACTGTAGTGAAAGTTCTTTTGGGGATTTCTTTTGGCCTGCTTAATTAATATTCCTCTGATAATATTGATTTTTTTTTCTTCAACCAGTTGGTTACCTTCTTGTCTATGCTTTGTACTGCTAATCAGCAAGCTTATTTCATTTCTCCTTATATCCTCCATAGCATTATCTTTCTGTTTACATCTCCTGCTTAATGATGATGCTCAACTTCTGTAGCAATGCAGTCCACTTGTTCCTTCAAACACACTTCGACCTTTTCCTATGTACTGCCTGCTAGCCTCTTTTTTCTGCAGATTCTTATGGTGTGACACTACTCCAAGTCACCTCCTAGATCTGTCATATCACCTGTTTTATAGTTCTGTATATATGCTGTTCTTAATTTTATTATTATTATTTTCCTGAAAGCCATAGAGTCACAAGACTCATCGCGACAGGTCAACACTACTGAATACAAAGTCCTATCACTCAATTTCTTAAAACCACCCACAGTCTGCACGTTCACCACTCTCTCTGGAAATGCATTCCATGCTCCTATCAATCTCCATGTGAAAAACATTTATTAGGATTTTACACATCGCATCCTTTTGCAACTTGCAGGGTTGGCCTCTTGTCCTTCTTCCTTTCTCTCATTCTATATTTTTAATATTACCATATTTTTAATATGGTAATATTAAAAATATCTCCTCGGTGTTAATATGATAATAACCCTTCAACAGCTTAAATATCTCAATCATGTCCCCCTCCTTTGCCTTCTGTCCATCAAACTCTGCATTCCCTCAGTCTACCACATAATCATCCTGACATCATTTTTGTTAACTGCCTCTGTCCAATCTCCCAGGTTATTTCATCAAACTTCATATCCTAGTGGCAAGATCTGCACATAGAAATCCAGATGTACTATGGTGGTCTGAAAAGTTCGCAGCCTATCGCAGCCTAACAATGAAAAAACAAATTTATAATTTCAAAATTATTTTTCAACATAATCTCCCTTAAGACTAATACATTTATTCCAGTGATGCTCCAAAGCCATTATCCCATCCCTGTAGTGGTTCTCAGTAAGATCTGCAAAATACCCCTCTACAGCTGCAATCACCTCTTGATTCTAAGAAAATCACTGACCAATGAGGAAGAGTTTTAGTTTTGTGAAGAGATAGAAGTCAGAGGGAGCCAAATCTGGGGAATAGGTGGATGTTTCAACAATTCATAGGGAAGAACCCTTAATTTTCCCATTGCCAAAACACTTTTATGGGCAGGTGCATTTTCCTTCTGCAAACCAGGTCTTTTCTCACGAATTTTTTCATCTAGTCTGGTTAAAAGATCAGAATAATATTCTCCGGTTATTGTTTTACCCTTTTCAAGATAATTAATAAACAAAATGCCTTTAGCATTCCAAAACACCGATGCCATGACCTTTCCTGCTGATGGAACCGACTTTGTCTTCTTTGGTGCTGAACAGCTGGCTTTTGTCCACTGTTTTGACTGCTTTTTGGATTCTGGTGTAATGGTGAATCCAAGTCTCATCCATAGTAATAAATCGACTTACAAAATTCTTGTTTTTTATTTCTTTATTCTTGTTAAAACGCTCCAAACACTGTTCAGAGATTTTCATACGAGTGTGTTTTTGATCTGCTGTGAGCAAGCACAGCACCCATCTTGCGCAAAGCTTTTTCATATGCAATTTTTCATGCAAAATATATCCTACACATTCTTTTGAAATGCCTATAGTCTCAGCAATTTCACGCATTTTGACTCGCTGGTCATCCAGTACCATATCGTGCACTTGATCAATGATTTCTGGTGGTGTTACACTTTTTGGACGTCCTTCACGTGGATCATCTTCAAGGCTGGTATGGCCATGCTTTAACTCGACAGCCCATTTCTTAATTATCAGAAATGAAAGAGAAGAGTGCCCATCAACTTTTATGAACTTCGAATGAATTTCTTTTCACATTAAATCTTCTTTTACAAAGAATTTTATAACCGCACAATACTTAATTTTATCCATTTCAAGGGCTACAGACAACACTTTTGCTTCTGACAGCTGTATAAAACAAACTACTTGATAGAATGGCTTGCAATTTCACATGGATACTTATGATAGAAGTACCAACTTAGAAAAAAAAAAAATCTTGCCGATAGTGTTGCCATCTATGGTTGAGGCCGAGAACTTTCCAGACTGCCCTCTTAGTCTAGCCCCATCGTATAAAGCTTTATACGATGGGACTAGCACATTTTTATCTTTTGTTATCAATGTTCTCCTTAACATTGCCATAATTTTCTGAGATGTCTTTACAATCTTTGCAATATGTCTGCAGTACTTTAAATCTCTAGCCACAATCACCCCAAGATCCCTTGCTTCCTCCAGTTCTTCCACCATAACTCCAACAAGTAAGTATGATGCATCCTTTCTGTGGATTCCAAATTTTAAAATCATACATTTATTTGCATTAAACCAATATTGCTGTGCACTTGTCCACCTTTTCAGTCTATTCAAATCCTATTAAAGAGCCAAAACATCAGCACTATTCCTAATAACCCACCTTCACATTATCCTGCATATAACTGAACCCTCTCAGTACTGTACTCTGTGGAACCTTCCTACTCCATGATACTGACCTCCACATACAACTCTCTGATATCCACCAGAGAGCTAATCACCAATCCAATCTGTTAATCTGACCCATATGATGCAACTTAAAAAT
The DNA here is from genome assembly GCF_054136105.1 of Typopeltis vanoorti. NCBI lineage: Eukaryota > Metazoa > Arthropoda > Arachnida > Uropygi > Thelyphonidae > Typopeltis > Typopeltis vanoorti. The sequence goes on from NC_143559.1 coordinate 7,736,699, forward strand.
CAGCTTGTTATGTGATTCACTGTCAAATGCATTTGAAAAATACAAAAAAAAAAATGATAATATATGCCTCATCCATTGTGCTTGTTACTCTTTTATAAAAGGTTACCATATTATTAAAATAAGAATGTCCTTTAACAGATCCATGCTGATCTATATAAATAATATTGTCCTCATCTACCCAATTCTGTATACGAGCTCTTACGAATTTCTTCAAAATCTTAACAACTACAGAAGAAAAATAAACAGGCCTATAGTCTGATACCACCATTCTACTGCCACCTTTATGCAATGACACTATTATATCCTCCTTCCACTCTTTGGGAACCTGATTCATTGTAAGACTTTCATTAAACAGCTGAGTTAACAGCACAATCAGTTCCATGGCACTTTCCCTTAAAACACATGGTGAAATTCCATCTAGACCCCCTGTCTTATTGACATTTAGTATACACAGTATTCAGAATATAAATATCTTTATTTACTTTTAACACTTTGCCGCTCATTAGGAATAAAGCCAGAAGCACCAGTATGGAACACTCTAATAAGTTTATCATTAAACAGTTCAACTATGTGATCTGCTTTTGTCACCTGATTCCCATCTCCATCCACTATCATTTTTCATTCTGTTTGCCACATAGCGAAAAGATTCCTTGGGATTCTCCTTGGTCTACTCTCATATTCTAATTTTTCTCCCCTTATAATACTGGTCACTTTCCTACCCCAAGCCTTATATCTCTTATTGCTGTCAACAATTTTTTCTTATGTATCTCCCATGCACTAACAACCTCCTCATCCTTGAAATTCTTTCATCACTTGCACTGCTGCAAGTTGGTTTTAAGTCTATAATAGTTGCCTGCCTTATAATTCTGCATCTTTCTGTTTTGATACCTCTCCATGCCACATAATTCATTCATTCTCCAAGTCAGGATTACATGGTCACAGTCACGTCCTCTAATGCAGTGACCAAATTCAGAACTCTCGATTCTCATGTTCCCTCCATCTCATTTTACCTAAGACAGTTATCCTTCAAGAAATCCAAAAATTCAGTTCCCTTATTACTGCATGCTGTCTCTTCTGCCCAGTTTATATCACTGTAGTTGAAATCCCCCATAAGGATCACTTGCTTTGTGCTTTGCCAAAGTAATTTGCCTAAATGTTTCCTGTTCATCACCATCTATATTCCCTGGTCTGGAGCAATATCCCACTAAATATCTTGTCCTATAACATCCATCGGCCATACACTCTCAAAGCCATTAGTGATATTTTCACTGAGATTCTCACCCTGAGAGCATACAATTCATCAGTCATCATGAGTAACACTCCACCACTACCACCACATTTACCTTCTCTATCCTATTTAAATATGCGACACTGTTTGATTTCTAGTCCTGTTAGAATATCCTCCTCAGTTAACCAAGTTTCACTTATACAAAGAACTTTTGGAGAGACTGAGTGAAATCAATTCCACACACTCATTCCCTTTATTACTAATGCTCCTAGCATATGTATACAGAAAAATCAGTGTATTACTAGCCTTCTTGTAGCCATTATCACTCCTTTCATACTCCACCTGACTCTATAATATAGTGTACACCCTTCATTTCTCAAGCTGCTATCTCTGCTTGAGGCCATCCCTTGAACATTCCACCTGTGAAATTTTAGTTTGCCTCTCCTGACACACACACTCACTTGCAAAGAAAACAACAGTCTCTACATATGTGTACCCTTCTGCATTCAAATGCAATCCATCTCTTGCATACTGGGGCTACATAATGCTGCAGCAACACGCATCTTTTCTCCGACATATCTGCTGCACTATGTCTTACATCAACCTCAAATCTCATTCTAATAAATGTCACATTTTTTAATGAACATGCGGTCTTCATGTTCAGTATTACTTCATACAGCAGAGTTGTCCATGATCTGGGAGATGTTAACTTCATGAAATCACAATTTTTTTTTCAACATAGCCCGTTGCACTTTTATATGCATTCAGATGGTAGAACTGTAGACCTCTATGATGACAACACAGTTTGCCAACAATTTTTTTTTTTTCACCTTTATGTCCTAAATTCAATGAAAAATTAAGCTGAATATAATTACGTGCATTATATTATATTTTGAAATAAAGCTAAATGAAATTAAATATAATTCCATGTTAAACTTTAAGTGCTTAGTTTTTTTCTGATTTTCATTTGCTTATAAAATATCCTACTTAAAATATTTTCCTTGCCATTTGTAATCTAGCATTTCCCCCTACTCCAGTTAAAAGTATAGTGTTTAAAGATAATCAACCTCTCATGGTAGATATGCAACAGTATCATGAAACACAAATGGTATGTTTCTTTCTTTTCTTTTCTTTTCATTTCATTTTTTTTTTTTTTACTTATATCCTTTTATTCATTTTAAGCTTGTTTTTTCTCATTATTTTAAGAAATAAAATAGGTAGAAAATTTTTCATAATTTGAATAGATCTTATATGCTTTAATTACAGAGTGAGTCATTACTTTTCTTAGATTGGAGTCTCATAAATGTATTTCCAGTCATGGATATATATATATATATATATATATATATATATATATATATCAACCCAGAGGATGTAAATCTGCAGTCAGCAATAAATGGATAGTTACAAGTTGTTGAATTCCCAATTATATTTATTAGGTGTATTTTGCACATTTAATAAACACCTATTTAGATTTGTCCCATATCGTTCCATCTGTTCACAAATTATTCCCAGACTCTAACTGGACAAACTTTATTGAAATTGAGTATTTGGAATCCTTATAAAAATTTTTTCGTGCCATCTAAATTTTTGTTTCAGTCATTTGTGATTGTGAACCATTTGCCAGGACACAAAAGGAACAAAACATATGAAAATTGTATATTGCAATAAATCCACCTCTGGGAGAATGTAATTCAATAAAATTTGGGATGAATATACGTATATGTGTGCATGTATATATATATATTCATCCTAAATATATAAATATAATAAATATATATGTTGCACCATCATTTTGTGTTAGTTTAAGGAAATTGATCACCTAAATACCAAATTGCCATCCCATCCTCATATCATGCACTTACTGTGGGAATGCACAATGAGAAGATTAGGATTGGACATAAGATCAAAAAGCTCTGGTCAGTTCTCCATTCCTTAAAATGCTATGTAGAGATCTTCTCCAGTTATCTAGCCTTGATTGTTAAGTGTCCCCTGCATTCTATTTCAGATACATAACAGGATTAGAACAGATAATTTGGAAGAAAATTGAAAATAGGCAGTTAGTAATGATGTAAATTCTTCCTTTATTGGTATCATGTATACCCCCATGAGGGCACATATCATAAATTTGATGATGATAACAAAAATATGCCAATGTTTTTTGGTTTCTGTTTCATTCTAATACTTTTTATTTGCAACATTTATTAATATGATTCATTAATTTATTAATAATTCTAAACTGGCTGGATTAAATTTACATCAAAACTTAATTTGTGGAGTCACTTCAACTCTCATTTCAGTTTGACCATTATTAATATCTAAATTAGGAAAAACAAAATTGCATGTCTGGACTGTCAAAAAGGAGTTCAGTGCTATAATAAATTTAGTTTAATCCTGAAAATCCTGAAAACAAATCTGAAAATAAACCCCAACTCAACATCACCAGAGTTAAAGATCGGTACTATCAACGTAAGAAGCCTGAATGGCAAAGAAATGGAGCTAGCTGAGGAATTAGATAAGTACCAGATTGACATAATAGGGGTGACTGAAACAAAAAAGACCAAAACTGGTGAGATCTTTCTGAGCAATAAATACAAAATGTTATATTCAGGCAATGACAATCAAGGAAAAGAAGGAGTATTCAACACAAAATACGAGGCTAATCTTCTTGAATGGCAGTCAGTCTCAAGTAGAGTAATGTGGGCAAATATGAGAATGGGGAACTGGACAATGAGAATTATTTGTGCCTATGGTCCCACAGAAGGTTCTACTAAGGTAGAAGTGGAGGAATTTTTTGAGGCTTTAGAAAAAGCAACTGACACAATGAAAAATGAAAAGTTGGTCCTTGTTGGGGATCTAAATAGCAGAGTAGGAAATAATTGTGAGACATACAAAAATAAATTGGGAAAATTTGGAGAAAAGAGCAAAGCTAATAATAATGGCAAATATCTGTTGGATTTCTGCTCAGGACATGGACTGGTTATTACTAACACCATGTTCCAACATAAAAATGTGCACAAATTCACATGGAGAGAAGAGGCTAGGAATAAGAAAAGTCTCATTGACTATGTTATTGTTGATAGTGATGTTTTCTCCCTGGTGCAGGACACCAGAGTGTACAGAGAATTTGAAATTGGAAGTGATCACTATTTAGTCTTGAGCAAGATAAAATTGAATTTCATATTGAAAAGAATAACATGTAAGAAAGTTTTAAAGCGAATAAAAGTTGAGCAGCTCTCAGATGTGAGCTGTAGACTAAAATACACAAAGATTATTGAAGAAAAAATGAAAGAGTTTGAGAACAGGAATCAAACCTTGGAGATTCAGTGGCAAACTCTGAAGAAAACATTGATTGATTCTGCCAGAGAGGCATGTGGTGAGGTTGTCTGTAAGGATAAAAAAATCAGAACTCCCTGGTGGACACAGGAAGTTAAAGAGGCAGTGAAGGAAAAGAAGAAAGCATACCAAAAGTTCCTGTCAAATAAGTCAGCTTGTGCTCTTAGAGAATATAGAGACAAATGCAAGAATTCTGTGTAAAACTAGCTAAACAAAAGTCATGGGAGGACTTTGGCAAGAATATAGAAAATAAATATCAAGAAGGTGGCAAAATATTCTGGAGGTTGTTGAAGAAGCTTAAGAATGGAGGAAAGAGTGCTATAAAAGGAATTAGAGATGATAAAGGTGACATGAAAATGGAAGAAAAAGATATCCTTGAAGTATGGAGTAATTACTTTGAAAAACTGCTAAATGAAACAAGCAGTGATGACAGCACAGTGATAAAAAACACTGACCAGGCATGCAGTCAGGAATACATATCCATACTTGAAGTAGAAAAAGCCATCAAAGGCTTGAAATGTGGAAAGGCAGCAGGAGTAGATGATATTCGACCAGAAATGCTCAAGTATGGAGGTATAAGAGTCTTACAGTGGCTGTACTGCGTAGTTCAGAAAGCCTGGACAGAGGGACGAATTCCCGATGATTGGAGTAGAGCTCTCATAGTACCCATATATTAAAAGGGAAATAAAACTGCATGTGAGAATTACAGAGGTATTTCCCTACTGAGTGTTCCTGGCAAGATCTATGCAAGTATACTTGAGAAGCGGTTGAGAAGAATTGTGGAAGAAAAGTTTGGTGAAGAACAAACTGGATTCAGGCCAAATGGAGGCTGTCAGGATCAGATTTTCACTTTACGACAAATAGTCGAGAAAGCATGGGAATATAACAAAGATATGTATTTAAGTTTTGTCGATCTGGAAAAGGCATATGACAAGGTGCCAAGAGAGAAGCTATTCAATACGCTGCAGTTATATGGTGTCAATGGGGCATTATATCAAGCAATACTTATTCTTTATTTGAGTTGTAAGTCAGCAGTTAGAATTGAAGGAAGTACAGGAAGATGGTTTAATGTTAAATCTGGTGTGAGACAAGGATGTACATTATCCCCTCTGTTATTCATTATCTATATGGATCACATTATGAAGGAAAGTGGTATTAAACATGATATCAAAATTGGAGATGTTAATGTCAGCTCTTTGCTTTATGCGGATGATGTTATACTTCTAAATAAATCCGCTACAAGTCTGCAAGATTCTCTGACTAAATTGAATAGCTGTTGTAATAGATATGGTATGAAGGTCAGCAGTATAAAGACAAAAACAATAAAAATAGGCAGAATCATTGAAAATGTCAATTGTGTTGTGAATGGAGAAAACCTGTGGAACAAGAAAAACATTTCAGCTATTTAGGCACGATTTTTACTGAAGATGGTAAATTAAATATAGAAATAGACAACAGAATCAGCAAAGCTGGTATGGTGGGAAGTCAATTGAATAAATTCATATGGAATAAGAGAGAAATTAGTCGTAACACTAAATTAGCTGTGTACAAGACAGTGTTCAAACCAGTTTTAACTTATGGATCTGAGAACTGGGTCAGAAGTAAAACACTTGATCAAAGACTAGAGACCACAGATATGAGAGTCCTGAGAAAGATTATAGGCATGAAAAGATGGCATCAATGGCAGTATCATATTAAAAACGAGGATATTAGGAAAGAACTTGACATTGTCAGCATCCAGGAATGTGTTAGCAGAGCTAATCTCAGGTGGTATGGTTCACTTAAACAGAATGGGCAAGGAAAGATTAGCGAAACAATTGTTCTCTGCCAGGTTGGCAGCAAAACAACCCAGAGGAAGACAAAGATATAGGTGGATTGATACGGTACAAAGTGCTTTAGACGAAAGAAATATATGATCTGATAATGTTGGAGTGTTGACAAGTAACAGACTGATTTGGAGGAAAATTGTAGATAGGAAATTAATAATGTAATTTTTTTCATGTAGTACTATCATATCCTGTACACCCCTTGAGGGTACATGGCAGGAATTTGATGATGATGACGATAGTTTAATCCTTTATCCAAGTGAGAGCAAACAAAGTTTGCACCTGAAAATATCTTCAGGTCTGAATATGGTGTTGTACTGTCTTACCTGGGTAAGTAGTACAACACCTGGCAACTCGTAGCAAAGGTGGAGCAAGCTACCAATACTCCTATCCTAGTACCAACACTCCTATCCTAGTATCTCTCATAATGCAAAATCCATCTCCTTGCGGATATGTATAATGTTATGCATTAAGGGATTGGCCACTACCCAGACTAGTTTCGACCTTTATTGAGGTTCAGTGGGAGCCAGGCCCTGAGTTGGAGATACAAGGCAGAAGCAATAGCAAGGTCATCTTTACCTATAGGAGTTGCCAAAAGGTTTGCCACCTCTTTTTTATTAAATTACTCTGGATTTAGAGAAAGATGTTGAAAGTTTATTTTTCACTTGGTTAGACTATAATAAATTTAGTTTAATCCTTTATCCAAGTGAGAACAAACAAAGTTTGCACCTGAAAATATCTTCAGGACTGAATATGGTGTTGTACTATCTTACCTGGGTAAGTAGTACAACACCAGGCAACTTGTAGCAAAGGTGGAGCAAGCTACCAACTCTCCTATCCCAGTATCTCCCATAATGCAAAACACATCTCCTTGCAGATATGTATGGTGTTATGCATTAAGGGATTGGCCACTACCCAGACTAGTTTCGACCTTTATTGAGGTCTCTTCAGTGCGAGTCAGACCCAGAGTTGGAGATACCAGGCAGAAGCAATAACAAGGAGATGTGTTTTGAGGCCCAGATTAGTTTCGACTTTTATTGAGGTCTCTTCAGTGGGAGCCAGGCCCAGAGTTGGAGATACCAGGCAGAAGCAATAACAAGGAGATTATTATTATTATTATTATTATTGTTCCGGGCAACTCCAAGCATCATGTCAAGATGTTAGATGGCCCTAACATCATGTCAAGAACAACTATTCGACATTCACACAGTATCTATCATACCTTGCCATGAACTCATTCACGGTCGTAGCACCCACAACAGGCTCTGGAAGCTTATTCCACTCATTCACTACTCTCCAAGTAAAAAACCTAGCTCTAACACCCTTGTCAACAACGCTCTTGCCCAGCTTCCATTCATGGACCCTAGTCCTCCCACCACCAGTCATATTTTCAAAAATATCTTCTGGATCAATCTTATAGAAACCCTTCAGTAATTTGAATGACTCAATCATATCACCCCTCCTTCGCCTATCGACCAATTTCTGCAACCCACAAATCTTCAACCTATTCTCATAAGGTTCATTCCACAGACCTGCTATCATCGTGGTCACTCGTCTCTGGATCCTCTCCACTTCCTCCCCATCACGAAGAAACCCTGGTGCCCATAACTGGGCACAGTAGTCCAGATAGGGGCTTATCAAGGCTCAATACAGAGGAACAACAACTTGTTTGTCTCTGCATGTTAAAGTATTTTTCAGAAGCCAAGTGATTTGGTGAGCTGTTTTAGTCACTTTTGCAATGTGCCCCCTAAACTTCATTTCCCTATCCACCAGCACTCCCAAATCCCTGGCCTCTTCAATCTCCTGGAGTACAGTTCCACCAATGCGATATACTGCTGCTATTCTTTTCACCCCGAAGTGCATAACTTTACACTTTGGCACATTAAATTGACATCCATTTTTCCTAGCCCAGTCCTCCAAACTATCCAAATCATCCTGTAAAATTTTGACATCCTGTGCACTCATAATTGCTCTACCCAACTTTGCATCATCAACAAACAAGTGAACACTTCCTCTCAAATCCTTTCCTATATCATTCATGAACAAATTGAAAAGCAGTGGTCCAAGAACAGAGCCCTGTGGCACTCCACTAGTCACAAGCCGTCTTTTAGACTCCACTCCTGAATAAACCACTCTCTGGTATCTCTCCTTCAACCACCCTCCTATCCACCTCACCAACGCTATATCTATCCCCATCTGCTCCAGTTTACTGATTAGGGTTCTATGTGGTATCCTATCAAAAGCCTTGGCAAGGTCCAGTAGTATTACTGTAAGCCCATTACCCCTATCCAGTTCAGCCGTCACTGTGTTATAAAACATGAGCAAGTTACTGAGGCATGATCTACCCTTCACAAAACCATATTGTCCCCCCCCATGCAATATCCTATTTTCATGTATCCAATCCTGTATTCTTTTCTTGACTAATTTCTCTAAGACCATGACAATGATTCCTGATATGCTAATCGGTCGGTAATTTACAACACCAGTCTTGGAACTACCTTTATGCAGTGGAACTATTTTCCCCTCTTTCCACCCCCTCGGGACTAACCCAGACCCGAGACTCAAATTAAACAAAATGGTCAAGGGTACTGACAATTCTTTAGCTGTTTCTCGTACAACACGAGCTGGTATACCATCCAATCCCACAGATGTATTGACATTGAGGTTATGCAATAGACTACTCACCTCCCCTTCATTCACCACAATTCCTATATAATCTACTGGTACATTCGTTTCTGCAATGTCACCACCTGGATGATATATTCTTGCAAAGTGCTCACTCAGTAACTCAACTATATCAACTGATTCAGTTACTTCCCTACCATCGGCATTCTTTAAAATCATTCTGCCATGTACATTTTTCCTTTTAATTGCTACATATCTAAAAAACTGTTTAGGATTCTCTTTAGCCTGCATGGCCAATGTTCTTTCGTAATCCTTTTTTGCTTTTCTTACCACACTCGTTACCCTTCTGGCCTGCGCTTTATACTGTTCGTGTGCCTGCCGTTCACCTTTCTCCTTTAAATTCCCTCCATAGTTGTTTCTTTTTTTGCAGCTCAAGCTTAATGGGTGTTATTCATCCATTTAACCCCTAGTTGATTTATTATCGGACTCTAGGTATACATTCAGCCATTGCTTCATGCAAACACTTCTTAACTACCTCCCATGCACTATCAACTTCTAGTCCTTGCAGTTGTACATGCCATGGCACTGAACCAATCAAACTCCTAAGCTTGTCATACTTTCCAGCCTGATAATTCCATATGTACCCTGTCTTAATTGAAAATTCTACACCTTTAGCCACCTCCCAAGTCCAGACCCGATGATCACTCTCACCAATTGGTGGCAATGTGGTCATATTTGTTACATCCAAATCCTCAGATGTAATTACTAGGTCAAGCACTCTCTGACCCTTAGTATTTTCAATTACATGCTGTCGCAGATAGTTATCCCTTAATAACCGCATAAAATCCATTTCCTTCCTCCCGTGTGTCCTCTCCTCACTTCAATCAATGCGACCATAGTTGAAATCTCCCATAATAATCACCCTCCTTCCACCCATTTCTTCTATTTGCTTGTGCATACTGTCACCACCATCTTTTCCATCACCTGGTCTATAGCAGCACCCAATTGTATATTTAGTTCTGCTAGCCACAATCTCACACCAAATGGCCTCAAATGTGCTCTTTTCTCTATCTTGCAATTTAACTTCTATTCTCCTTGGCTGTAGCTCATCAGCTATCATCAACAATACTCCTCCCACCGTTTTATTCTCCCTGTCATTCCTGAACACACTATACCCATCACATTCAATCCCACTAGCTATATCATCTACAGTCAGCCATGTTTCACTAATACCAATAACCCGTGGTCTGGAAGTGCCAACCATGGCCAAAAACTCTTCCTTCTTGTTCCTAATACTCCTAGCATTAGTGTACATGAATTTATGACCCCCATTAGCCCCAACCCTACCTTGATGCCTTATATTAACTATCCCGCTCTGATTTGTTGTCCTTATTTGCTCAGCATATTATATTCATTCTTACATTCAACTGCCTCCCCAAGGAGATGTGTTTTGAATTATGGGAGATACTGGGATAGGAGCGTTGGTAGCTTGCTCCACTTTTACTACAAGTTGCCTGGTGTTGTACTACTTACCCAGGTAAGATAGTACAACACCATATTCAGTCCTGAAGATATTTTCAGGTGCAAACTTTGTTTGCTCTCACTTGGATAAAGGATTAAACTAAATTTATTATAGTCTAACCAAGTGAAAAATAAACTTTCAACATCTTTCTCTAAATCCAGAGTTCAATGTTATTGTATGTTTCATAAACATGCAATAACTTTGGATACACTTACCAGATTTTTATTTTAAAAAAAGTACCTGCTTTCTACAGTTCTTTGAATAGTGTAAATTTATTATTATTATTATTATTATTAAACAAAACCTCATGGAGTCAAAGACTCATCTAGGAGGTCCTTTTATCTTACACACACATCTCATCATACCGTGTCTTAAACACATTCAAACTACTTGCAGACACCACGCTCTCAGGCAAGGCATTCCAATCACTCACAACTCTGCACGAAAAAAACCTGCCTCTCACTCCCTTACTCACATCCTCCTTATACAATTTCCAGGGATGACCCCTGGTTCTCCCCTGATCTCCCACTATTCTCTGTAGAACTTCTCCACCATTGATCCTATAACAACCCCTTACCAACTTGTAGGTCTCTATCATATCTCCCCTCTTCCTTCTCTCCACGAGACTCTGCAAATTACATCTTTTCAATCTTTCCTCATACTCAACATTCCAGAGGTCAGAAACTACCTTAGTCAGTCGCTTTTGGACCCTTTCCAACATCTCTTCATCCTTCTGAAAACCCGGTGACCAAATCTGGGCACAGTAGTCCAAGTGTGGCCTAATCAAAGCCTTATACATTGGAACAAGTATCTCCCTACTTCTACATGTCAGTGTCCTCCGCATCATTCCCAGAAGTCTTTGTGTTGTCTTCACAATTTTGGCGATGTGTCCCCTAAATTTTAGATCCTTATGCACTATCACCCCCAGATCTCTTATTTCCTCTACTTCCAACAATATATTCTCACCAAGCAAAATTTCTGCATCCCATCTTTGTTTTCCAAATTTTAAAACTTTACATTTTGCGACATTGAACTCACATCCCCATTTGCTTGCCCATCACTCAATTTATTCAAGTCTTCTTGCAAGGCCACAACATCTTCACTACTCTTTATGGTTCGTCCCAACTTTGCATCATCTGCAAACAACTGAATATCTCCATCCAAATCTTCACCAATATCATTAATATATAAGTTAAATAGTAATGGCCCTAAAACAGACCCCTGAGGCACTCCACTAGTGACTTTCCTTTTCCTGGATATTGCACCCCCATACACAACTTGTTGATACCTATCAGATAGCCGGTCTCCAATCCAATGCACTAATCTAATATCCAACCCCATCTGCTCTAGTTTGACTGTCAACTTATCATGAGGTACTCTGTCAAAAGCCTTTGCGAAATCCAAGTATATTACTGTGTATCCTTCTCCTCTGTCCAAGGAAGCAGTCACTTTATTGTAATAAGTAAGTAGATTACTAAAACATGACCTCCCTTTAGCAAATCCATGCTGTCCATCAAAGATTATACCATTGTTGTCAACCCAACTCTGGATCCTAGTTCTCACAAGCTTCTCCAACAACTTAACCACAACACCTGACACACAGATAGGCCTATAGTTATCATAGATATCATGATTGTTCTTATAAAAAAAAAAATTGCATGGAAAATGATGTTTATTTGTAAAACTTTTGTAAAACTGGTCCCCTACAGCAAGATTGGTATGTCATTGAGGGTGTCACTCTCACTGCATGTGGGAAGAGTGGAGGAGGGACAGAATTTGTTTGTGTGGGGGGAACCAGTTTGTGAGTGGTGTGGACAAAATACATTTTGCAATCTTGAAATAAAAAAAAAAATTTCACATAATATGAAAACAGTAACAGAAAGCTTCATGCAACACATCTTATCCCTTTGGAGTTATGTATACATTGTGGTTTCTTTGCAGAGCACATCTAATGGTTTGTCACTTGCTTGCCAGATGGCAGACCAAAAGTATGAAAGGATATTTGAATTCATACTCAATGCAAATTGCATGATGTTGGTATGAACATGTTAAAATGTGAAAAGCATGGAACCATAGAAGGTTCGTTACTGAAAGAATAGAAAAAAGAGGAACTTCGTCAATATTTTTGAAAAGCTTTGATAGGAGTAAATTTAGAAGTTTGGCAATAATTGTAAATGAGTCAGTGTAGTAGGTTAAAAGATTAATGGAGAATGGTGTATAGTTTTTAGATGATTGGAGAAAATTTCATAGATGAAAGGATTGTACGTGACTTATAGACTACAGTTGAATGGATTTGCAGATAGGTTCAGTATCGTAGCTGGATTTTTCGCACCCTTGGCAAATTCGTAACTGAGTACATTTTTTAGTGTGACAGTTTCTGTAAGTGATAAAATATCTTGTCACTGGCACACACTGCTCATGCATGCCATGGGCATTGATAACTGCTCCAATGCCATATCATTCGAATCTTGTCATGTAAGGATAAGGAAGTCATTTTTCCTCTTTGTAAGGCTTTGATAAGACCACACCTGGATTATTGTGTGCAGATTTGGTCTCCCGGGTTCCAAGGGGAGAAAGAAGCTGTTGTAAACTTGCAAAGAAGAGTTACAAAGATTATATCCTGATTTTGGGATTTAGATTATGAGGACAGATTACGAGTATGTGAATTGCAGACTCTAGTTAACAGGAGAAAGAGGGGTAATATGATAGAAGTCTCTAAACTTTTGAATGGTGTTATAAGATATCGATTGATGAAATTTTCCGTTATATGGAAGGTAGGGAGAGAACATGAGGGCATCCATGGACGTTTGTTCACAGTCAAGAAAGAGATAAGAACTAGATTTTTCTCCCAGAGAGCAGGAATGGAATAGTTTGCCATTAATAGTAGTGAGTGCATCTAGTGTGAATGAATTTAAGGGAAGGTATGATAGCTGGTTTGGGTAATTTATAGCCTCCCTTGATGAGTCCCTGACTCCCTGAAGGTCTCAGATAATAATAATAATAATAATAATTTTTACACTACTGGTTAAGTATCTGAAGAAAGTTTTATTCACAGTATTGACGCTTAGGTGCTAGTTTACATTAATTTTGCACTTTAATGAAATAATTTGCAGCACGAAGAGAAATAAGTAAACAACAGGTTTAATTGATTTCAGTATTCTGTCTCAGTGAAAGAGATGTCATCAGGAATACACAAGAAACAATAAGTGGAGGAAATGAGATAGAATAAATAAAGACTAAAGTCTTATGAGGGCTGCCCTCTATGGGTGCTATTGGGCTAGCCTTAGATGGGTAGGAGAATTAAGGTCTTCCAAATTTTAGGAAGTTTGCAACCATATTTATTAAGAAAAACTTGAAAGACTCTTTTTAGAATCTGCAACAAACTTAAATAACTGGCCTAATCTTAATCGATATGTTGGCATTAAACTTCCCAAATTTAGGGAACTTTAATTCTTAGGCCTCCTGCATCTAAGGCTAACCAACAGCACCCATAGAGGATGTCCCTCATAAGACTTTAGTCTTTATTTATTCTGGCCATTTCTTCCACTTTTTTTGTTTGTTTGTTATTATAATTTTAACATTGTATTCCTGATGATGTCTATTTGACTGAGATGCAGTACTGAAATCAATTAATCCTGTTGTTTACTTATTTCTCTTTGTGCTGTAAATTATTCCATTAAAGTGAAGTATGAAAGTTTTGTTCATTAATAAAATGGAAGTGTAAAATCCTGGAAACTAAGCCTATAAGTAGAATAGAAGTAAACGATATGTATAAGTCCCCTTAAAACTAGTAAATGATAAGTGTAAAAATGAGAAAGATTGAAGAATGTTGAAACACAATTTCTCAGTCTGAAATTGGAATGTGACAGTCATTAAAAGATGCAAGAGTACCTGGTTGAAGGGAATATCATGTATACTTAAGTGAATGTTGCAGTGTTATGTATACTAATGCCAGAAACAAGAAACAAAAGTAAGAGGGTTTTGGCTTTCATTAGCTTGACTTGGCCAAAAATTGTACACATTAATAAGACTTTGAAGATGTAAAATGATATTGTCGCAGGGATAGAATGTGTAAAGGAATATTTTATCTTCACAGAATAAGACCACCAAATGAGTATTTGCTAATGACAGCAGAAGAATTGCAGTCAACAAAAGGAGATGTTTAGCAAGAAAACTGAGTTGAGTGATTCAGTGCATTTGAAGCTTTCTGGCATGAGATACAAGTGAATAGGATAAAATAAATAATTGGTTGTTGTCCAGGAGATTCCAAGGGAGATGTGGATGACATGCATTAACAAATTAGCTCACTGAGCACAGGGCAGGAAGTGATTATGGAGGACTTCAACTGTGAGGACATCTCGCAATGAGTCTTCGGACTCCTTTGAGGTGTCACAAATAATAATAATATTCAATTTGTGGGTGTGGTCTTCACTTGGAAGGTTGTAAGCATGTTTTTTTGTTTTTTTTTATGTTGCTTCCACCCATGAAAATTATTTGCATACCTATTGTACATTTGTATCATGGGTGGGTGGGTTAAAGATTCCCCCCACTTTTTATCAGTTTTATGTATTTTTCATTTATTTTGTACATAGTCTGGAAGCCCCCCACTTCAACCCTCCAATAAGTGGGAGATGTGGTTTTATACCATATGATGCAATTCATCTCCCACCTATAGGTTACTAACTGCCTAGCGGTTAGTGTACCAACTTTCTAATCAACAGGCTGCAAGTTCAAATCCTGTCATGTATGTATGTATGTGATTGTCTTTAGGTGAGAGATGATCTTTGTCACCTAGTGTGTCACCACTGCCCTACGTTTTGGAAACCTAAAACGGTTAGTTTTAAAGTTAAAAATGCTTTACGTTTGGTATTTAGAACACTTTCCGGACTATGTGAAAAATAAATTTAAAAAAAAAAATATATATATATATACACACACACACACCGACTTGATTGGATGAGTGGTTAGCATATCCGCTCTCTAGCCAAGAGTCTGCAGGTTTGAATTCCACGTAGGCATGGATGTTTGTGATTATCTTCTCTCAATATGGACTGGGTCACCATGGGAGTAAGTAGACCCAAAACCTCTGCAATGGGAAAGGCCTTCACCCTGCAGTGGGTAGAAAAATAGGCTGTAATTTATATATATATATATATGTGTGTGTGTGGGTGGGTGGGTGGGTGGGTGGTCTGAAAAGTTCTCAGCCTAACAATGAAAATAATTTATAATTTCAAAATTATTTTTATTTTTCAACATAATCTCCCTTAAGACTAATACATTTATTCCAGCGACATTATCCTGTTCCTGTAGTGGTTTTCAGTAAGATCTGCAAAATACCCCTCTACAGTTGCAATCATCTTGATTCGAAGAAAAACTCTGACTAGCAAGAAAGATTTTTAGTTTTGGAAAGAGATAGAAGTCAGTGGGAGACAAATCTGGGGAATAGGGTGGATGTTCCAATAATTTCTAGTGCAGATCCCTTAATTTTCCCATTGCCAAAACACCTTTGTGGGCAGGTGCATTGTCCTGATGAAAGATGATTTTTTCTTCTGCAAACCGGGTCTTTTCTTACGAATTGTTTCATCTAGTCTGGTTAAAAGATTGGAATAATATTCCCTGGTTATTGTTTTACTCTTTTCAAGATAATTAATAAATAAAATGCCTCTAGCATCCCAAAACACCTATGCGATGACCTTGTCTTCTTTGATGCCGAACCCCGCTTTTGTTCACTGTTTTGACTGCTGTTTGAATTCTGGTGTGTACTGGTGAATCCAAGTCTCATCCACAGTAATAAATCAATGCACAAAATCAGTTTTATTCTTGTTGAAATGCTCCAAACACTGTTCAGAGATTTTCATACGAGTGTTTTGATCAGCAAGGCACCCATCTTGTGCAAAGCTTTTTCATTTGCAGTTCTTCATGCAAATATATCCTACACATTCTTGCAAAATGCCTATAGTCTCAGCAATTTCACGCACTTCAATTCACCCATCATCCAATATCATATCGTGCACTGATCAATGATTTATGGTGTAGTTACACTTTTTAGACGTCCTTCACACAGATCATCTTCAAGGCTGGTACAGCTTCATTTAAACTCGGCAGCCTATTTCTTAATTGTTGAAAATGAAGGAGAAGGGTGCCCATAATCTTTTATGAACTTTGAATGAATTTCTTTTGGCATTAAATATTCTTTTACAAAGAATTTTATAACCACATGATACTCAATTTTATCCACTTCAGGGGATATAGACAACGCTTTGGCTTCCAACAGCTGTATAAAAAAACTACTTGATAGAATGACTTGCAATTTCACATGGATGCTTAAGACGAATGTACCAACTTAGAAAAAAAATCTTGCCGATAGTGTTGCCATTTATGGTCGAGGCTGAGAACTATTCAGATCATCTTCGTAAGAGTAGAAAAAGATTAAGAATAAGAGTTGAAAAAAAAAATCCTTATTCTACCAATGATGCTAATGTACCATAGGGTTACAAAAACATTTCATGAGTTGGAGCACCAAAAATAAATAAAACATTACAAAGAGGTATATGTGGAATTATAAAGCTTCTAGTTATGACAGACTCATGAAGCAGCTTGGAGCAGTTTAGTATCATGAGAAACTGTAAGGGCAGGCTGTCTGTAGTGTTTGGAAAATAGCCATAGGATACTTATAAGCAATATTAGATTGCCCAGGTTCAATAGGATAAATTAGATAAGTGATAAATGCATATCACTATTCATGGATCTGCAAAAAAAAATAATACAAAAAATAAAGAATGTGGAATGTGTATGGTTTATCCTTCACCCATTCACGACACTAACATACTTGAGGTTTATAACCATTTGTTGCTGGGAGTCACAGTAATGCAATGAATGATGTGACTGTAATTGACTGGAAGTGTTTGGGTTATGAAGAAATTTCAGCCATTGGATTGAACAAGATACCAGTCTGCTTTTTTATAGATGGGTGTAAGATAAATGGCAGTGCCCTTAACTTCACTGTTTAAGACTTAAATTATAATATTTATATAATTTTATAATTTATTATATTACAGTTTATATTATAATTAAATTATGATAAACACTAAATTATGTTCTTCTTTTAATCATACACCCAAGTGTAAGCAAATAAAGTTTGCTCATGAAGTATCATCACGGCTTGGTTTATTTGAGATCTTCTCAGTTAGAGTTGGACACAGGAAGTTAGTGAAGGAAATCAGTGCAGAAGGAATATATTTTCTATATACTTGTATATGACTAGATAGGAGAAAATGAGAAGACATGCCTACAAGTTGGGTAAGACAGTGGTATAAGGAATATTGGCAATCCGTTTACAGAGTCTGGAAGATAGATCATAGAATGACAGTTTGCTAAGTAGGTCCCTCAGCCAGATCTTATCAAATGTTTTTGAGATGTTGAGAGTGACTACATTAGTTTCTCCAAATTTTTTGATGGCAGAAACGATCATTGTGGTGAATGAGTGGAATTCATTGCCTGACTTTGTTGTGAGCTCTTCATCTGTAAATGAATTCAAGAAGAGATATGACAGATATTGTTTTGCTAGCTTGGGTCTCCCGCGATGAGTCTACTGACTCCATGGAGATACCCGTAATAATAATAATAATAATAATAATAGTAATGGTTTCTGTTATTTGGTCTGAGCAAATATTTGGATCAAGTGAGTTGACGCAGTAGTCAGACCTTGATAAGGAGAAGAAAGCCGTAGAAGTTGAGAACCAAGCTGTAAGAACTGATGCAGTGTTCGGAACATAGGAAAGAGGAATAGTCATGGAGGTTGTCCCATTTGGCACCCTTGTAGTGCCAAAAGGATATGCGACTGAGAACTGGGTGAAAGTTGTTCTATGGCAAAAGCGATTTGTATAAGATTTTGAGCTGTTACCAAGAAGAGAACTGACATCCACAATACATTTGGAAGAGGAGCTTTTTTGGAAGAAATCAAGTGTGTTGGTATTCAATCTGTAAATGAATTCAAGAAGAGATATGACAGATATTGTTTTGCTAGCTTGGGTCTCCCGCGATGAGTCTACTGACTCCATGGAGATACCCGTAATAATAATAATAATAATAATAATAGTAATGGTTTCTGTTATTTGGTCTGAGCAAATATTTGGATCAAGTGAGTTGACGCAGTAGTCAGACCTTGATAAGGAGAAGAAAGCCGTAGAAGTTGAGAACCAAGCTGTAAGAACTGATGCAGTGTTCGGAACATAGGAAAGAGGAATAGTCATGGAGGTTGTCCCATTTGGCACCCTTGTAGTGCCAAAAGGATATGCGACTGAGAACTGGGTGAAAGTTGTTCTATGGCAAAAGCGATTTGTATAAGATTTTGAGCTGTTACCAAGAAGAGAACTGACATCCACAATACATTTGGAAGAGGAGCTTTTTTGGAAGAAATCAAGTGTGTTGGTATTCTCAGTTCTGGTAGGGAGATTGACAATCTGTGTTGGTTGTTGATAATGGTAAACTCCTCAGCATCCTTGCCTGCTTGATCAGTGAAACTACAGAAGGGAAGTCAATTTGAGAGAAAAATGACCTCACAACTAAAGTCTGACCCCAGACCAAACTGGGAGGATTTGAGGTTTTGCAGTCGCTGACATGGGATGTCAGTTCTGGTGAATGTGCAAATCCTGCTCTTGTGAATGAACTGCATAGTGTGTGTGTGTGTGTGTGTGTGTGTGTGTGTGTGTGTGTGTGTGTGTGTGTGTGTGTGTGTGTGTGTGTGTGTGTGTGTGTGTGTAGTTTGGGCAGTTTAGGTGGACAGTGGTTGTTGATGTTGCCAGCTGGGGGGTTGGAATAGAAATTCTTGTTTACATGACTCTACATGATGGTGCACATCATTTATGTTGCTGTTTAGACTACAAATGCTGATAAAGTGGATATATTTTTTTTATAAGAATTAATGTGAAGTTGGTTTTTTTTTTTTAATTTTGTTTTTATAATTTCTTAAAATTGTTTTTTGCAGGAAAAAATTTTATTATCCACGGTGAAATCATTTTCTTCAAATTATAATCCATTGTATATGGAAAGGAAAATATAATAAGGAATGAGGCATGCAGTGAGGAGTGATGGTCCTACCTAACATTCCACCCACACAGAGGGAACTAAGTCTCCTGTTCATACATGGCTTCCAGGTAAAGTTTAACTTTACCTGGAAGCCCATGTTTAACTGTCCAGGTAAACTGTAAAAGTTTCTTTATAGTTTTCCCTGGCAACCAATGTCTTTTGTCTCACTCCAGTTGCAAACTAGCAAAGTAAGCAGCAGCAGGATTTTTTGATAGCTGATTTGGAAGCCTCCAGGTTCATTACTAACCGGTTTGGTCCCATGCACTAACCACCAGCAATTCTGCAGAACTGTTTAACTGCTGTACCCTCAAGTGGGGGAGGGTCTATGTCCCTACAGTGTGATTGGCATGTCAGTACGGGAGCCACTCACACTTCATGTGGAAAGAGGGGGGGTGGAGAAACTGGAATCCTTGTTCTAACAACCAAGCTAGCTGCAAACCACAAGGTGGTGGTATTTTACCAAGTAATGGCAGACATTGGTGGCAGTGCTCGCCAGGTATTGAGTGTACAATAGCACATTGGAAAGACAGCTGGGAGGATCACTATGACAAGGAGGACCTCACAAGGTGGTAATTATTCCCTTTTATAGAACTTTGATCAGACTTTACCGGGAAGTCCATTTTGGCTAGTTTTCATGGTTATGTGTAAATCTTAGAAGTGACATCTGTGTAACTCTCAAAGCTCTGAAATGTGAATTTATGACATTTAATTATGGGAGTAAACTGCAGAGCTTGATAAGAGGAGGAACAATGTGATTGAAGCACATAAATCATTCAGTAGCAATTATTAGACAAATAATGGAGGGGTTTGAATAAACTAGACAAATGGACACATGAATGAGGATGTCAGTTTAATGCAGCAAAATGTAAAGTCTTGAAGTTTGGGATGCATCGATAGGAGGTTCCATACTCAGTTAGAGGAGCTGTACTGGAGGAAGTAGGCGAGATGAGATCTGGGGGTAATGATTGATAGAAGCCTGAAATTCAGTGGACATATCGCAGAGGTGGTGAAGGTAACACAGAGGATTGCTGCAATACTGAGAAGGACGCTGACCTGCAGAGATAAAAGAGTTATCGTTCCATTGTATAAAGTCCTGATCAGACCATACTTAGACTGCTGTTCTCAAATTTTGTCCCCAGGATTTGAAGGATAAATTAACTGTGGAAAGGGTACAGAGGTGGATAACAAAGATGGTTTCAGGACTGTACAATGTTAGTTATGAGGATCAGCTTAGGGAATGTAGACTGCAGAGTTTGGTAGATAGAAATAGCAGAGGGTGATATGATTGAGATTTTTAAGCTGTTGAGAGGTAGTTACAGGGTTAACACTGGGGAGTTCTTTTGCTTGGTGGAACAGTGGGAAGGAGTGATAACAAGGACCCGCCCCCGGAAGTTACAAAAGGAAGCTGTGAGCAAGAGGGTGATGAGTGGTTTCTTTGCATGGAAGGTGGTTGAACTGTGGAATGCATTGCCTGATAGAATGGTGAGAGCAAGAACGGTCAATGAGTTCAGGGAGTGGTATGATAGACTTTGTTTCCTAGGAAACAAACTGTCCAGGTTGAGTCTTTTGACTCCATGGAGTCAAAAGACCTGAATAATAATAATAATAATGTTTGAAAGGATAAAAGAAGTAAGAATAGTATGCCATCTCTGTAACATGCATAACATTGTGATGAATTGGAATGTTTGTTAAGCAGATTTTGTGGTATCATAGAATTTTTTGAGTGTAAAGACTGTGAATTAAGATGTGATATTCTTACCATTTGGCATTTAAGATGAGTTTTTCACAATGAGCCTACTTGTTCTGTGGAGGTTGATTGTATTTTATAAATCATCATCATCATTCTAAGGACTATGGAGAGCTATCTCGTCCCGATCATCCTATATCCAGCCTTCCTCTTTAGTATCTTCTTATAAACACCACTCTAAGAATGTATGTTTTGACCATCCTCTTTTGCTGACAACAATCTTGGCATAATCCATTTGTTATGTTTCTATACATGTCCTAGGAATTTCATCTTTCTTTCTTTCTATGACTGTCTTCTTCAATAATCACTGCTCTTTTATTTTATGCAAAGACCTCCTCACTGTTTTCTCTCTCTCTTTTTCTCTAATAGTGCTTGCCAACAGTGCATTTCAATTATTGCAAATCTTTTCCAGTCTTCTGCTGCTATAGTCCTTCTCAAAACCATATAAGAATGCTTCAAACAAATGATTTTATAAATCTTTTCTGTATGTCTTTACTTATTTGTAACAAATTATCTCTTTTTCTTCAATACTTCTTTTACCATACCAATTCTTTGTATTTCTAACTTCCATCCTCTTGAATAGTTCCTCCAGGGATGTATGAATGATTTTACTTGTTCAATATTCGTAACTCTGATCACTATTTTAACAATCTTATTTTGTTCAGCATTGTTTTAGTTTTTTCCATATTCATCTTAAGTCCATAATTAGATAAAACACCATGTATCTACACTTCACCTTACCCCCCCCCCCTTTATTCCTTATTTTATTGTGATTTCATTGCATTTTCCTTGTAGGGGTTGAAATGCACAATCTTGACTTACACTTTTCTTTTTTTTTTTCCCCTTTATTTGTATCTTTGCTTTCTGGCTAGTATACAGTTGCTTAAATAGTCTTCTATCACTCCTATCAATTCCTGTTTCCTTCATTATTTGAAAATCTTCTATTGTACATCATTGAGTGCCTTTTCCAAATCTGTAATGGCAATGTGAGTAAATTAATTCACTTCAGTTCTTCGGTCTGTTCTGAAGGCTAGTTCCTATACAATTCTGGAATCCAAACTGATCGTGATCTAAATTGCCTCTAGCACAATTGCAAGAATTGACGGTACATTGCACTCTTCACTAGGAAAAGACCTGAGTTTGATTTTTGTCATGATGAGAGGAATTTTTAGGTGGGCTTTTTTCAGTTGAAGATGAGTTAGCTGATCTCGTATTCGAGGTAACAAGTTTTTTTTCTCTCCTGAAATCTCAGGTTTTTCATCCCATTCACAAAAATTGGCCATGAGAACACACACAATTTACAGATAGTATGTGCGAGTGTTGTTATGAGTGGTAAATGTTGCTGTGTGTGTTGATGGTTGTAGCACTGTGTAGTTGGAGGATTAAGTATGGGAGATGGTGAGTTGTTGTGGAATAGTGTATCCTCTCACAATGAATCCAGGTGACTCGTTAGAGGTGTCACTTAATAATAATAAAATAACATTCAATTTTTAATTTTATTCTATGTCATTATTGATTCATGATTGAATAAACAATGTTCAATATTTTTTAGTCTGTTGCATTCCCTTAATTGGGTATTGTTACCATCAAACCTTCATAGAAATCATATATTTTCTGTCTCTATCGATAGATTAACTTAATCAGTTTAAATAAAATGTCTTATGTTACATCTTCCAGATTTTTTTTTTTTATTTCAGTGATATTTCATCTATTCCTGCACTTTTCTAGTTAAGTAATTCATTAATTGCTCTTTTAATTTCTTTATCCAATATCTGTGGTCTGAGACTGCCATTTTCAACTTCATATTCTGTTTCAATAATTTCACTATTAAAATTTTCTCAAGTCTTCAAGATATTCCTTCTATCTCTTTGTTACCAGTAATTTTACTTTTTAGTTTGGAGATTGCAGTCTTGTGCAGCAGTTATTTGATATGTCTTATCAGCTGTTCCTGTTTTAATTATTTTATTCAACTAATTTACAAATGTCTTCTATCTAATTCTCCTTTGCATTTTTGAAATCTTCCTTAATCTTGTTCCTCAGTCTTTGATAGTGTTTTTTTACAATCTTCTTTTTCCTTCAAATCAGTATAATATATTAATAACATGCCATGCTCCTAAATAAAATAAGCACTATGTTATTTTGATTTGAAATTAGGGGAGCTTCATGTAAAACTTCAATAAATAGTATATCATTATTTTTCCTTGCATTATTTAGTTCTTGTATAAAATTAAATATTTCATTTGTAATCCAAGGCTTCCATGGTTGTAATTTTGTAACCCTTGTCCTCCGATCTTTTATTTGATGACTGTCCAGTCTTTCTCACTGTTCATCTCGAGCATGCAATCTGTTTCTTTTTAACTAGTTTTTTTATACATGAGGTTTCATGGTAAATTCTTTTGGCTTGTATAGATTGAATATGTCCTTTGATAGTGTTCCATTTTACAAATATCCAGCTGTGTATAATATTCCATGTACGTGTGGCCTTTCCTACATTGGACAAACTTCAAGAAGCCTCGAAATCAGACAGAAAGAGCATGCTGGGGATGTTAATCATAACAGGATGATTATCTCTGGTTTAGTGCATCACTTTTTAACTTCTAAATACTATAGACTGGGAAAATAGCTCTATGTTCTACATAAACGATGATTTCAGACACCGATTATTCAAAGAAGCAATAGTTGTCCTACGAACAGGCAACAACCTAAACAGAAATCAAGGTGCCATATTGAAAGAGACTTGGAAAAATTTGATCAATTCACTCAGTTTGAATTGATAAAATTCAAACCTTGAACACGCATTATAATCATATAATGCGTGTTCAGGACACTGACTAAAGATTCGCAATACATGCTGACATTGTCACGAGAATGCGTCAACTGAGCTACCTAATAGTCACTAATGGTTTTGTATTCTTTATCCTTTTGTACATTTATCATATTTTTTTTGTGTTACCATTCAAGCCTTGAGAAACTAGACAGTTGCTAGCGAAACTGGTAGGCATTATTGTATGAACATTTATATTAATTAAAAAACCTATGGTCACATAAACAATAATAAGTCTTATATTTTAACACTTCATGACCTTTACATGAATACTTTAAACAATCTAATGAAACACAAAGTACAGTGCCTAGAAAAAGAGAAATGCAGAAAGGCCAAGTTATTGAACCACCTCACATTCCTCAAAAGGTGTAGGGAATTTTCAATCAACCCTAAGTTCTTATTAATCAAAGGACATATTGAACATGAGGTTTCAGTACTTCAATATTCCATTTTCTCCTCCTTACTATGTATTTTCTTATGTTTTATTTTACATTTTTTAATAACAAGTGGTGACTGTATTCCAGCTCCTGGTTAGCTGTACCTTGATTTGAGTTGGTTTCTGTATCGCTTCTTGACTAGTATGTAATCAATCTGGTATTGTGCAACAACTGGTGATTTCCATATAGATCATCTTCATTTTTGTACTTCGAAAAGCATATTACCTAATGTATGGCCATGTTGTTTACAGAAATATTTTTTCTTGCATTTTTCTGCCTAGTACAAATCATAATTTCTTTGCAATTCACTGTCTTCTCCAACATAGCATTAAAGTCGTATGCTATAATTAAACGATATTATTATTCAGAGCCTCCATGGTCTCATTGACATTGTTGGAGGATCATTATCATAATTATGATTGATATGATAATTTTGTGTAATAATATCTACTTTTTTTTATGATATTATTATTTATTTATTATTATTTAGTCGTCTGCCTGTGCCTTTGTAATGTCTTTTTCTTATCAGTCGTAATATCGAGTTTATCGAAATTGCTTAAGCTAGTTCTTTATGCACAAAACTTGTGATAGACTAAAGGGATTAAGAATAATCACTTTCTATAGTCCCCCCCCATTTCTCTCAAGACTAGTAAGCTATTTCACATGCTCAGAGCATAGACTTAGGAAATGTTTCTGGCTGGAACCAATTCCTTAATCTACCTTGCTGTATTTCTCTTGTATTGATCCTTAAAATTTTATTTTTTTTATTTCGACTGCGCCATTAAGGATCGCATAAAAGAGTTGTTTTTATTTCCCTTACATGCAAAGAGAAACATTCAGCTAAGCATGAAATATACCTCTTAAGTTAACTCTAATTCACGCAACTCCTAATTCTTAATATCAGTCAGTCATGGCTATCACTATTCTTTGGTCACCCAGGTTTTATATTTTTATGAGATAGTGCATCGGTAAGGCGAGAACAGGCAAGTTATTAACAAAACAAACATGTTTATTCATTCTAAGACAAATCAGTTACAAAATTTAAACTGCACATCTCAAGTATCTAGTTCAGCCTAATACAACTAGATAACAATGGTGATAATACAAGTCACGTGTGTAATTCTCCATATGGTCATTCAAGCATTTTCTCTTAAGCTTTAAGACAAAAACAGTAAAATTTCACATAAATTTTCAGACACGTGGATAAACTTAAACACACTTTATCTTTAATCATGTTATAAACAGGAAAAATTTAAGGACTTTTAACCACATTCAATTTCTTTGCATTACACAACATTAGCAAATTCCTTAAAACTCTATATAATACTTATTCACATTCAAACAGAAGTACGGCTTTCTGATTACTCTAATATTTTTCTTTGCTAATTGACAATAGAACCAACATTCGTTGCTTAATTTTCAGAATCTAGGAATTAACATAAAACATCTTACTTATAATCTTGCCAGCTCATTACATATAGTCCTAGATCCTAAAGGTATACAGATACGTTCCGCTTCTTCCAAAAAAATAATTTCCGATCGGTTATGGCAGCAATACTACAGTACACACGTAGATCATCGAAGAATCATACAGTAGGACATCTCGAAAAGGCCGTCTCCGCTGCCATCTAACTTCCCATCTTCGTCAAACTCTTTGCTCGTAGGAATGTGACTCTCCCCCATCCTTGGAAAAGCCTTGGCACCACGAATAAAACCTCGAAGCAAGAGCCCTTTGGCCCTCAATTTCTGCCTTTTATCTCACTCTCCTGATCTTGGCCCTTCTTCAAATTAAGTCCCCTGGATTTACTGGAGGGTTTTTCTCTGCCACCCACAATATCATTGAGTTTTGGCAGGAAAACTCGTAATCCGGTGACCTTGTCGATTTTTGCTAGCCTTAGATATATTTGCCTAATCCTGTCTGAGCTTATTTTTTTGTTTTTACAATTTTAGTGGTTCTTACAAAAAATATTCTAACAATTTGTTACCAGATTTAATATAGCAAAGTGAGTTATTACATTAATTTAATTACAAGTATTTTATGTAAATTTAATTTCCCATGTAAAATCAACATAGAAAAAAATTTACTCCTAAATTTTTTCTATATCAGATTTTACAATGGTTAATTATAATAATTATAAAATATTGATTTTAATATTATATGTTAGTTATATATTGTAATCATTTCTTCTTCTTCTTCTTCCTCCTTTCCAGGCTTATAGGCCAAGTGGCCTGTTCCAGACTCAATTCCATCTTTTCAAGGGTCTTCCTCCGCACATTGAGTACCTTTTGGGTGATAATTTAGAATTTCTTTAGGTATTCTGCTTCTATTCATTCTCAGTATGTGTTCTTTCCATTTTTCTCTATAGCAAATAACTGTTTCATTTAGGGAGGTTGTAATTCCAAGTTTTTTTCTGATTTCACTGCTTTTCATTTTGTCCATTGTTGTGACTCCTTCAGTCTGCGCAGAAATTTAATTTTGGATAATTTGTAATAATTTAATTGATTTTAATTAGTTAATTATAAAATAATTAAATATACATTATTTCTATTATTTAATAAACTATTAAAATTAATTTCCTGTACAATTTTGCTCTGTGTATATGTTAACTAATTTCTTCTAGACCTAAATATATTTCTTCTTTTTAGTGAATGCTAACATGATGATGGTGGTGGTGATGATCCTCTTTTTTTTTTTTTATTATTATCATCTTTGGCTGTCTAATAAGTTGATTGTAAGTGTGCCCTGTTTTTTCCTTTGACATTTGTAACTTCAAATTAGTATTTAATAAAAATTTCATCCTTACTGTATTGCATTAGTTTGTATTATGAAGTAATTAATATTGAAAGATCAAATTATACATCAGGCTGTACTTTTTTTTATCCCTTGGGAGCCATTTATTTAAATCCACAGTCTAATTGAAACAGTTTAAAAAAATGAAAAATAAAAAGTTGTATAGATTATTGAGTTGATTCTTGCTTTTTTTTTTATGTGAATTCTACCACAAAAGGTTATAAACCTATTCTACATTTGTACCATCGATAGACTCTTACAAGTATATATTATTTTTATGTCTATTTAGCCTATTTTTGTAAGTATTTTCTTATAAGTATTCGTACAAAATTCTTACAAGTATTTTTAATAACAAACCTCTCAGAAATCAATAGACTCATCTTGGGGATCTCATTTAAACAGTAATGCGTAATATATATATATATATACATACACACACTTTTCAGTTTTTATGATATATTTGGTTTAAAATCCTTTATTCAAGTGTGAGCAAACAAACTGTGTGCCTGAAAATATCTTCAGGACTGGGGTAAGGTAGTACAACACCAGGCAACTTGTAGCAAAGGTGGACCAAGTTAACATCACTCCTATACCTTACCCCAGTCATGAAGATATTTTCAGTCGCAAACTTTGTTTGCTCACACTTGAATAAAGGATTTTAAACCAAATTTATTATACTCTAATCAAGTGAAAAATAAACTTTCAACATCTTCAGTTTTTAGTTTCCTCTTCACCATTTCATAAAGAGCTTGTTATTTTGTAATGCAAGAGGAAAGGAAAAAAAATTATATTAGTTATTAGGGATTTTGTTATAACTTTAAAGTAAATTTCAGCCTAATTTAGTTGTGATTGAGTGTAGTATATTTCTGTTGGGGAAGGTTTTTAAGGTACTTTTCTGTGCATTGTACCATTCCTTTGTATCGATTGTGACCATGTACATACCCAGCCCACTACTGCTGTTCTGAACGAGTCAGTGTGTCCCAGGGAGGATGATAGCAGGGGTGGTCTCTTGAGGGAATGGATACTCGGGAGAAGGGAGATGATATCAGGTAACACTGAGCCCAGTGGAGTCTAGAGGGGATAATGCTGGGTATAGAAACAATGGCATTTATATGCTTTATACTAATGCCAGGAGTATCCGGAATAAGGGAGAGGAATTGGTGGCACAGATAGCATCAGCCTGGCCAAACATTATTGGGATCACTGAGACATGATTGACAGAAGAGGATATAATAACAGGAATAGAAGTCGCTGGGTACAGCATTTTTCGGCAGGATAGGAGGGGAAAGCGTGGTGGTGGGGTACTGCTTATGATAAGTGATGACCTATGTCCTCTAAGAGTGGAGGCTTTGGAAGGCAGTGAGACAAATGATTTTGAGAGCATATGGTGTGAGGTAGAGGTGGGCAAGACAGGATATTTAGTGGGGTGTTGCTACAGACCCAGGAGCACAGAGGATGGGGACCAGGAGATGTTTAGACAGTTAAGTTTGGCAAGTGCAAGAAGAATGATTGTTATGGGAGATTTTAACTGCAGTAGTATAAAGAGAGAGGAAGAAGCATGTAGCAATAGGGGAATGGAATTTCTAGAATTCTTGAGGGACAAATGTCTTAGGCAACATGTAACAGAGGGAACAACAGGTTCAAGAGTTTTGGATTTAGTTATAGCATCAGAAGAGTTGATAATAACTGAGATGACATCTCTCCCACTAGTTGGAGAGAGTGACCGTATGGTTTTGACTTGGAAAATGAATAGACATGCAGGAGTATCAAAGAGACGGGAACTTATGTGGAATTATAATGCAGGTGATTATAATAGTCTTAGATCAACTTCGGGAAGTTTCATGGAGGGAGGAATTGGAAGGCTGGGATATCATTAGTGCGTGGGAAATTGTGAAAGAATATTTGTTAGCAGCAATGGTAAGTTGTATACCACGAGTGAAGAAGAGGACACAATTTGGAGTAAAGTGGATGACAAACAATATTAAACAGGAATTGCATGTGAAAAAGAGGCTGTGGAAGAGATATAAGGAGACAGGTGAAGAGAGGATGCATGAAGAATATAAGACACAGGGCAGAAGAGTGACTAGTGTGGTAAGGAAAGCGAAACTGGAATATGAGAGGAGATTGGCCCTAAGATCCAAAGAAAATCCTACGGAATTTTTAGATATGTGGGAAGTAGGAGGAGAAATGACTGTGGAAGAATGATATTGTGGGATAAAAATGGGAATAGAGTGACTGATGCAGAGGACATAGTAGAATTGTTCAATGAACACTTTATTGGAGTATTTCATCCTGGAGGAGTCAGTTTTAATGCTAGAGGGATAGGGCTGGTTCGAGGTTTAGAGGTACAGGAGGAGAGTATGTTTCAAATACTGAGTACTCTGGATGTCAGTAAAGCTGTGGGACTGGATGGTATTTCACCACAAGTTTTGAGAGAATGTGCTAGGGAACGGACAGTGCCTTTAACCTGGCTTTTCAATGAAAGTCTGGCTTCGGCAGAGGTGCCCAGGGAATGGAAGGAAGGTAAGATAGTGCCATTGCATAAGGGTGGTAACAGACTGGAAGTGTCTAATTATAGGCCAGTTTGTGTGTCATCAGTAGTTGTTAAGATCTTGGAGAAAGTAGTGACGGACCGTATGCAGCATTGGGCAGATGAGGGTAATATTATCTGTGAGAGTCAACATGGATTTGTGAAAGGGCGCTCTTGTTTTAGCAATATGCTAGCCTTTTATAATAAAGTTACAAGAACATTAGATGAGGGAAAGGCATATACTGCAATTTTCTTAGACTTAGCAAAGGCATTTGACAGGGTGCCACATGATAAGCTGATATTTAAGTTGCAGCACATGGGTCTGGATGTCAGATTGGTCAACTGGATTCAGGATTGGCTGTCCAATAGGTATCAGAGAGTTGTGTATGGTGGAGCAGTTTCAAGGAAGCAGAGGGTTAGAAGTGGGGTCCTACAGGGCTTTGTACTAGGACCTATGTTGTTTAACCTTTATATCAATGACATTGCCAGTGGATTGCAAGGGGATATTCAGTTGTTTGCAGATGATGCGAAGCTGGGAAGGAATATTAGTAATAGTGCAGATGTAGTAGCCCTGCAAGAAGATTTGAATAACCTAGATAGGTGGGCAAATGAATGGTGGTGTCAGTTTAATGCAGCAAAATGTAAGGTCTTGAGGTTTGGGAAACATCGATGGGATGCTGCATACTCTATGGGAGGAGTTATACTGGAGGAAGTAGGGGAGACAAGAGATCTGGGGTTGATGATTGATAGAAACCTGAAATTTCAGGGACATATTGCAATGGTGGTGAAGGTAACACAGAGGATTGCTGCAATTATGAGGAGGACACTGACCTGCAGAGATAAAAGGGTTATCATTCCGTTGTATAAGTCTCTGATCAGACCACACTTAGACTATTGTTCTCAGATTTGGTCCCCATGATTTGAAGGGGATAATTTAACTATGGAAAGGGTATAAAGACGGATGACACAGATGGTTTCAGGACTGTACAATTTTGGTTATTAGGATCGGCTGAGGGAATGTGGACTGCAGAGTTTGGTGGATAGAAGAAGGAGAGGTGATATGATTGAGACTTTTAAACTGTTGAGAGGTGGTTACAGGGTTGCCACTGGGGAGTTCTTTCGCTTGGTTGAACAACGGGAAGGAGTGATGACAAGAGGCCGTCCCTGGAAGTTACGAAAGGAAACGGTGAGCAAGAGGGTGAGGAGTGGTTTCTTTGCATGGAGGGTGGTTGAACCGTGGAATGCATTGCCTGATGGAGTGGTGAGAGCAAGAACGGTCAATGAGTTTAAGGAGTGGTATGATAGACTTTGTGTTTCTTAGGGGGGGGGGGGGATCTCCCCTCGATGAGTCTTGACAGACTTTATGTTCTTAGGAAGGACCTCCCATGATAAGTCTTTTGACTCCATGGAGGCTTGAATAATAATAATAATAATAACAACATTGTACAAGATATTGTAGCATAGTGAGTCTGTGGCATGTTCACTATCTGTCATTTGATAATGTGACAATTAAGACATGGGCAAGTGCATATTTGCATGAAATGTAGACAGTGGGAAGAGCTGGGTAATTTCAGTGTCATCAATTCTAGTTTCAGTGGCACTGATGGTGATGCGATGGAAGCAAGTAAGTGCTGGTGTTGAGACAAGGTGGCATGATTGAAGGTGAGTGTGAAATGCAGTGAACTTAACAATAAGTAGTGTGACTGGAAATATGGAGGAACTGACGGACAGCATCAGTTGTTGAAAGTTTTCCCACTTGGTTATATTATAATTTAAAGATGCCAGGAAATTATATTCTTGGTTTCATCCTTTATCCAAGTGTAAGCAATCAAAGTTTGCATATGAAGTAACTTCATGACAGGGTAACTTGTATAATAGAGGCTAATGACTTCACATCAATTGCCTTAGTATCCCATAATGCAATTCGCATATCCTTATCGACATGTATAATGCTGTGCATTGTGGGAAGAGCCACTACCCAGACCGGTTTCGACTTTTATTGCGGTCTCATCAGTGGGAGCCAAACCCAGAATATACAAATAGCCAAAGAGCTTTGGCTACTTGTATATTCTGGTATGTATATTCTTGCTATATACTGGTATGTATATTCTTGACATCTTCAATTTATAATATAGCCATGTGGAAGAACTTTCAAAATCTATCTGTAATCCAGAGTATTTTAATAATAAGGTGTGACTTTTAGCAACTTGTATATGGAAATATGACTTCTGCATTACTTCAACCTTGCTATCACTTCTGAGTCTGGCTCCCACTGATGAGACTGGTTTCAATCTCAATAAAGGTCGAAAGTGGTCTGTGTAGTGGTCCTTCCCATAATGCATAACATTATACATGTCCGCATGGATATGTGCGTTGCATTATTGGATACTAAGGCAATTGATGTGAAGTCATTAGCCTCTATATACGAGTGGCCCTATCATGAAGTTACTTCATATGCAAACTTTGTTTGCTTACACTTGGATAAAGGATGAAACAATAATATAATTTCTTGGCATCTTTAATTTATAGTGTCAACTGTGTCGGGGAATCTTGAGTGAGAATTGGATGCTTGGGGAGGAATATTGATATACCACAAGAAGAAGAAGTGATAACTATGAAAAATGACTTGATTTATAGGAAGGGAGAGATGAGGAAACTTGGATAGCTAAATGATGTTAGATAAACTGCAAGAGGTGTGAGAGAAAGTTATGGAAATGAGAGAAGAAAAAATAATGGAAGAAGCATGAGCAAAGGGATGTTGAGATGAGAGAAGAAGAAAGAATGGGAAAACCAGAAAAAAGAGAATGTCAAGATAGTTCGAAGCAAGGAATGGGAAGATGAGAGGAAGGCAGGTAAGGCAAGGAGTGGGATAGTGTCAGAGTAGAGAGAGAGAGAGAGTGAGAGAGAATACTTTCCTGTATGTCTGTTTTCTATAAACCGAGAAGAAGAAGAAGAATGATGAACTATTTGGCAGTCATGTCATTCTTTCTTAGATGCAATAGTTCATTATCCATGTTTATAGAAAATTGACACATATAAGAAGGAACTTACTTGGGTTTATACAAAAACCGCCTTTTGAAAAAACTAGTTTTCGAATTCCAGTATTTCCAAAAAAACGTTTAAAACAGTTTTCGAGTTTTTACAAAAAAAATATAGATATATATATAATTAAAACAGTAAAAAAAATGTATACTTATTTTAAAATTTTTCAGTTTATTTAATATTTATGGAACTAAAAAAAAAGATATAACAAAATAAAACATACACCATACAAAACCAAAAATAAAAATAAAATAAAATAACTAAAATCTGTACAAAATATAAATTATAAATTTTTATTTCATTTAGTATTTTTCTTCAGGAAATATGATTTCAAAAACATAAAATGTCCACTGAACGATTACTTAATCTTGTTCTTATGGGGAGGAGATGGAGAGGATCCAGAGACGAGTGACCAAGATGATAGCAGGTCTATGGAATGAACTTGATGGGAACAGTTGAAAGTTTATTTTTCAGTTGGTTAGACTATAATAAATTTAGTTTAATCCTTTGTCCAAGTGTGAGCAAACAAAGTTTGCACCTGAAAGTATCTTCAGGACTGGGGTAAGGTGGTACGACACCTGGCAACTCATTGCAAAGGTGGAGCAAGCTAACATCACTCCATCTCAGTATCTCCCATAATGCAAAACACATCTCCTTGTGGATATGTATAATGTTATGCATTAAGGGAAGGGCCACTACCCAGACTAGTTATGACCTTTAATGAGGTCTCTTCAATGGGAGCCAGGCCCAAGTGGAGATACCAGGCAGAAGCATTAGCAAGGTCATCTCTACCTATAGGAGTTGCCAAACAGTGTGCCACCTTTTTATTAAATTATTATGGATTTAGAGATGTTGAAAGTTTATTTTTCACTTGGTTAGACTATAATAAATTTAGTTTAATCCTTTGTCCATGTGTGAGTAAACAAAGTTTGCGCCCGAAAGTATCTTCAGGACTGAGGTAAGGTGGTACAACACCGGGCAACTCGTTGCAAAGGTGGAGCAAGCTAACATACTTTCAGGTGCAAACTTTGTTTGCTCACACTTGGATAATGGATTAAACTAAATTTATTATAGTCTAACCAAGTGAAAAATAAACTTTCAACATCCTTCTCTAAATCCAGAGTAATTTAATAAAAAGGTGGCACACTGTTTGGCAACTCCTATAGATAGAAGTGACCTTGCTAATGCTTCTGGTATCTCCACTTGGGCCTGGCTCCCACTGAAGAGACCTCAATAAAGGTCGAAACTAGTCTGGGTAGTGGCCCTTCCATTAATGCATAACATTATACATATCCACAAGGAGATGTGTTTTGCATTATGGGAGATACTGAGATAGGAGTGCTGTTAGCTTGCTCCACCTTTGCAACGAGTTACCCGGTGTTGTACCACCTTATCCCAGTCCTGAAGATACTTTCAGGCGCAAGCTTTGTTTGCTCACACTTGGATAAAGGATTAAACTAAATTTCTTATCAGAACAGGTTGAAGATTTGTGGGTTACAAAAATTGGTTGATAGGCCGAAAAGGGGTGATATGATTGAGACATTCAAATTACTGAAGGGTTTCTATAAGATTAATTCAGAAGATATTTTTGAGAATAGGACTGGTGGTGGGAGGACTAAAGGCCATACATGGAAGCTGGGCAAGAATGTGGTTAGCAAGGGTGTTAGAGCTAGGTTTTTTACTTGGAGAGTGGTGAATGAGTGGAATAAGCTGCCATAGTCTGTTGTGGGTGCTATGACTGTGAATGAGTTCAAGGCGAGGTATGATAGATACCGTGTGAATGTCGAATAGTTGCTCTTGAAATGATGTTAGGGCCTCCCTTGATGAGTCTGTCGACTCCTTGGAGTTGCCCGAAATAATAATAATAATAATTATTATTCTAGATACAAAATTCCCTGAAATAGAAAACACTCTCTCTCACTACCGAACTTGGTGTTATCATTTTCAGGGCATCAAATAATAAATCTAAATTCTTTGTTCTTTTATTGGTTGCCTCAAATACTGAAAATTCGGCCTTCAGTGTCTTTGGATTTGATATTATGTCTTCAGGTTCCTCAAGAAACCTATGAATTGATTTTTCCATGGCTTCTTTTAGTGCATTGTCCTGGTTATCAATTTCTCCATCTGTGTTATATTCATCATCCAAATCTGTTTTCATACAAGAATTTGAATGTATTCTAGACAATATATTTCCAGATAACTTAATAATATTGAGTTTTGAAGCTAGTGGAAATACACTAGATTTCTTTGTTGAAATGTTTTGTGGATTTTGCAAAGATTGCAAAAGGGTTGCCAATCCAATTTGTCTTCTTTCTTGAATTTGTACTTCTAAAGCATTTAATAATTTGGAACTAATTTTATTCTTTAAATTTTGCTAGACGTACTGGTCCCAACACTTTAAGAATCTCCATGATTTTAGGATATTGAACTTCGTTCCACATATTTATTTATTTCATATCTAAACACAAGTGGTACAGTAGTAAGGAATGGGAAAACATTATTTACAACAAATTAGGATACATTACAAATGAATACGTCTTAAATATGGTAGATGAATTACACAGGAACTAATAAGTAAAATATGTAGAAAACAGAAACTATACATAAGTTATATACAATAAATATAGTCAGATGTTCCTCCAGTATCTTGCACAATCAACTGCTCTTTCTGTGCAGGATATAAGGTCCTCTTTTGTGGAAGGTGATTGAAGAAGGGGACAAGGAAGAAAGTGTTCCATGGACTGGGCTGTCCACACTTACAGTTAACTGGTCCAGTGAGGTAGCCCCATTTGATGAGGTTTTGTTTGCAGCATCCTGTTGTTCGACGGCTGTTGAGGCTTTTCCAAGTATTCCAGTCCAAGTGGGCACTATGTGGAAGATGTTCAGCAATGCAAGCCACTGTTAAAGTCTTGTCTCTGGAGGGGTTTTAGATGGTTCAGCAGTTGCTAGGAAGCTATGTCAGGGTCTTAGTCTTTTGGGCGCTGTCGTCTGGCTGAATAGTGGGTGATATTCATCATTCATTTGTCTGCTTCTTTCATCAGCTGAGAATGCAGATCTTCTAATTTGAAGGAGGTGCAATACCAGTCAAAGTATACAGGTCTCTCAGTGGTGTTTATTTCAGGCGTCCTGTAACGCTGGGTCAAGTTTTTCAGCATGTCAAAATCTGGACCATACCGGGCATGCATATTCAGCAGAAGAATAGCAAAGGGCCAAGGCAGAAGATCTGTGTGTCACCCCCCCCCCCCACGGGCAGCCACAGATGGCCCGGAATTCAAGGTGGGAACCCCGGCAACCAGTGCCTTCCAAACCTCAGGAAGCCCAATGCAACCGTATCCACCCAAGATTTGGCCAATCTCCAAGAGATGCCGCGGACTCCAAAAATAGTCTCCTTCCTGAATCCACTGTGGCAGAGCATGGTAGTCGCTCTCCAAGAGACTCCACGGGCCGCATCCAAGACACCGCCAGCCAGGCCTGACCTACAACAGCCATGGCTGCAGATGCACAACCTGCGCTCCTCCAGGTGGACGGCTGCTGATCCACCCGTCCGTCCAAAGCACTCCAGCCCACAGGAACAGGGCACTTCACAAACTCCAGGCACCGAGAGAAGAGGGAGCCGATCCCCTGCAGAACAGACAAGGGCAGCAAGCCCGCAGTGAGGCCCAAATGCTGTGTGTGTGTGGGGGGGGGGGGGTTGTACCTGTCCAAAATCCCGGCTACCCCCCCCTTCCGATGTGCCACTATTCTTCTTTTTAATTTCAGATCTGCAGCCTGCTTTATTTTTTATTAGTGCTCCAAGATAAACAAACTGTTTAACTTTTTCTAGATCAATTTTGCATTGAGAGTTCTCTTTTTTCCTATCACCATATATTTGGTCTTAGCACTGTTGATTTTCAGTCCACATTTTATGCTCTTCCATGTTAGTGGCTATTAGTACTGTATCATCGACATATCTAAGATTGTTTATTTTTCTTTCCCCAATTGAAATTTCCCCCTTCCAATCATCTGGAGCTTTTCGCATTATATGCTCTCCATAGTTGTTTAATAGATCAGGGGAAAGGATGCAGCCTTTCTCACTCCTTTCTATACTTGGAACCATTCTGACATTTTTTTTTGTCAATTTTCACTGCTGCTGTGTTCTTGTTGTAAAGTTGTTTTATTAAGTGCTCCAAGTGTTCTAGAATTCCCATTTTTCTTAAGATTTTCCATAGAGTATCTCATCTAACCAAATCCACAAAAACACATGAATTCAACATAGGAATGTTGAACTCATGTTTTTTCTATTAGATGTCTCAAATTTGCAATTTAGCCTCTGGTTCCTTTACCAGAGTATATCATACTCTGGTAGAGAATATATACAGAGTATATCCAAGTATATCATATCACTATTTAAAGTTGCTTGCTGTCTGCAGCATCACTAAGCACTCAGTTGATAGGTTCATTGCACCTGTTTCACTTTCTTATCTACCACTTCCTTGTGCAACTTGCAGACAAAGCTGCTTGACCTTGTTTCTTCCCCTTGTTCTTTCCCTGACCTTGTTTGACCTTATCTCTCTGCTTGGCCTTGTTTCTTCCCCTTATCCCTGGTATACATCTGTAAAATAACACAATCACCCTTCTATCTACCAAGTTCTGATGATTGCGTGTTCTTAGTCTATGATCTTAGCAGTATTTTGTAATCCTGAATAATTTTTGTTACACATCTGTACTCTCTCTCTCTCTCTCTCTCTCTTTCTCTCTCTCTCTCTCTCTCTCTATAGTTTCTTCATTTCTTAACTCCTGTTGACTTGATACATGCACAGCAATCCCCATACTAGTTGTGATCAGAGCCATACACTATACAACCATTATTCTTATGTTAATATCTCTCTTTTGCAGCAGTATTCTAGATTGTCTCTTCCACCTTTGTATTTTTACCCTTGAATTCAAATTTCTATCCACCATCATTACAAGATCCCTTGCCTTCTCCACTTCCTGCAATATAGTTCCACCAGCTCAGTATGCATTGGTGCCTTTATCTGCTTCTAAACTTCAAAACATTACAGCTATTGAACTTTTATCCTCATTCTTTTGTCCACCTTTCTCGCTTATTTACAGTGCTTGAAGAATCTTGATTTCATCACTCTTACTAATAATTCACCTCAGCTTCATCATCTGAAATCAACTGAATATTTTCCTTCAATCTAGTGAAAGTATTTGTTGATATAAATGTGGAAGAGTAATAATAAGTACAGAGTTATGTGGAATGCCACTCACACCCTTCCTTTCTTGATACTGTTCTCCCCAGTACACTACTCTTGGAGTTCTCTCATGCTGCCAGTTAACAATTTAGTCTGCCAGCCCAATATCTAAAGCTGCTTAAAGATTCTGAAAACAATCTTTTGTGTGTGTGTGTGTGTGTGTGTGTGTGTGTGTGTGTGTGTGTGTGTGTGTGTGTGTGTTTGCCATTATCCAAGATGGATAATGGCAAATTTGTAGTAATAGAGAATTCTGTACATTTTAGGATGATATAAGTAATGAAGATTGCAGTTTTGTGAGTGAATAAGGATAACTAATTTTACCAAGTCTTGAAATAGGTTCTGTGTTTCCACCTCTCTCACTTCTTCGTGGTACATTGGGACCATCACCTAACTTGGCATTAGTTTTTCCTAGCATCTATCCAACTGGTTTGAAGAAATCTTTTATTCACCCTTTTCCCAAAACATGGAGAAAAAAGTCAACCATCAAACTATTATTTTGTTGTTCTAACCCCAATACTCTGAAAAAGAATTGCCAATTATTTTGCTTCTTGGAAACTCACCAGTTAATTATGATCACCAATATGAGTTAAACTTCTCATTCTACAACAGATTGCCTAGCCATTCTCACCCATCTTTGGATTCAGACTATGGAAAAATTCTGAGAAACTCAAGTGGTTGCTCTTGATATTTCCAAGGCAGTTGATTCAGGCTGACATCGTGGCCATCTTAACAAGCTTCCACCTTCTCTTTTACCAGATTTCTCTTTGGTGGTTCATTGTGCATCGTGGTGTGGATGGTTTTCTTAATCATATTTTTCAACTAAGGCTGGTGTACTAATTCCACATTACTAATTCCTTGAATACTTTCCTAGAAGAATTCATAAGTATTGATAATGAATACAATCTATTTTAGGAGCAGCTGACACTGTAATAAGAAAATCTCACAGGATAATCAAACCTTGGAATACAGAAGATATGTTAACTGTGTGATCAAAGGAGAACCCTAAAATCCACTATTAACAAGAGTGGTGATAGCAAGGGGAAATAATAAGAAACAAAATTAAAACAGCTAAAACCACCTGGATTCTGAATGAATGTGGAAAGACTGAAGAGGAACTACAAAGAAACAACCCTAGAAGTATTTCCAGATGATAAGGAAATTAACAGAAATCCTTACTAACATAAATTGGTCAGTAGAGGATGAAAATGGCAAGCTTTTGACTGGAAAGGATGAAATGTTGCAGCACTGGCATCATTACTCAGCTAACCTTTTCTCATAAGACAGTATTTCTAATAATCAAAACCTTGAAAACATAATACAAATAACATTGGACGAAGAAAACTTCCCTATTTTAAGAGAAATAGAAACAATAGTTCTTTGAATATAACAGGAACTGTTCAGTTATTGCTGATGATGTGAAGTTGGGTTGAGCAATAGTTAATACAGAGGATGTCAAAAGTTTGCACGATGATTTGGATAGATTGGCTAACTGGGCAAAGGAGAATGGATGTCAGTTTAATGTGGCAAAGTGTAAGGTTATATATTTTGGGGTGAAAAGATTACCAGCTGTATACCACATTTGTAGAACTGTACTCCAGGAAATTGACTTTAGAAAGTGTGAATGATAGTATTAATGGTTTTACTGAGAATAAAAAAGATGAGATAGACGCAATGAGTGAGATCGCGTTGTTGAATGGTGCGATACAAAGGGCAAAACAGCAGCTAGAGCGTATGAGCAAAAAGTCGACTGAATGAACCAGCCAATAATAAAAAGTATGATAGGAAAAATAGACGTGTGAGTGTGAACATGAACAAAATGAAGGATAGAGTGCTGTATGGAGACTCGTTAGTACGAGGTGTGATAGTAGAGGATTTGACAAAATCGTACCAACCTGGTGCGACCATAAAGGATGTAACTGAGTCTATTAGAGAGCAAAAGGAAAGGGTGAAAGAAATGATTGTTGTGGCAGGTACGAATGATTTGAAAGAAGACAAAATGGAAATGATAGAAGACCTGAATGAATTGTTTGAGGTAGCAAAAGAAAAGAGTGAGAGAGTTAGAATGATTAGTCTTTTGCCACGGTCTGACAGTGAAATGTTTAAAAGGAGAGCCATAATTGCGAATGACTTTATGCGTGGGTTATGTATGACGAATGGTATGGAATTTGTGGACATGTGGAGTGAGTTCGATGGGCGAAAGGATCTATATAAGATGGATGGCTTGCATTTGAATGGTTACGGTGTAAGAAGACTTGAAAAAGTGTTGCTGAATGTGGTGGATGTGCAAATTCAGGGAAACTAGATTTATTAAGGGGGGGAGTAGATATACAGTCCTTAGGGAGGCAGTTGAATGTAAGAATGAATATAATATGCCCGAGCAAATCAGGACAACAAATCTGAGCGGGATAGTTAATATAAGGCATCAAGGTAGGGTTGGGGCTAATGGGGGTCTTAAATTCATGTACACTAATGCTAGGAGTATTAGGAACAAGAAGGAAGAGTTTTTGGCAATGGTTGGCACTTCCAGACCACAGGTTATTGGTATTAGTGAAACATGGCTGACTGTAGATGATATAGCTAGTGGGATTGAATGTGATGGGTATAGTGTGCTCAGGAATGACAGGGAGAATAAAACGGTGGGAGGAGTATTGTTGATGATAGCTGATGAGCTGCAGCCAAGGAGAATAGAAGTTGAATTGCAGGATAGAGAAAAGAGCACATTTGAGGCCATTTGGTGTGAGATTGTGGCTAGCAGAACTAAATATACAATTGGATGCTGCTATAGACCAGGTGATGGAAAAGATGGTGGTGACAGTATGCACAAGCAAATAGAAGAAATGAGTGGAAGGAGGGTGATTATTATGGGAGATTTCAACTATTGGTTTGGTTGGTTCAGTGCCATGGCATGTACAACTGCAAGGACTAGAAGTCGATAGTGCATGGGAGGTAGTTAAGAAGTGTTTGCCTGAAGCAATGGCTGACTGTATATCTAGAGTCCGAATAATAAATCTACTAGGGGTTAAATGGATGAATAACACCATTAAGCTTGAGCTGCAAAAAAAGAAACAACTATGGAGGGAATTTAAAGGAGAAAGGTGAACGGCAGGCAGACGAACAGTATAAAGCGCAGGCCAGAAGGGTAACGAGTGTGGTAAGAATAGCAAAAAAGGATTACGAAAGAACATTGGCCATGCAGGCTAAAGAGAATCCTGAACAGTTTTTTAGATATGTAATAATTAAAAGGAAAAATGTACATGGCAGAATGATTTTAAAGAATGCCGATGGTAGGGAAGTAACTGAATCAGTTGATATAGTTGAGTTACTGAGTGAGCACTTTGCAAGAATATATCATCCAGGTGGTGACATTGCAGAAACGAATGTACCAGTAGATTATACGGGAATTGTGGTGAATGAAGGGGAGGTGAGTAGTCTATTGCATAACCTCAATGTCAATACATCTGTGGGATTGGATGGTATACCAGCTCGTGTTGTACGAGAAACAGCTAAAGAATTGTCAGTACCCTTGACCATTTTGTTTAATTTGAGTCTCGGGTCTGGGTTAGTCCCGAGGGGGTGGAAAGAGGGGAAAATAGTTCCACTGCATAAAGGTAGTTCCAAGACTGGTGTTGTAAATTACCGACCGATTAGCATATCAGGAATCATTGTCATGGTCTTAGAGAAATTAGTCAAGAAAAGAATACAGAATTGGATAGATGAAAATAGGATATTGTATGGGGGACAACATGGTTTTGTGAAGGGTAGATCATGCCTCAGTAACTTGCTCACGTTTTATAACACAGTGACGGCTGAACTGGATAGGGGTAATGGGTTTACAGTAATACTACTGGACCTTGCCACGGCTTCTGATAGGATACCACATAGAACCGTAATCAGTAAACTGGAGCAGATGGGAATAAATATAGGGTTGGTGAGATGGATAGGAGGGTGGTTGAAGGAGAGATACCAGAGAGTGGTTTATTCAGGAATGGAGTCTAAAAGACGGCTTGTGACTAGTGGAGTGCCACAGGGCTCTGTTCTTGGACCACTGCTTCTCAATTTGTTCATGAATGATATAGGAAAGGATTTGAGAGGAAGTGTTCACTTGTTTGCTGATGATGCAAAGTTGGGTAGAGCAATTGTGAGTGCACTGGATGTCAAAATTTTACAGGATGATTTGGATAGTTTGGAGGCCTGGGCTAGGAAAAATGGATGTCAATTTAATGTGCCAAAGTGTAAGGTTATGTACTTTGGGGTGAAAAGAATAGCAGCAGTATATCGCATTGGTGGAACTATACTCCAGGAGATTGATGAGGCTAGGGATTTGGGAGTGTTGGTGGAAAGGGAATTGAAGTTTAGGGGACACATTGCAAAAGTGACTAAAACAGCTCACCAAATCACTTGGCTTCTGAAAAATACTTTAACATGCAGAGACAAACAAGTTGTTGTTCCTCTGTATCGAGCCTTGATAAGCCCCCATCTGGACTACTGTGCCCAGTTATGGGCACCAAGGTTTCTTCGTGATGGGGAGGAAGTGGAGAGGATCCAGAGACGAGTGACCAAGATGATAGCAGGTCTGTGGAATGAACCTTATGAGAACAGGTTGAAGATTTGTGGGTTGCAGAAATTGGTCGATAGGCGAAGAAGGGGTGATATAATTGAGACATTCAAATTACTGAAGGGTTTCTATAAGATTGATCCAGAAGATATTTTTGAAAATATGACTGGTGGTGGGAGCACTAGGGTCCATGAATGGAAGCTGGGCAAGAGCGTTGTTGACAAGGGTGTTAGAGCTAGGGTTTTTAC
Source organism: Typopeltis vanoorti (assembly GCF_054136105.1). NCBI lineage: Eukaryota > Metazoa > Arthropoda > Arachnida > Uropygi > Thelyphonidae > Typopeltis > Typopeltis vanoorti. Next base: position 7,779,734 of record NC_143559.1, read on the forward strand.
TTGGAGAGTATTGAATGAGTGGAATAAGCTTCCAGAGTCTGTTGTGGGTGCTACAACCGTGAATGAGTTCATGGCAAGAAATGATAGATACTGTGTGAATGTCGAATAGTTGTTCTTGACATGATGTTAGGGCCTCCCTCGATGAGTCTGTCGACTCCTTGGAGTTGCCCGGAATAATAATAATAATAAAACTTTTGATATGATTTCTTCTTTTCCTTCACTGCCTCTTCAACTTCCTGTGTCCACCATGGAGTCCTGATTTTTCTATCCTTGCAGACAACCTCACCACATGACTCTCTGGCTGAATCAATCAGGGTTTTCTTCAAGGCTTGCCACTGAATCTCCAAGGTTTGGTTCCTGTTCTCAAACTCTTTCATTTTTTCTTCAGTAATCTTTGTGTATGTTAGTCTACAGTTCACATCTGAGAGCTGCTCAACTTTTATTCACTCTAAAACTTTTTTACATGTTATTCTTTTCAATACGAAATTCAATTTTATCCTGCTAAAGACTAAATAGTGATCGCTTCCAATTTCAAATCCTCTGTTCACTCTGGTGTCCTGCACCAGGGAGAAAACATCACTATCAACAATAAAATAGTCAGTGAGACTTTTCTTATTCCTTGCCTCTTCTCTCCATGTGAATTTGTGCAATTTTTATGTTGGAACATGGTGTTAGTAATAACCAGTCCATATCCTGAGCAGAAATCCAACAGGTATTTGCCATTATTATTAGCTTTGCTCTTTTCTCCAAATTTTTCCAAAATATTTTTCTCATCGTCCAGTTCCCCAGTCTCATATTTGCCCACATCACTCTACTTGAGATTGCCTGCTATTCAAGAAGATTAGGCTCGTATTTTGTGTTGAATACTTTGGCTACTCCTTCCTTTCCTTGATTGTCATTGCCTGAATATAACATTTTGTATTTATTGCTCAGAAAGATCTCACCAGTTTTTGTCTTTTTTGTTTCAGTCACCCTTATTATGTCGATCTGGTACTTATCTAATTCCTCAGCTAGCTCTATTTCTTTGCCAATCAAGCTTCTTATGTTGATAGTATACCAATCTTTAACTCTGGTGATGTTGAGTTGGGGTGTGTTTTCAGATTTGTAGGTTTATTTATAGGTTTCTGTCTATTATCATTGAAGGGTTCTGTTACATACTTTATCCAAATCTGTGCTTTGTTCTCTTCTTCTAGAATTAATTTTGCACTTTCATCTTTTAGAGACACTGTTTGCTTTTTTCTGACTTTTCCGGAAATTTCGTTGATTTTCTTATACAGATAATGGTCATGTTTCTTCTGAAGCAGTTCAGTCTCGGTACATAAATTTTTCATCCAATTTTCTTTGCTTCTTTTATTTTTTTCTTGATGATATTATGTGTTTCTGTATATTTGACTAGGTCTTTGTTTTTTGTACATTCTTCGTGTATCAATATTCTGTTTTACATTATTCACACAACCTACTTCTTCAATACTCGTTGTTACGATGGAATTCACTATACGAATCGTGAATTGCACAACTTTTTTTTTTTTCAGTAATACAAGTGGTGCTGCTTTTGGAGTTTAGTTGTTGTTTATATTGTGTTATTTTTGGATTACCGAGAAGGTGAGGTCAGAGTCGGATGCATCTATGCTGGAAGAGAGGAAAAACTTAAGTTTTCGTATTTGGTTATTTAGTGTAGTTGCATATAGTTTATACTTATAGTATCGTGTAAGTAAATTAGCTTTAGTATCTAGCATTTAGTTGTAGTAGTTCCTTGGCACTATTTGGATGATGGTGGTAGCCAAAGCTCCAATTACAAATGGCGTGTTGCGAAGTCCTCCCCCCATTTAAGGACACTCTATTTTGCATAACATAATACAGGATTTTGTGGCATGTGGTGATTGTGGTATGTATGCATCCTGGCAGTTGGATATCTGGCTGGTGAGAGAAGGTGGGAATACATACGTGTGTGAAATGTAGGAAATGGGAGGAAGTTAGTGAATTAGATATTACAATAGCGGACTTTGTTGCATCTGGGGCGGGAGAACCTCAACCTAGCGAAACAAGTAGTGTGATAGAGGGTGAGAATGATGAGCGGAACATGAATGAAAAAATAAGAGTGGGGGAGTGTGGAAGGCTTGAATGATTGTGTAGTTTTCAGAGATTGTCTTGATTGCAAGAGTGGCTAACTTACAAAGATAGACGGATGAGCTGAAAGAGGAGGTGGAATGGCTCAGGTATCAGATGAGAAGTATGAAAGATGAGATTAGGCGAATCAGATTAGGAGTGAGAGAGAGAGAGATGGGAATGATAGAAGAGGTGAGAATAGAAACAGAAGAAGAGAGGGGATGAGAAAGAGTTATGGGAATGATACAAGAGGAGAGAATAGAAACAGTTAAAAAGAGGGAATGAGAGAGAGTTATGGGAATGATAGAAAAGGAGAAGATATAAACAGTAGAAGAGAGGGAATGAGAAGAATGCTAGGGAGTGCTGGAACCAGGGATAGAGTGATGCCAGGACAGCAAGTAAGTAGGGGAACACTGAGAGAGCAGGTTAGAAGAGAGAGTGGGGGGGGGGGGGGATGCAGGTGAGCAATCAAGGAATGGAGTGGTAAGAAGTATGGAGACTCGATGATCTGTGGTGTGCACGATAGGATTCCCGAGGAGTGTTTGCCTGGAGGAATAATAGAAAGTGTGGCTATGGCAATTACGTGGAGTGGAAGGGTGGATGAAATCCTTGTGATGGTGGACACAAATGACTTGAGAGGCAGTGTAAATTGGCTGGCGAGAGATCTGCGATTCATGCTTGAAGTTGTACAAAAGAAAACACAGAGGAAAGTGTGTGTGTGTGTGTTATCCAGGTATGATAATGACGAGCTGAGCAGAAGAGCAGTAATAATGAATAGCATAATAGCCAGAATGTGTCAGAAGAGAGAATTGGAATATGTGGATGTGCTTGGAGGGCATTTGAGGATGGAAAAGATAAGGAGAGAAGTGGATAGCAGATGCATGAAGAATATTATAAGACTCAGGCCAGGAGAGTGACTAATATGGTAAGGAAGGCGAAACTGGAATATGAGAAGAGACTGGCACTAAGATCCAAAGATAATCCTAGGGAATTTTTTAGTTATGTAGTCAGTAGGAGGAGAAATTGTGGAAGAATGATATTGTGGGATAAAATGGGAATAGAGTGACTGATGCAGAGGACATAGTGGAGTTGTTCAATAAACACTTTGTTGGGGTATTTCTTCCTGGAGAAGTAAGCTTTAATACTAGAGGGATAGGGCAGGTTTGAGGGGTTTAGAGGTTCAAGAGGAGAGTGTGTTCCAAATACTGAGTACCTTGGGTGTCAGTAAAGCTGTGGGGCTGGATGGTATTTTGCCACAGGTTTTGAGAGAATTTGTGTGTGTAGAGGCTTAAGTGCTGTGAGGACATCATGTTGGAGGCTTAATGGAATGTATACAGCACTCAGAAAGGATTAACATAGGTTTAATACTTCCTATATTTCGTCCTAGTCACTAGGACATCTTCGGGGATTACAAAAACAACTAATGTAACATGAACACAAATATCATACAATACTAAGCCCAACCATGTGGGTGACACTAAAGTCCTATCTAGGTGGAGCGCCCTCTAAGGGCAGTTGTAGGTGGCCTGGAATGTAAGGTGGGACCTCTGGTGATGAGTGTTTCCCAAATCTTCGGAAGCTTAATGCAACCTTATGTATTAAGAATCAGTTGATTTCTGAGAGCTGCTGCTTCTAAGAATAGTCTCTCTTTCTTGAATTTGCTGTGGTGGAGCATGGTGGTTTTCTTCCAAGAGACCCTGTGGGTGGTGTCCAAGGTTTTGAGAGAATATGCTAAAGAACTGACAGCTCCATTGACCTGGCTTTTCAATGAAAGTCTGACTACAGGAAAGGTACCCAAGGAATGGAAGGAAGGTAAGATAGTGCCATTGCATAAGGAGAGCACACTAGATGTGTCTAACTATAGACCAGTTTGTGTTTCATCAGTAGTTGTTAAGAACTTGGAGAAATTAGTGAGGGACCATATACAGCGTTGAGCATATGAGGGTAATGTTATCTGTGAGAGTCAGCATGGATTTGTTAAGGGGTGTTCTTGCTTTATTAATATAATTGTCTTTTATAATAAAATGACAAGAGCAGTTGATGAGAGAAAGGCATATAAAAAAATATAAAAATAAAAAAAAAGGCATATACTGTCTTTTTTTTTTTTTTGCGAAGGCATCTGGCAGGGTGCCATATGATAAGCTGATATTTAAGTTGCAGCACATGGGTTTAGATGTCAGATTGGTCAACTGGATTCAGGATTGGCTGTCTGATAGGCAGAAGGTTACAAGTGGGGTCTCACAGGGCTCAGTATTAGGACCTGTATTGTTTAACCTTTATATCAATGACATTGTCAGTGGATTGCAGGGGAATATTCAGTTGTTTGTTGATGATGTGAAGCTGGGAAGGGTCATTAGTAATAGCAGATGCAGCAGCTCTGCAAGAGGAACTGAATAAACTTGGCAGATGGGCAAATGAATGGGGGTGTCAGTTTAATGCAGCAAAATGTAAAATCTTGAAGTTTGGGATACATCGATGGGAGGCTGCATACTCGATTGGAGGATTTGTACTGGAGAGTGATGTATTGGGAGTGATGATTTGATAGAAAACTGAAATTCAGGGAACATATTGCAAAGGTGGTGAAGATTTCTGCAATACTGAAAAGGACACTGACCTGCAGAGATAAAAGAGTTATTGTTCCATTGTATAAGAACCTGAAGGGGATTAATTAACTGTGGAAATGGTACAGAGGTGGATAACAAAGATGGTTTCAGGACTGTACAATGTTAGTTATAAGGATCACCTTAGGGAATGTAGACTGCAAAGTTTGGTAGATAGGAGGAGAGGTGATATGATTGAGATTTTTAAACTGTTGAGAGGGAGTTACAGGGTTGTCACTGGAGAGTTCTTCTGCTTTGTGGAACAGTGGGAAAAAGCGATGACAAAGCCATTCCTGGAAGTTGCAAAGGGAAGCTCTGAGCAAGAGGGTGAGAAGTGATTTCTTTGCATGGAAGGTGGTTGAACTGTAGAATGCATTGCCTGATAGAGTGGTGAGAACAAGAATGGTCAATGAGTTCAAGGAGTGGTATGATAGACTTTATGTTTCCTAGGAAGGACCTCCCATGATGATTCTTTTGACTCCATGGAGGCCTGAATAATAATAATTCTTTAAGCCATTCCAAATAGATTCAGTTCTTTCATTTTCTTCTATGTTAATGTCTTGTAATCGAATGTTAAGCTCTGTCTTGACTCTTTTATTTATTTTTGGGTCTTTTAGTTTTTCTACATCAATTTTCTTTTTCTTCTTTTGCAGTTTTTTTTGGCTGATTTTAATCTGAGACATATTTCTGCAACTATGGGATTCTGTTCTAGGATAACTCTTTGCACTCTTTATACTTCTATGGAATCTTTTATTTATCACTATGTAGTCAATTTGATTTCTGACACTATTATGTCGGTTATCTTGAGGCTATTTTCAAGTCTACAGTATTCTAGTGGAAGTTTAAACCAGGTGTTTGCTATTGTAGATCTTCTTCTTGACTGAACTGGACAAGGCGATCTACTCATTCATTTCTGGTGCCTAAGCCATGTTCTACAACAATTTCTCCATCACCCCCTCTGCCTACTTTCACATTGAAGTCATCCATCACTATGTTTATTTCATGTTTCTTTGTTAAATTATCAGTATGTAGTCAATCATGAGAATATCTATCAATATATCCATTGTCTATGAAGAGAGAGTGAAGCAAATTGCTAGTAAGTTGATTTACTGTTTTTATTGGTTTTGTTCAAGAATTGTAATTTTTACCATTGATTATTATGTTGTTTATTATTTTAACGGTATAATAGAACACAGAAACTAAGTAAATAATTAATTTATTAACTTGATGCTGATATTTCGCTGGTGTTATAACCAGCATCTTCAGAGCACAAAAACACTGTTTGTCACAATACGCGAGACTAAAACAACATGGTGTACTTAAACAAAATTGTAGCAGCAACACAAAGACTAGAGTCCTGATTTTGGCGCCCTCTATCTGAAAAAAAAAAAAAAAAAAAAAAAAAACGTTATCATATATTACTAGAGTCCTAGAAAAGTGCTAGTTTTTTCTTAATATGACTGTCTCCCAGATCTTCGGCAAGTTAATACAGCCATATTTGTTGAGATTTGGAGTGTGTTTTAGGGCTTCTGTCGCCTCTAAGAACAATCTCTGATTTATACAGGTTTCTGTTACGGGTTATAACACCACCGAAATATCAGCATCAAGTTAATAAATTAATTATTTACTTAGTTTCTGTGTTCTATTATACCGTTAAAATAATAAATAACATGTTCGACGAACACATAAGTCTGTCCACACGTTTATTGATTATTATATTTGATTAACACGATTTTGATATACATGGTAACATTGGGGGATTAATTAATCGCATTAATCAAGGGATACCTATATACAGTAGTCAGCTATAAGGGGCTCGTGAGGGCCCTTTGTTAAATTTTTCTCAAATTTGCGAGCCCCTTGTTCTTCTTGTTTAATAATCTTGTAGAACTAGAAAATACCACTGTAGAATGTATACATGCTACTTTAAATTCATATGGATTTTCTGATAACTATATAAAAAATCATTTCATTGCATTTTGTTCTGATGGAGCTAGTGTAATGTTAGGAAACAAATCAAGTGTTGCAATCAAACTTCTACAAAAATTTCCAAAAGTTGTGATTTGGCATTACACTCATCATTTACACTTAGCATTAGACAATTCAATAAAAAACATTAAAGAAATAAATCATTTTGAAATATTTATGGATAAATTATATGCTTTTTATCATCAATCACCAAAAAATCAACGAGAATTAAATACGATTTCAAAAGACCTCGGTATCGAAATTTTAAACATCTCCCACATTTATACTAATGCCAGGAGTATCTGGAATAAGGGAGAGGAATTGGTGGCACAGATAGCATCAGCCTGGCTATATTAATGTTATGTTAGGAAAAATGTTATGCTAATGTAATGTTAGGAAACAAATCAAGTGTTGCAATCAAACTTCTACAAAAATTTCCAAAAGTTGTGATTTGGCATTACGCTCATCATTTACACTTAGCATTAGACAATTCAATAAAAAACATTAAAGAAATAAATCATTTTGAAATATTTATGGATAAATTATATGCTTTTTATCATCAATCACCAAAAAATCAACGAGAATTAAATACGATTTCAAAAGACCTCGGTATCGAAATTTTAAACATCTCCCACATTTATACTAATGCCAGGAGTATCTGGAATAAGGGAGAGGAATTGGTGGCACAGATAGCATCAACCTGGCGAAAAATTATTGGGATCACTGAGGTGTGGTTGACAGAAGGGGATATAAGATATAATAACAGGAATAGAAGTCTCTGGGTATAGCATTTTTCGTCAGGATAGGAGGGGAAAGCGTAGTGGTGGGGTACTGCTTATGATAAGTGATGACCTATGACCTCTAAGAGTGGAGGCTTTGGAAGAAGTGAGACAAATGATTTTGAGAGCATATGGTGTGAGGTAGAGGTAGGCAAGACAGGATATTTAGTGGGGTGTTGCTACAGACCCAGGAGCACAGAGGATGGGAACCAGGAGATGTTTAGACAGCTAAGTTTGGCAAGTGCAAGAAGAATGATTGTTATGGGAGATTTTAACTACAGTAGTATAAATTGGAGAGAGGAAGATGCATGTAGCAATATGGGAATGGAATTTCTAGAATTCTTGAGGGACAAATGACTTAGGCAACATGTAACAGAGGGAACAAGAGGTTCAAGAGTTTTGGATTTGGTTATAGCATCAGAAGAGTTGATAATAACTGAGATGACATCTCTCCCACCAGTTGGAGAGAGTGACCATATGGTTTTGACTTGGAAAATGAATAGACATGCAGGAGTATCAAAGAGACGGGAACTTATGTGGAATTATAATGCAGGTGATTATAATAGTCTTAGATCAACTTCGGGAAGTTTCATGGAGGGAGGAATTGGAAGGCCGGGATATCATTAGTGCATGGGAAATTGTGAAAGAATATTTGTTAGCAGCAATGGTAAGTTGTATACCATGAGTGAAGAAGAGGACATAATTTGGAGTAAAGTGGATGACAAACAATATTAAACAGGAATTGCATGTGAAAAAGAGGCTGTGGAAGAGATATAAGGAGACAGGTGAAGAGAGGGGATGCATGAAGAATATAAGACACAGGCCAGAAGAGTGACTAGTGTGGTAAGGAAAGCGAAACTGAAATATGAGAGGAGATACCCTGAGATCCCAAGAAAATCCTAGGGAATTTTTTAGCTATGTGGCCAGTAGGAGGAGAAATGACTGTGGAAGAATGATATTGTGGGATAAAAATGGGAATAGAGTGACTGATGCAGAGGACATAGTGCAATTGTTCAATGAACACTTTATTGGAGTATTTCATCCTAGAGGAGTCAGTTTTAATGCTAGAGGGATAGGGCAGGTTCAAGGTTTAGAGGTACAGGAGGAGAGTGTGTTTCAGATACTGAGTACTCTGGATGTGATGTCAGTAAAGCTTTGGGACTGGATGGTATTTCACCACGAGTTTTGAGAGAATGTGCTATGGAACTGACAGTGCCTTTAACCTGGCTTCGGCAAATATGCCCTGGGAATGGAAGGAAGGTAAGATAGTTCCATTGCATAAGGGTGGTAACAGACTGGAAGTGTCTAATTATAGGCCAGTCTGTGTGTCATCAGTAGTTGTTAAGATCTTGGAGAAAGTAGTGAGGGACCGTATACAGCATTGGGCAGATGAGAGTAACGTTATCTGTGAGAGTCAACATGGATTTGTGAAAGGGCGGTCTTGTTTTAGCAATATGCTAGCCTTTTATAATAAAGTTATAAGAACATTAGATGAGGGAAAGGGAGGTCCCCCCTAAGAAACACAAAGTCTGTCATATCACTCCTTAAACTCATTGACCGTTCTCACTCTCACCACTCCATCAGGCAATGCATTCCATGGTTCAGCAACCCTCCATGCAAAGAAACCACTCCTCACCCTCTTGCTCACAGTTTCCTTTCGTAACTTCCAGGGATGGCCTCTTGTCATCACTCCTTCCCGCTGTTCAACCAAGTGAAAGAACTCCCCAGTGTCAACCCTGTAACCACCTCTCGACAGTTTAAAAGTCTCAATCATATCACCTCTCCTCCTTCCATTCACCAAACTCTGTAGTTCACATTCCCTCAGCCGATCGTTATAACTAACATTGTACAGTCAAACCATCTTTGTTATCCGCCTTTATACCCTTTCTACAGTTAATTTATCCTCTTCTAATCCTGGGGACCAAATCTGAGAACTAAGCGTGCTCTGATCAGAGTCTTATACAACGGAATGATAACCCTTTTATCTCTGCAGGTCAGTGTCCTTCTCATTATTGCAGCAATTCTCTGTGTTATCTTCACAAACTTTGCAATATGTCCCCTAAATTTCAGGTTTCTATCAATCATCAACTTTAGATCTCTTGTCTCCCCTACTTCCTTCAGTATAACTCCTCCCATAGAGTATGCAGTGTCCCATCGATGTTTCCCAAACCTCAAGACCTTACATTTTGCTGCATTAAACCGACACCCCCATTTATTTTGCCCATCTATCTAGCTTATTCAAATCCTCTTGCAGGGCTGCCGCATCTGCACTATTACTAATAATCCTTCTCAGCTTCGCATCATCCGCAAACAACTGAATATCCCCTTGCAATCCATGGACAATGTCATTGATATAAAGGTTAAATATAGGTACCAGTACTGAGCCCTGTGGGACCCCACTTGTAACCCTCTGCTTCCTTGAAACTGCCCCACCATACACAACTCTCAGATACCTATCGGACAGCCAATCCTGAATCCAGTTGACCAATCTGACATTCACACCCATGTGCTGCAACTTAAATATCAGCTTATCATGTGGCACCCTGTCAAATGCCTTCGCTAAGTCTAAGAAAATGGCAGTATATGCCTTACCCCCATCTAATGCTCTTGTAACTTTATCATAAGAGGCTAGCCATATTGCTAAAACAAGAGCGCACCTTCACAAATCCATATTGACTCTCACTGATAACATTACCCTCATCTGCCCAATCCTGTATATGGTCCTTCACTACTTTCTCCAAGATCTTACTAACTACTGATGACACACAAACTGGCTTATAATTAGACCCTTCCAGTGTGCTACTGTCCTTATACAATGGCACTATCTTACCTTCCTTCCATTCCATGGGCACCTTTCTCACAGCCAGTCTTTCATTGAAAAGCCAGGTCAAAGGAGCTGTCTGTTCCTTAGCACATTCTCTCAAAATGCGTGGTGAAATACCATCCAGTCCCACAGCTTTACTGACATCCAGAGTACTCAGTATTTGAAACGCACTCTCCTCCTGTACCTCTAAACCTCGAACCAGCCCTATCCCTCTAGCATTAAAACTGACTCCTCCAGGATGAAATACTCCAATAAAGTGTTCATTGAACAATTCTACTATGTCCTCTGCATCAGTCACTCTATTCCCATTTTTATCCCACAATATCATTCTTCCACAGTCATTTCTCCTCCTACTTCCCACATATCTAAAAATTCCGTAGGATTTTCTTTGGATCTTAGGGCCAATCTCCTCTCATATTCCAGTTTCATCTTCCTTGCCAATGCCCCTTGCCCCCCCCCCCCCTCCAGGTGTGCCACTGGATGCACATATGTGCTATAAGAATCACTGAAGTGTTGTCACAATTTACGATGCAAATGATTATGAAATTTAGCAAATAGTTCAAACAACATGGATCTAACTGTTTGTATTTAAAATATTAATGCAAATGGTTTGACCCACACATTGAATTGCAATCATGTCAGTCAGTATAAAGAAAAATGTGATCGGTATGCCCATGACACGTATATAGTAAGGAAGGCCAAAGCTAATAATGAGAGATAGCTGACTGATGAGGCCAGAATTAATCCTAAAGAGTTCTTTTGCTATGTAACAGGTAAAAGCAGGAATAACTATGGAAGGATGATTTTAAAAAATGCTGATGGTAGGAAAGGTAAGAGAAGCAAGCAAAATAGTTGCAAGGGTATATCATCTAGGTGGTGATATTGCAATGCCATATGTAAACATTGACCAATGGTAGAATTGGAAGTCACATCTCCTCTCACCAAGCTGTTTAATTTAAACTTCAGTTCTGGTAAGATTCCAGTAGAGTGAAAAGAGAGCAAAACAATCACAGCATAAACGAGGCTCCAAGATAGAAATTGCAAATCATAGATCATTCACTGTCTCAGGAGTGATGATTAAGGTATTGGAGAAATTGGTAAAAGTCAGAATTCAAGGCTGGATGGACAGAATTGTGATACTTTGTGTGGACAACATGGTTTTGTGAACGGTTGGTCTTATCTTAGTAATTTACTTACTTTCTGTAATAAAGTAACGGTGCAGCTGGATAGAGGAAATGGTTACTTGGTGATACTGCTAGACTTTGCAAAAACATTTGACAGGATTCCAAATCAAACTCTGTTGCATAAATTGGAGCTAATGGAAATGGATCTGAAACTGGTGATTTGAATTAGAGGATGACTGATGGCCAGATAATCAAAGAATGGTTTATGGAGGAGTTGAATCCAGGAGAAGACAGGTAACTAGTTATGTACTTGATCTTCTGTTGTTTAATTTATACATTAATGATATATCCTAGATGTCTGGAGTAATTACTTTGAAAGACACAAAACAAGCAGTGACAGAACAGTACTAGAAATAGAACATTACTATAGGAAGTAAGCTAATGGAAATATGCATTTGTTTGCTAAGGTTGCAAAACTGGGAAGAGCCATAGTCAGTGAAGATGATGTAGAGATCTTGCAAAATGATTTAAATAAGTTGACATTATGGGCAAATGGCCACCTGTTTAGCATAACTAAGTATAAGGTGATGCACTTTGGTAGGATGAGATCACATGCTGTGTGCTATATTGATGAAACTGAACTGCAAGAAATTGACAAAGTTAGGGACTTGGGGATGATTGTGGACAAGGAATTGAAGGTTGAGAACATTGCAAATGTGGCCAAAACAGCACATGAAATTACATGGTTGTTGAAGAACACACTGACAAACAGGAATAGTGAAGTTATTGTTCCACTTTATAAGGCATTAATAATCTGTCATCTGGATTCCTTCATGATGAAGAAGTGGTGGAGATGATTCAGAGATGAGTGACATAGATTGTGACAGGTCTGGGAAATGCTTCCTATGAGAATAGATTGAAGATCTGTGGACTCCAAAAACTATCTGTTAGGTATAAGAGAAGAGATATTATATAGAAACATATAAGTTGTTATAGGGGTCTTATAGGATTGACACTGATTACTTTTATTACTTTTTTTTTGTACAGTGTAGAAAGGAAGAGACCGAGGGGGTCATCCCTGGAAATTGTGTAAGAGTGTGGTTAACAAGACTATTAGGTCTAGGTGTTTTGCTTGGAGGGTAGTGAACGGGTGGAATGTGTTGCCATAGGTGGGTGAGTTTAAGGAGAGACATGATAGGTATTGTGTGAATAATGGCTAGTGTATCAATGCATTGCAAATGGTCTTCTGACTCCATGGAGGTACCTGTGTAATAATAATAATAATAATATTGTTGTGAGAGAAATGAGAGAGATTTATGAAACTTGATAGCAGATATGTATGAAGTCCTTCACATAGAAAGAAAAACAAACGACTTTGCAAAAGCATTAGATAGAATTTTGTGTAGAACTCTGCTGCATAAATTAGAGCAAATGGGGATGAATTAGAGGATGGCTGATGGACAAATATCGAAGAGTGGTTTATGGAGTAGTCCAGGAAATGTTTATGTAGCACATGGATCAGTCCTTGGTTCTGTGTTGTTTAATTTGTACATCAGTGATATAACGATGTACAAATTAAACCTTTCCTGATGTACTGATTTGTACATCAGGAAATGATCTGATAGGAAATATTTGGTTGATTGCTGATGAAGCAAAACTCAGAAGAGGAATAGTAAATGAAGCTGATGTAGATATCCTATAGGTGACTTACTTTAAATGGACTGGCATTATGGGCAGAGGTGAATGGCTGCCAATTTATTTTGTCCATGTGTAAGGCGATGGAACTGAACTTCAGAAACTGATGAGGACAGGAAATTGGGGTGATTTTGGAGAGGGAGTTCAAGTTTAAAAGGCATATTGCAAAGGTAGCTAAAACATTACAATAGATTATATGATTGTTAAAGAGCATTCTGACAAGCAGGAATAGTGAAGCTTTTGTTCCCCCTTCATAAGGCCACATCTGTACTACTGGGTGCTGATCTGGTCACTTGGATTTCATGGGCATTAAGTGATGGAGAGGATACAGAAGCAAGTGACAAAGACTGTGGCAGGTTGTCTTATGCTCCATATGAGAGTAGACTGCAGGTGTGTGTGGGCTTCAAAAATGAGCTGATAAACTAAAAAGAGGAGACATTATAGAAGCATAAAAGTTATTGAATGGGTTTTATAAACTTGAGACTGAAGGCTATTTTTTCAGTACATGGTAGGAAAGGAGTAAAGGAGGGGTGACTCATGGAAATTGTGTAGGAGTCTATTTAGCAAGCATGTTAGGACTAGATTTTTTTTGCTTGGAGGATTGGTGAATCGTTGGAGTGGGTTGCCAGAGTGCTTCATCAGGGAATGCGTTCAAGGAGAGGCACAATAGGTCTTGCTTGAACAGTGACTAGTGTGTGTGAATAATGGATCTCCTGCAATGAGTCTCTTCTGACTCCAAGGAGATACCAGTATAATAATAATCATGATAGAATAATAATAATAATAATAAAAAAAATCAGCTAATGCTTTTTGTTCCCGCATGGGTAGTAGGTGAGGCCTATTTAGCCTTATCTAACTTTTGGAGACTGAGTAGGCAATTCAATCTCCACTGGTAGCCAATCAGAGATAGCCAGCCCAAGGCTATCACTAATTAATAGGTATGCAGTGAAGAAGGTGGCTAGCAAGTGCCGCCATCTTGTTGTCCCTAACCCTAACACAATATTTTTAAGGTTTGACAACTGATTTTCTTGAGTTTACAGGACGAAAAATCCGAGTTTCTTTCCAGGAGAAAACACCTGCTTGCCCGTGCCAGAGATCAACTAACTCGGGAAGCGGTGGAGAAAAGGCTTAGAATGTCTTCAGTCTTACCCAAGTCTTTTGTTGTCGTAACAGACTTCTGACTCTATGGAGATAATCTAATAATCGTTATGTTAACAAATAGTTAAAAACTTTATATGTGGTACAGTCACTGAAACCCACAACAGATCTGATCTTAGCGGAATGCTGAATTTGCAGATCTTTGGAAGATCGTATAATCTAGGAGGGTGAGCATTCTAACTGAAGACATTATTATTATACGTGCTTCTCCATGGAGTCCAAAGACTCATCACGGGAGACCCAGTCTATCTGCACAATCTATTATATCTCTCCTTGAACCCATTAACAGAAAAAGCACTCACAACTGACTCTGCAACCCATTCCACTCATCCATCACTCTCCGAGCAAAAAACTAGTCCTCACACACCTACTGACCACACCTTTATTCAACTTCAAGGGATGCCTTGTTCTGGTCTCTCTAGCCAAGTGCTAAAACATTTCCCCTGCATCTATTCTATAAAATCCTTTAAGCAACTTAAATGTTTCTATAATATCCCCTCTTTTTCTGCTATCAACCAACTTCTGCAATCCACACACCTTCAATCTATCCTCATAGGGAACATTCCACAGGCCACTCACCATCTTGGTCACTAGCCTCTGAATCTTCTCCACTGCTTCCTCATCCCCAAGAAACCCAGGGGATGAGAATAACAACTTCTTTATCTCTACTTCTTAATGTGTTCTTCAATAGCCAAGTAATCTTATAGTCAACCTTAGTAATATGTCCTCTAAATGTTAACTCTCTCTCTACCATCATCCCTAAATCTCTAACTTCGTCTATTTCCTGAGTACAGTGTCATCAATGTGATATACAGCTTGTAATATATTTACCCCAAAATGCATAACTTTACATTTCTCGACATTAAACTGACACCATTAACTTTTGCCCATACTGACAGCCTATTTAAATCTTCCTGCCAGCCTCCCCACATCGCCTTGATTAACTATTATTCTACCTAATTTCACATCATATCAGCAAACAACTGAATATTTCCTTTCAGGTCATTTCCTATATCATTTATGTACAAATTAAACAGCAATGTTCCCAGCACGGACCTTGTCACTTAGTCACCTGTTTTCGCCTTGATTCTGTTCCTCCATATACCACTTTTTCATATCTAGCCAGCAGCAACCCTCTTATTCACTTAACCAGTGTCACACCCATCCCCATTTGTTCTAATTTGTGTGTGTTCCATGTGGTATTCTGTCAAAAATGCCTTTACAAAATCCAGCAAAATCATCATGTAACCATTTCCTTTATCCAACTCAGCTGTTACTCTATTATAAAAAGTTAGTAAATTACTAAGGCATGACCGACCCTTCACAAAGCCATGTTGACCCTCATACAGTATTATATTTTTTTCTACCTATTCTTGAATTCTCTTTTTTACCAATTTTTCTAGTACTTTTACCACCATGCCTGAGATACTGATTGGTCTATAATTTGCTACTGTAGTCTTAGAACCTCCCTTATGCAAAGGAATAATTTTGCTCTCTAATCACTCCCTTGGAACTCTACCAGAACTGACACTTAAATTAAACAGCTCAGTCAAAGGCACTGCCAGTTCCCTTGCACATTCTCACAGAACCATAACTGATATCCCATCTAATCCCACAGCTGTATTTACATTGAGATTCTGCAATATCCTAAGAATCTCCAATTCATCCCTCTATTCCTACATTAGTATCTGTCACATAGGTTAAAGCAATAACCTCACTAGGAAGATATATGCTTGCAAAGTGGTCACTCAGTAACTCAACTATTTTATCCACTTATGTCTCCTCGTGACCATCATCACTCATTAAGGTTAATCTTCCATAGTTATTCTTCCTCTCACTTGCAAATCTTCCAATGAAAGAACTCTTTGGGATTTTCTTTCACCTGCTTGGCTAAATTCTTCTCATAATCTGATTTTGCCTTCCTTGCTATGCTTGTCACCTTTTTTTGGCCTGAGCCTTGTATTGATCGTGAGTTTGCTGGTCACCTTTCTGTTTTTATACCCTACACAGCATTTTCGATTTCTGCAGATCGTGTTTGATGATATGTCTAACTCTTATCCGATTAACCCTCCTTACCCTAGGTACACAATTTAATTATTGCTTCCTCCAGAAGATCCTTAACTATATCCCATGCAGTGTTTTATGCCATGGTATATTTCAGCTTCTTCTTCTTAAGCATGTCATAATCACTTGCCTTGTAGTTCCATAAATACCCTCTTCTTGATAGAATATTCCTTTATTCCTCAAATAAAGTTAAGACCACATGGTCACTTTCACCAATTGGAGGCAATGTTGTCACCTTGGTTATGGATAGCCCTTCTGATCCTGTGACCAAGTCCAATACTCACCCACCCCTAGTCCCTTCCATCACATGCTGCCTTAAATAATTAACCCTCAGCAAGTGTATAAATTCTGCTTCTTTTCTGCCATGTTCCTTTCTTCCTTCCAGTCTGTGTCTCCATAGTTGAAGTCTCCCATAATAATCACTTGATTTGGTGATGCATGTCTTCCAGATCATCTGTGGAAGATGATCTGGAAGGCATCTTAATAAACTAACAGTAGAATTAGACAAAAGGGGTGATAAGTAGAAAAATCACAAAACAAAACTCTTAGTAAACTATTCTCTCCTTTCTTGTACAACTACTGCTTTGCCTTTGTAAGCTCTGGAGATGATAATATTGTTATTTTTCTTTGGAGTAGAAGTTTCTATTCAGAAAATGATAGATTGTTAGCAGGTACTTTTGCTATGTAAATTATCATGGCAGACTCAAAATGGGTTCTTTTGGCAGTCTTCGAAGGGACAGAACATAGGCCTCTGTCTTAGGCAACTTGTTTGGAGAAACTGAATAGTTATTACCTTTAGATAATACCAGAATTTCATCCTGACTGTATACATAGCCAGATATTTAACAACTAATTCATCCATTATTCATAATGTTGCAAGATGTAGTCATAGCTGACAAGTAAATTAAACTTCTGATTAAGATTGTAATGAGTTAAACCGAAAACTAATTTGTAAGAACACAATGAAATATTGAGAATAATATTGAAAACTTGGTAGAAAACACAGAGGAGAATCTCTAATGTAATTGATGTTAATAAGTAACTGTGCTCATAATTTATATTCTGTGGAGTACTTATACTACAAGAAAAGTCAGATTCCATTAAATCAGCTTTATTATTATTATTATTAAAAAAAAAGGATTTCCTTCCTTTGTACCAAAGCATCCAACAATTTTTGGCTTTCTTGCTCTATATCTCAGGAAGAAATCTCCTGGATTTCTCTTCCTTATGAATATCTGAACAGATTGTAAAAGTTTAAAGACTTCTCAACATCATGTCTTTTCATCCTGCCTGTAAAGTTTCGACTGTGCAATCTGTACCATTACTCTCAAATCTTTTGCTGCCTACACATTGCCTCTCAAGTAGTTTGAGCCAACCATCACTATTGCCTAATCTGTATTTTATATTTTGACCTCTTTTCATGGCCATAGTCAATCTTTCTCATTTTTTCTCTTTCCACAAGCATTTTATCTGTATTCTGATTCATTGAAAATCTCCAGCCATTACACTTTAAACATCTTCATTTATCCATTCCTCTGACATTGACCTCTCTCTCTCTCTCTCTTCATCCCTTATCTGTTTCCATTGTTTTCCCCTTCTCTCTTGAGTGTGAAAGAGATAATCCAGGTTATTGGCACAAATGTTGATATTACCTGCACTAAGTACAATAGTATTCCTCCTTGGCAGATTTGTACTCCATCTCAGCCCCTCCCTTTTTCAACTATAGAAGTCTCATACTCTGTCATCAGTCTAGTTGTAACTGTTTAATGCACTGAGTAGAGCACTTGGATTTCCTACTTGTCTGTACTGACAGTTTGAGACCTGGGACCTCTGTTGGTTGTATTGTTGAGCTGCATGCCATTCTAAAAATGACTACCAGAAATGTGCGATTTATACAGATTCTTTGAGTTCATTGCAGGCTGTCTCCTCTCCTGTATACAATATACAATCCACATTCAGTGCTTTATGATATCCTATATTATTATTATTATTTACATCCTCCACAAAGTGAGCAGACTCATCATGAGAGGTTCATTTTGCTAATGTGTTCCATTCACCCACAATTCCCCATGTAAAAAATCTACTCAAACCTGCACCCTTACATAACTTACATTGAACTCTCCCCCCCCTCACCAACTATTTTTATAATCCCCACCCTCTGGATTAATCTGATAAAAACCCCTTGCTAAGTTATGTCTCCATCATATCACCTCTTTTCCTTCTATCCACCAAACTCTGCAATCTACATTCCTATAACCCTTCTACATAGCCAACATTCCAGAGCCCTAATATCATCTTATTCACTCATCCCTGGACCCTCTCTGATGTTTCCATGTCACAATGAAAACTGAGTGACCAAATTTGAGCACAATACCATAGTTTCCCGTTATCTGTGGATTCACTATCCTCAGTTTCAGTTATCTGCAGTCAACCCTGGTCCAAAAATATTAAATGGAAAATTCTGGAAATAAACAATTTATAATTACATTGGCAAAGTGGTTATTAGATCCAACATTATTTCAAAGTTGAACATTTGTAGAAACTATGAAAGTTTTGTAAGTTGACCTGAGAGCTTTACTTGACTTAAGTAGCTAAGGCAACTAGGGGATGCAAAGGATTGTATTCTTGTAAGCTCTCAGGTCAACTTATAAAACTTTCATGGTTTCTACAAACATTTGGCTTTCAAATAATATTGGGTCTAATATCCCCTTTGCCTATATAATTTTACATCGCCGAAATGAAGCTGTATGGCTCTTTCTTCTAGTAAGAGACAATTCATAAGTTTTAAATTGTGTACCGTTCTGAGTAGTTCTCAGTCATCAGATGACTGTTGTGGTATCGCAGTGCTTGTGTTCGAGTAACCCTTATTTTATTTAATAATGGCCTAAAAGTACAAGAGTAGTGATGCTGGCAATTCAGATATGCCAAAGAGAAGCCGTAAATGCTTCCTTTTAAGTGAAAAAGTGAACGTTCTCGACTTCATAAAATAATAAATAAATAATAATTATAAAATAAAAATATATGATTGAGGTTGGTAAAAGTTATCTGAATTCACATTCAGATAACTTTTATTAGAGTATGTTATAATTGTTCTGTTTGATTATTGGTTATTGTTGTTAATCTCTTACTGTGCCTAATTTATAAATTAAACTTTATCATAGATATATCATAAACTTTATTTAATAATGGCTCTAAAGTGCAAGAGTAGTGATACTGGCAATTCGGATATGCCAAAGAGAAGCCGTAAATTGCTTCCTTTTAAGCGAGAAAGGTGAAAGTTCTCAACTTCATAAAAAATAAAATAAATAATAATTATTAAAAAAAAAAAAAAAAACGTATACTGAGGTAAGCTTCCATTCAGATGACTTTTATTACAGTATGTTATAATTGTTCTATTTTATTATTGTTAATCTCTTACTGTGCCTAATTTATAAATTAAACTTTATCATAGGTATATACATATTATTATTATTATTCGACACCTTCAGGGAGTCCAAAGACTCATCGAGGGAGAGCGTGCCAACAGCATCGAACGATTGGCCCCCTTCCAACTGCGCTCAAACTTAACTGAGCCATTAGTAGCAGAGGCTCTACCAATCGACCAACCTTTGCCGGCATATAGGAAACACATATAGGAAAAAACATAGTATACAATATAGGTTGGGTATTATCCACGGTTTCAGGTATCTGCAGGGGGGGGGGTCTTGTAACGGATCCCCACAGATAAGAGGAAACTACTGTAATCCAAGTGTTGTCTGACAAGTGCTTTATACAGTGGCACAACCACTTCATTATCTCTGCAACACGCCCTCTAAACCATTGCTCCCAAATCTCGAATCTCATCCACTTCCTGCAGCACAGCACCAGCAATATAGTACACAGCCTTAAATTTCCTTACTCCAAAATGCAACACTTTGCACTTATTAAGTTCGAAGGACACGTTCAAAGAATGAAAACAGAAAGATTACCAAAACAAGCCTTAAAGTACAAGCCATTAGGAAAAAGAAAACCAGGACATCCTCTTAAACGATTCGACGATGACTTCTAAGGCCGGAACAGGCCATGCTAGGCCTAAATCCTTGATACACATGATGATGATGATGATGATGATGATGACTTATTAAGTTAAAAATAGCTGGCCTGGTTGGCTGAGTGGTTAGCGTATCCACTCTCCATCCAAAAGGCTGCAGGTTCGAATCCCGCTGTGGGCATGGATGTTTGTGATTATCTGTGAAATTACTAGTGGTGGTGGACAGTAGATGGCATTTATGCAGTTCGATGAGGCCGAGTGGTGAAGATGGAGAGGTGTAGAGCAGGTGCCCTCCATCGATGAGTCTTGGACTCTCTAAAGATGTCAAATAATAATAATATTATTAAAACTATAACTCTACTCCTTTATCCAAGCCAAAAGTATATTCAACTCTTCCTGAAGGGAATTAACATCAACACTGCTACTTATAATTCTCCTCAACTTTGCATCTGGTTGCCAGCAGTGGCCAGCCATGGGTGGTTGCCAGCAGTGCAAGGACCCCTGTGAAAAAAGGGTATATATGGAACTACAAGGGGGGTGATTATGAAAAGCTCAGGAGACAGCTTGCAGGTGTAGCATGGAATGAGGAGTTAGCTGGAAAAGAGATCAATGCAGCTTGGGGAATTTTCAAAAAATATTTAGTGGATGCAATGTCTAAATGTATACCATGGGTGAGAAGGTTAAATAAGGTAGGTGTGAGATGGATGAATAAAGAGATTAAGCATGCAATACAGAGAAAAAGAGCATTGTGGAGGCAGCATAAGAGAAGTGGAAGTATCCAATTTCATGAGGTCTACGAAGACCAGGCAAGGAGGGTGACTTGGTTGGTGAGAGTAGCTAAAGAGAGGTATGAACAGCAGTTAGCTAATGAAGCTAAAAAAGAATCCTAGGGAGTTCTTTCGATATGTAGCCAGCAAAAGAAAAATGATTATGGAAGGATGACATTGATTGGAGGAAATGGTATAAAGACAGCTGTTGCAGAATGTGTGGTGGAGATACTTAATGAGCAGTTCATAAAGATCTTTCAATCTTGTGATTGTGACTTCATGGAGAGATTAAGAGCAGTTGATGATGGGGAGGAGAGACTGACTGTAAGTGAGCAAGAGGTGTTTGGGGAGTTGAGTAAACTAGATGTAAATAAGGCTGTGGGACTTGATAATATATCACCGCGTATTCTGAAGGAATGTGCCAGAGAGTTGACACCTGCCTTGACATATTTTTTTAATACGAGTCTTGCACTTGGTCAAGTCCCTAAAGAGTGGAAGGAGCACAAGATTGTGCCACTTCATAAAGGAGGTGATCAAACTCAAGCATCAAACTATAGGCCTATCTGTGTGTCAGGTGTTGTGGTTAAGTTGTTGGAGAAGCTTGTGAGAACTAGGATCCAGAGTTGGGTTGACAACAATGGTATAATCTTTGATGGACAGCATGGATTTGCTAAACGGAGGTCGTATTTTAGTAATCTACTTACTTATTACAATAAAGTGACTGCTTCCTTGGACAGATGAGAAGGATACACAGTAATATACTTGGATTTTGCAAAAGCTTTTGATAGAGTACCTATGAAAAGGTACTCTATCAAAATTAGTGCATTGGATTAGATTAGATTAGTGCATTGGATTGGAGACTGGCTATCTGATAGGTATCAACAAGTTGTGTATGGGGGTGCAATATCCAGGAAAAGGAAAGTCACTAGTGGAGTGCCTCAGGGATCTGTTTTAGGGCCATTACTATTTAACTTGTATATTAATGATATTGGTGAAGATTTGGATGGAGATATTCAGTTGTTTGCAGATGTCCCAACTTTGCAGATGATGCAAAGTTGGGACGAACCATAAAGAGTAGTGAAGATGTTGTGGCCTTGCAAGAAGACTTGAATAAATTGAGTGATTGGGCAAGCAAATGGGGATGTGAGTTCAATGTTGCAAAATGTAAGGTTTTAAAATTTGGGAAACAAAGATGGGATGCAGAATTTATGCTTGGTGAGAATATATTGTTGGAAGTAGAGGAAATAAGAGATCTGGGAGTGATAGTGGATAAGGATCTAAAATTTAGGGGACACATCGCCAAAATTGTGAAGACAACACAAAGACTTCTGGGAATGATAAGGAGGACACTGACGTGTAGAAGTAGGGAGATTCTTGTTCCATTGTATAAGGCTTTGATTAGGCCACACATGGACTATTGTGCCCAGATTTGGTCACCTGGTTTTCAGAAGGATGAAGAGATGTTGGAAAGGGTCCAAAGGCGACTGACTAAGGTAGTTTCTGACCTCTGGAATGTCGAGTATGAGGAAAGATTGAAAAGACGTAATTTGCAGAGTCTAGTGGAGAGAAGGAAGAGGGGAGATATGATAGAGACCTACAAGTTGGTAAGGGGTTGTTATAGGATCAATGGTGGAGAAGTTCTACAGAGAATAGTGGGAGATCAGGGGAGAACCAGAGGTCATCCCTGGAAACTGTATAAAGAGGGTGTGAGTAGGGGAGTGAGAGGCAGGTTTTTTTCGTGCAGAGTTGTGAACGATTGGAATGCCTTGCCTGAGAGTGTGGTGTCTGCAAGGAGTTTGAATGTGTTTAAGATGCGGTATGATGAGATGTGTTTGAGATAAAAGGACCTCCTAGATGAGTGTGACTCCATGAGGTCTTGTTTAATAATAATAATAATAATCTCCAGTCAGTGGAGATTATTATTATTATATCATTTACAAGATAATATATACATAATAAGATGATATACGTAATATATCATTTACAAGGAAGTTAAACAGACTCAAGAACAGAACCCTGAGCATGCCACTGGTTACCCTCCTTTTTTGAGGCACTGCTTCATCATCATACACTACTTGTTGGTATCTTTCAGAAAGCCAGTCTCCATTCCATCTAACCAGTACACTGTCCATTCCCATCCTTTGCAGGTTCTACACCAACTTATCATGTGGCAATCTCAAATGTTTTTGCAAAGTCCAAGAATATCACTGTATGTGATTTTCTCATATCTAACACATTTTGTTGCCTTATCATGAACTGCAAGTAAATTGCTAAAAATACACCTGTCCTTTAAAAATCCATGCTGATCTTCATAAAGAATCTTATATCCTATTTAAATTATTCATATTTGGTCATAAAATGATTAAAAAACGCAACTTTTTGTGGTTATAAGACCATATACCTTACGTAGATGCTGATTACAGTTACAGAATTTTCAAAGCAACAGCAGTGGTACTACGTACAGGCAATAACCTTAACAGGAATCAAGTTGCTATACTCAAAGATATATGGAAAAATCTGATTAATTCACTCAGTTTGGTGGAACTACAGTACGCGAAAAATCATGTAACGCGTTCTCATACTACACGCATCCATGATACTGACTAAAGAATCTCAACACATGCACGCATTGTCACACGAATGTTTAAACTTAGCTACCTAACAGTTACAAACGTTTCTGTATACTTTCTTATTTTTTGTGTGTACCGGTAGAGCCTTGACAAAGCTGGACAGTAGCTAGCGAAACTAGTCGGCATTTTTATACTAATATATGTATTAATAATAAAAAAAAAAAAAAAAAAAAGTTGCGTTGTTAAGTATTTTATGACCAAATATGAATAATTTAAATAGACAGATGAAACACAAAGTACGGTGCCTAGAGAAAGAGAAATGCAGGAAAGCTAAGTTATTGAACCATCTTACATTTTTAAAGAGGTGCAGAGAATTTTCTATCATCCCAAAGTTCTTAATAGTCAAAGGATATATTCAATCTAAACAAGCCAAAAGAATCTACCACAAAACTTCATTAGCGCTTATTCGAGAAAGGATACAACACATCAGGTATGAACTGAATGTTATTGACCTTAATTGCCGGAATCAGTTTGACGATATTTCAAACAGTTTAGACTACACTACCTGGAACTTTATAGACCACATGATACAACATAGGTACGAAAAAACTTTCCAGCTAAGCAAAGTTAACCAAATTAAAAAAAAATTGAGGAACTATATAAGAAAAAATACCATTCTGATAACAACCTTCCCAGGTGATAGTGATTTTCAACATGTCGAATTACTGCCTTTCCAAACATGAATCCGAAATCTTTAAGAAAGGTTTCAACTTTTCCATCACCCCTAATTTCATTCCAAAAATGGACTTCATTTGTGGAATTGAAAAAGGTCTTCATCCTCTCCCGGAGAATACAGCTAACAACATCAGATTCAAAAGCACGATTATCCTTGCCACAGCAAAACAACCCAAATAGAACACCACTCCATACGATAGGAAGGCTATTCGTAATTTACGAAACAACAAAGAAATAATTACTAAAGCTGACAAGGGGAACTCCACAGTCATTCTTAACTCAAAAGACTATTTCAATAAGATAAACAATCTACTGTCAGACAGTTCCATGTATAAAATATTTAACAAAAATCCGACCATGACGAACTACCACGAAACAAACCTGATCCGAAATATAACTAGTTGGCGTGAAGAATTAAAAAGAAAACTTAAATCCTCACATCCCATAACTCCTCGCCTTTATGGTGCACCCAAAGTGCATAAAGAAGAAGTTACACTACGTCTCCGATTGTTGATGGCAGATCCTACCCTACATACCTATTGGCTAAACACTTTGCCAACTTGCTGAAAGGTAAAATCAGACAAACAGAATCCTATATTAAGAACTCTCAACAATTTGTAGAGAAACTTAAGAACGTTAAGATACCACAAATGGACATAATGGCCAGCCTGGATGTAGTATCCTTTTTTATGAACGTTCCAGTTGAGGAAGTCATTAATATTATTAAAGATCTCTTCCCTAATGACATTACACAGATGTTCAATCACTGCCTAAAAACAAATTTCTTTTTACAGTTTACCAACAATTAGAAGGCCTAGCCATGGGTAGCCCTCTGTCACCTCCTTGTGCAGATCTATTCATGGAGAAATTGGAAAATGAAATTTATACCAACATTTCTTCTAAACCATCGATATGGTGGAGATACGTTGATGATGTTTTCATCATTTGGAAAGGAAACATGGAAAGCCTACATGTGTTTTTAAATAGAATAAACTCACTTCACAACAAAATCAATTTTACTCTAGAAGTTGAGAACAGACAACTACCCTTCCTAGACATACTGGTGTGAAAAGACGAGAATAATTTCAAACTGTCCATATACAGAAAACCTACAGACACTGGACTATGAAATTAAAAGAATAATGTTATCTACATTATTCTTTTAACCATCATAGGTCACACATAGCATCATCCACATGTTATGGAATAGAGCCCAAAAGTTTATTTCCGACGAGGAAGAGGTAAAGACAGAACTATCTCAAAATGGTTTTCCTCCAAACATCATCAACAAATACTTTTATAAAGACAACCTCCAACAACAAGGAACAGTCTCCCCAGTACGTTTCAACAGTAGTCATCCCCTATGTGGGGGCAATCTCTTCTAGAATAGCGAGAATGCTAAAATCTCACAGCATCAGATTGGTATTTAAAGCAACTACTACCATCAGGCAAGTTTTAAGATCTCCTAAAGATAGTGTTCCATTTTTCAAATATCCAGGTGTGTATAAAATTCCATGTACGCGCAGCTTTTCCTACATTGCGCAAACTTCAAGAAGCCTGGAAATCAGACAGAAAGAACATGTGGGAGATGTCAATCACAACAGGACGGTTTCCCCAGGGTTAGCACATCACTTTGTAACTTCTAACCATACGATAGACTGGGAAAATAGCTCTATGCCTTACATAAATGATGATTACAATTACCGAATTTTCAAAGAAGAAGCAACAGTGGTACTACCGACAGGCAATAACCTTAACAGGAGTCAAGGTGCTATACTCAAAGATATATGGAAAATCTGATCAATTCACTCAGTTTGGCGGAACTACAGTATGCGAAAAATCATTTAACGCGTTCTCATACAACACGCATCCATGATACTGACTGAAGAATCTCCACACATGCACGCATTGTCAACGAATGTTCAAACTTAGCTACCTAACATTTACAAACGTTTCTCTATTCTTTATTTTTTGTGTGTACCGGTAGAGCCATGACAAAGCTAGACAGCAGCTAGAGAAACTAGTCGGCGTTTTTATACTAATATATGTATTAATAAAAAACATATGATCTTATAACCACAAAAAGTTGTGTTTTTTGAATCTTATATCCATCAACACAATTTTGTATTATATTCCTAACCAATCTCTTCAACACCTTGACCACAACTGCAACATCGGATGATTCTGAAACTAGTGATTCCGGGAGTAAATAATGATCAGTATGAATCACATTATTATTTTAGATATAGGAATAAGCATTAAAGATTTGTTAAATATTAAAAATATTTTTTTTTTTTAATTTTCAGAGAAAGATGAAACTGATGTTAAAAATATTAATTTTAATTTAAAATGCTAAATATTTTTACGTATTGTTTATGTTAGTATGTTTATTAGTTTTAGTTTCGTAACATGCATTGTCGGCACTTGATGTTGCTCGTTATTGAAATTGTTTTGTGAAAATGAAATGTAAAGAAGTTATAAAAAAAAAAATTGATGTACTTACCATATTTGAATGGTTGTGTTACTTTTAAAAAAATTTATTGTAGTTTAAAATATTAAGTTGGGTTTTATGAAGACATTCTCTTGTCGCTAACGGAGACACCGTGTCAGCCATTGTATTTACTTTCTTGCTTACCAGTTTCAAGGAGTGCGCATGCTCACCGAGAAGTTTGATGTGTGATTGACAGCTGACAAGGAGAGCGTTCGGTATCAGAGTAATGGGTGTAAACAAGACAGCATTCGGGAAGAAATAAGAACAGAGGTCGGCAGATATTTAGATTCAGAGGAACTTAAGTTTTTTTATGAGACAGTCGGAGGAAAATTAATAGTATTTTCCGAAAAAGGAATCGTGGAACTATGAAATTTCCAAGTGGAATAAGTATTGATAAATAAAAGAAAACATTGCTATACATTAATTATAAATAATTATAATGAAGAGCCAAAGGCTTCAATTCGGCGACATGAACTTATTTAAGTTAAGGGATATTATATCCCATATTGTTTCTTAGCCGAATAAGAAACTCAAAGAGTTTCATGCCGAATATAGAAACTATATTATATCCCATATTGTTTCTTAGCCGAATAAGAAACTCAAAGAGTTTCATGCCGAATATAGAAACTATTTTATATCCCATATTGTTTCTTAGCCGAATAAGAAACTCAAAGAGTTTCATGCCGAATATAGAAACTATATAAAGTTCGGCGATTCGAAGCGTAAGCAAATACCTGGATAGTGCACCAACTGACCCTTCAAGGTAGTGCAAGCTGAGGCAACTCATGTAAAAGGTGGAGCAAGCTCTGATCACTATTATTGATATTTACCCATAATGTGAACTTAACTCCTAGGAACTTTATTATTGTTCAACATTATGAGAGAAGGGCACTACCCAGACCAGTTTCGACCTTTTTTGAGGTCTCACCAGTGAGTAGGTAGACCATATTAATACCAAGGACGCAGGCATATATGGCGCAGAGGGTGAAGCTTGACGCTTTTCATATTCCCTGGTGTCTGTTTCGGGAGCAGTGATGGGAGAGATTTGTGAGCTATTTTAGCTCCCCCTGAGTGGGCAGAAGTGGTTATTCGTCGTTGGGTGTTAGGATGGCTTTCGGTCTTTTATGTTTCCAGTGGTCATTTACCGTCATAGTTTCCGGCTTGCTGTATTAGTTGGTTTGGATGCATAGATGTCTTCATAAAGAATTGCTCTGCTAGGGAGCGTAGTAGTGGAGAGATGTAGGGGATATTTATGTCCCAGTGTATCTGGGCGTTCCTGATGAACCACAGGGCGTCCAGAAGCATTCGCAGGCATTTGTTCTCTAGTCTTTGTAGCTTGAGGATGTTTGTCTTGGAGATATGGCTCCAGGCTGGGGTGGCATATATGACTGTGGGACGGATCACTGTCTTGTACAGTAGTATTTTATTTCTTGAGCTTAGTTTGCTGTGTCTGTTGATCAAGGGGTATAGCTGGGCGATAACTTTTGAAGCTTTGGTGCATGTGCTCTTGATGTGGCTGTTGAAGCATAATCGCTTATCGAGAAGTATTCCGAGGTATTTTGCTTCAGTTTTCCAGGGAATTTTAGAGTTGAACAGGGGGATGCTTGTTTTCTTGTAAAGAGTATCGTTGTGCTGTTCTGGGGGTTTAATTGTAGTCGCCAGTCTTTAAACCATTTTTCTAGATTCAGGACGGTGTCTTGTAGTTTTTTTGTAATGAGATGTGGTTGACGTGATCTGGCTAGAATAGCCGAGTCATCTGCATGAAGGGCGATGATGGATGTGAGAGGATTTCGAGGGATGTCTGCCATATTGATGTTGAACAGGATCGGGGCTAGCAGTGATCCTTGAGGAACTCCAGCGAGGATTTTCTGTTGGGTTGAGACTGTTTCATTGATTTTGACTTGCATCCTCCTGTTGGAGAGGTATGATTTGATCAGGTGTATCATGTTTAGTGGAAGGTTAGCGATGATAAGTTTGTAGAGGAGGCCTTGGTGCCAGATCTTATCGAAGGCCTTTGAGATGTCTAGGAAGAAAGCTCCAATGTGTTGATTCCAATTGAATCCTGTGGTGATGTATTCTACCAGTCTATGGATTTGATGGGTGGTGCTGTGATTTTGACGGAAGCCAAATTGTTCTTCTGGAATGATATTTAGTTGGTTGACATGATCTTGGAGTCTGATGAGGATGAGTTTCTCAGCTATTTTCCCTAAATTGGATAGCAGGCTGATAGGACGGTAATTTTCAGGTAGGTGTGGGTCTTTGCCTGGTTTGTGAATTGGGATAATGTCAGCTATTTTCCATGACTGGGGGAAGTGCTGCCATTTGAGGATGGAGTTTATGATGTTTGCCAGATGTGCTATGGCTTTGCGTGGTAGTGCCTTGATGACTTGGTTAGTGATGCCGTCAGGACCTGGGGCGTTTTTGATCTTGAGATGGTTGATGATGTCGATTATTTCGGTAGGTGAGGTAGGCATTATAGGACTTGGATTGACATCGGGACGATTTACTGTGAACCTGACTTTACGATGGATCTTGTATACGTAGCTGATGTTTAGGTTCTCATATGCAGGACTGCATTGTTTCTCTAGGTTTCTTGCTATGGCTTCGGCTTTGTCAGCATCTGTGTATGCAATGTGCTGTTCTGCTTGCAGAGGGGGAGGAGGGATTTGCGCTTGTTCCTGAGGTTGTTTAGGAATTTCCATATAGAATGATCTGCTGTGGAGATGGAGGTGAGCTTGTTGTCCCATTCTTGGTTCCTGTGGTTCTGGAGAGCTTGGACAGATTTGTTTAATCTGTTGAAGGCTGTTTTGTCCCAGGGAGCACGAGCGTTGTGATATCTTTTTCTTTGTCTGTTTTTTCCCTTATTAAGTCCATGATTTCTTCCGGGAGACGATTTTGTTTGTGGGTAATCGTGGATACTGTGGCTGCTGTTATGGCTTTATTGATTTGATTGGTGAGGTTCTTTATTGCCATATCTATTTCTTCCTTGGCTTTTATATGGGGAACGGACCAATGTGTTCTGGTAGCACTTTCTTAAGTTTCTCCGAGATGATGGAGGTTTGGGGGGGGGGGGAGGAGGTCACTGATGATGATAATTCGTTCAGTGCTTGAATGCTGTGCTGGTAATTGATGTTCTGTAGAATGGCGATGTCTAGGATGTCGGCTGTGCCAGTTTGGCTGTGGTGGGTTGGTTCAGTGGGTCCTGTTACGACAGCGTTATTTAATCCTGTGTAGCTGAAGAGGATATGGCCATTTTTATTTGTGGTTCTGCTGTTCCAGGAGGGATGTTTGGAGTTTAAGCCCCCAGCGACAATGATATGGATTCATTTGTGCCTAGTACAGCATCCAAGTCAGAAAATAGCAGGGGAGTTGTAGGCGGCATAGATTTTAAGTCTTCCAGTTGAATTTGTGTGGACTTCGACACTGGTGAGTTCTAGGTTGGGGGGGGGGTGAGTATTCCATTGTGCCTGATGCAGTTCCTGATAAATATGGCTGTACCACCACCTCTGTACTCCAGTCGGTCATTTCTATATACTGTGTAGCCTCTCAGTTTTGGATTGTCTGCAGGTCTTAGATGAGTTTCATTAATTAGGATGACGTCAGGGTTTGTATCTGTGAGAGAATTCTTGAAGCTCCAGTGTCTTGTTTTTTAGGCCATTGGCGTTCCAAGCGGCGATCTGTAGTGAGTCTGGGAGTAATCTAGTTTTATTCATTAACAAGCATTAATAATATGGTTTGAGTTTCTTTTAGAAATCTTTTTGTGGAGTTTGGTGAAGGGTTTGACTTACTGAAGTCTTGAAGCATGTTTGCCAGTTAGGTTGCGATGACTGTTGTCATGTTTGGAAGAATTTGGTCCTGCTGGATATATTTGGATGAGCAGGCTACTTCAGCATATGTCCTGCTTCGACGGTGGCTTTCCAGCTTTCCAGACTGTTGGTATTTTCTATTTCTGAGAGCTGGTATTTTGTTGGATGTCAGGCAACTGGGGAGCCGTCAGCTGTGGTGCCTGTGGGCAGGGTTGAGAGATCTGTTTCCTTTTGTTGTCTGTTTTATTCTTAGGGTAGTGACTGCAGCCTCTGTAGTTTGCTGGGTGGGGGTTCGCGCATTTGGCTGGTGAGGTCCTGGGTTTTGAGCAGGTTGTTGTGGGGTGGTTTTGCCCACATTTGAAGCATTCGTAGTCTGCTCTGCAGAGTTTCTGTGCGTGTCCGTACTTCTGACATCTGTAGCACTGGCCTGACAAGGCTCTTTTCCTTAGTGGTTCTGTTGTGATTTTCAGACCACAGATCGTTGTTAAGTTGTATATGTTCTTGTGTGTGTTGGGTATCTCAACGAGTACTAGGGGCATTGGACTCTTGTCAGCCCGTAGCATTTCGCTATTTGACAAGTGAGAGATCGTGGAGGCAGAGGTCTTCAGTAATTTCCAAACAGTAATACAGCTCCTAGGAGTTAAGTTCACATTATGGGTAAATATCAAGAATAGTGATCGGAGCTTGCTCCACCTTTTACATGAGTTGCCTCAGCTTGCACTACCTTGAAGGGTCAGTTGGTGCACTATCCAGGTATTTGCTTACGCTTCGAATCGCCGAACTTTATATAGTTTCTATATTCGGCTAAGAAACAATATGGGATATAATATCCCTTAACTTAAATAAATTGCTATACATGTTTTAAAAGGAATATTTGAGGAAACTCTAATTGAAAGATTAGTAGTAGATTCCGAAAAGGGAATCATAGAACTGTGAATTTTTTAAAGTGGAAGAGTTAAGACTGTCAATAAGCATTAGTGAATAAAAGAAGAAATTGCTATTTACGTTCTAAAGGAATGTTCGAGGAAACTGATTGGGAAGTTTCATCTGTCTTAAGGACGCTGGATCTAACTATTATTTCTACTGGAAAGGAGACAATTGAGTCAGGAAGAATTAATGTGTGCTACATGAATGATGAGAAAGGATCCTGTGAAAATGAAGAATAAAGTCATCTTCGGAAAAGGGCCTTGACAGAGGGAGAAACTGGCCAAGAACATTTTGTCATTGTGAAAACAAAGTGTTTAGTCTAGTCTTAAGTGTAAGTTTATTTTTAAAAAGGCCTTGGATCCAATTAAATTTGTAGTTAGTTATGTAATAGCACACGAATGGCAGAGTGGAACCAACCGGAAATACGGATAATCATTAGTTTTTTTGAATTAATCCATTTTTAGAAGGGACTCAACGGTCTGTTTTTTAACATTGAAGTCTATGGGAGACCGCTGTGCACATCGCAATGCGTTAGCAGGCGCTTAGTCCTCGTCCACAAGCGGAAGTGAGGGAGATGAAGCGGCTGTTACATCAGGCAGGCGGCACACTGTCGCACCGATATGTAGAGAAGATGGAATATGGCGCCCGCCGATTTTGAAATGGATATTCCTTTACCAGAGGAGCTGAACGTACGTAGGATATAAGGAAAACAGCTATAACACAAATCAGAAGCATTTTTGCTGGATATAAACCACATATAAACCTACTAGTGAAGAACTTAAGAACTAACCTAACCTAACCTAATTATGCAATATGTCTTGCAATTTTCCAAAGGAGTCAAACACCGTCCAAAGCAAGATAGGGATCCTCGGTAAACAAGCCGCGTGTGGTCGGCCGCATATTCGTGCAAACGACCGTATCGTAACCAGAGACATACGGAGACCACGGCCGCTGTCCAACGTGCAGCCGGAGAGAGAGAACCAAGCGTCACAGTGACGTCAACCTGATGTTACTTCCGTTTTATCCCCCTTCTGGTGACCTCTCTTCTGGTAGTGAACGAAGACGAGGTACCCGTTCACGCATTAGTGCGTTCGCTGCGGTTTCCCATGGGCTACCATGTTAAAGAACCGGCCGTTGGAAGGGAAAGAGTCTGATTTTCGAAATGGATTAATTCCCAAACCTGAAACGACCGGGAATTTTAGTAAGTTGCGCTATTCCCACTGAAAGGTAAGAAATAGCATGACATGCTAATTTCGTGTCGAGGCATTCTTTTTCACGCTTTGTCATTGTTTTTGTTTTATTAAATGTTGTATATTGCACAAGGGTTCACACCAATCGGAGTGAATCCTTGTGCAATAAATAAAAGCACTCGGAAATTAAAAATAATTGTTAGAAATAAAGAGATAAATAATACAAATAGACAAAGCGTGAGAAAGATTGTCTCGAATCTAAATTCCGATATTAGCATGGCATGGATTTTGATACCTTTCAGTGAGAATAGCGCAACTTACTAAAATTGGGGCTCGTTTCAGGTTTGGGAATTAATCCATTTCGAAAATCGGACTCTTTCCCTTCAAACCGCTGGTTCTTTAACATGGTAGCCTATGGGAGACCGCAGCGAACGCATTAATACGTGAGCGGGCACCTCGTCTTCGTTCGCTACTGGAAGTGACGCTCGTATCTCTCTCTCTCCGTCGGAGACTAGCATAGCGGAGTGGTCTCCCTATGTGACTCTGGTTACGATCGGTCGCTTGCGTGCATATTCGGCCGAGCACACGCGGAATGTTTGCTTTTTATGGTATTTCACCATACGCGGCCAGGGTGAAAAAGGCTTGCCGCACTTGTGATTTTCGTTTCCGAAAAATAAATAAAAGCACATTGCATCCCTACCCAATCATACATAACTACTTCAATGGACCTGATAAGTCAAAACGTGTAGTGTGCTCTGTGAAACTGTCTTCGCTGCTATATGGCTCTGGAGAAAGTTTTTTAAGAAGAAAAGTCCAATAGTACATTTCGAAACGGCATTCAAGAGAAAGAGATGTTAAAACGAATTGACAGCACAAATTTCTAAGCATTTTAGGCCTCTTATATCTAGCTGGTTTACCTCGCAACAATTGGCAACATTTTTATTCTTATATTGTAAATGAAAATAAACAAACCCTCATGTATTATATTTGCATTTTTTTTCAGCACATAGCATCTGTGATCGTTATATATATATATATATATATATATAGAAAATAATGATGTGCACTTTTCTAAAATCACACAAAGAAAGTACATTATAAATTACTTCATTCTGATAATCTCCACTCAATGAAAGTACCGCATCTTTTCTTATCATTATTATTATCATCATCATTATCTGACATCAGTACAAACAAGAAATGACCGCATATTTATAAAAGATATTTCAGCTAGTTAAGATCGGTGGCAATTTTTGAAATAGCTATGTACTTTTAGTAATAAAATGCATGAGTATGCTCCCTAACCTAAGCGCTTTTCGTTCGTAACAATTGTATTATGAACGATACTGAAAATAATTTTTTTTAACGTCAGCAGATTAATAGGTGGGTCCTTCCTCCATAAAAAAAAGAGAAAAGCTGGATTCTTATGCAAAGGTCCGGTTTCACCATTAGGCGAACTTCTGGGAGCCAGATTTTGCATATTTCGGGGGAAAATTACAACTTTCGAAAAAAATTGATAAAACCTTAATTACTAATTAAAAAACCAAAAATTAACTAAGTCAAGCGGTCCTGCTGCTCGCTGATGATCCTACATAATTTCGCAATTTTTCCCCTGGGTTTCTCAAAATTAAAACTTAAAAAAAAATTACACTCTCTCTACAATGGCTCAGGAACGATTGCATCTGCAATCAATATAGATGAATTAATTCGAAACTGCTTGAGGCTGTTTAATGCGACTTGTGAAGGAATACAACCATTCTTTCTCAATAGCATTGAGAGTAATCTAAGCTTTTATCCTTTACCTCCAGCTGAGAATATTATTTTCTAGTATTTCGGAGACCAAAGTGTTTCCTGGGAAGAGAAGATTATTGTCTAGTGTTTGTGATTATGAAAATATAAAAATTTTTTTTTCCAGTCGCAGTAACATTGTCAGTATTTGATTTTTTTAAGAAACAAACTGCCACTCCACTACTGAATTTGTTTATTATTATATATTTTCTTTTATTAACTGGGAAAAATGTCAACACCCACCCACAAAGAAATACGCCGGAATTCGCCGAAGACAACAATATTCTTGGTATTCTTATTTTAATAAACGTTAAAATGAAAAAATAGATATTGATTACTGTCTAGTGAAAACTTTCAGTAAAAAATTAGAGTAGTTCTCTATAATTCATGGGAGAGAGAGGGGGGGGATAATTGGAAATGTTCATAATTAACATAAATTCTGAATCAGTCTGTGCAGAATATCGCTCATATATTTTCTCCATATCTACGGAGTCTCATATATATCATCGTTTTATATATATACATAGAAGATCGTTATATATATATATATATATATATATATATTTATATATATATATATATATATATATATATTTATATATATATATATATATATATATATATATATATATATATATATATATGTTAAAAATACCAAGCAATTTTAAACATGGTTTTACTCCATTTCCCAAGTAAGCAAACAGACAATAAGGCAGGTTTGCGCCTGCAAATGATGCAACTCTAGCTGATCCTACAGGTAGTGCAAGACCAAGGCAACTCGTGGTAAAGGTGGCATAAGCTCTGATCACTAATCTTAATATTTACCTTTAATGCCAAAACACATCTCCAAGAAGGGGATGCATGATGTTTTGTATTAAAGGCAAGGGGCCACTACCCAGACCGGTTTCGACCTTTATTGAGGTAAATATATATATATATATATATTAGGATAACCAAGCAATTTTATATGCTTGGTTATTTTAGCTCCTAATCCCAAGTGTGCAAACAATTAAGTTTGCGCCTGAAACAAAGTTCAAGTCTAAAGATGGTACAACACCAGGGCAGCTCATTGTAAAGGTGGTTAAAGCTTTGATCACTAGTCTTAGTATTTTCCCATAATGTAAAGCACATCTCACTAGAAGATGTATACTGCAATGCATTATGGGTGGGGTCACTACCCAGACCGGTTTCGACCTTTTTTGAGGTCTCCTCAGTGAGTAGCTAGACCCTAAATATACCAAGGTTTTAGTAATACAAAGCCTTATCAACTTTAATTATATAAGTTGCAACAAGGTGTATTAAGTTTTAATAAAAATCTCTGGAGGAGATATTGATGGGAATAAATTTTTAACTTGGGTATATTGTATATTAGGATAACCAAGCAATTTTATATGCTTGGTTATTTTAGCTCCTAATCCCAAGTGTGCAAACAATTAAGTTTGCGCCTGAAACAAAGTTCAAGTCTAAAGATGGTACAACACCAGGGCAGCTCATTGTAAAGGTGGTTAAAGCTTTGATCACTAGTCTTAGTATTTTCCCATAATGTAAAGCACATCTCACTAGAAGATGTATACTGCAATGCATTATGGGTGGGGTCACTACCCAGACCGGTTTCGACCTTTTTTGAGGTCTCCTCAGTGAGTAGCTAGACCCTAAATACCAAGGTTTTAGTAATACAAAGCCTTATCAACTTTAATTATATAAGTTGCAACAAGGTGTATTAAGTTTTAATAAAAATCTCTGGAGGAGATATTGATGGGAATAAATTTTTAACTTGGGTATATTGTATATTAGGATAACCAAGCAATTTTATATGCTTGGTTATTTTAGCTCCTAATCCCAAGTGTGCAAACAATTAAGTTTGCGCCTGAAACAAAGTTCAAGTCTAAAGATGGTACAACACCAGGGCAGCTCATTGTAAAGGTGGTTAAAGCTTTGATCACTAGTCTTAGTATTTTCCCATAATGTAAAGCACATCTCACTAGAAGATGTATACTGCAATGCATTATGGGTGGGGTCACTACCCAGACCGGTTTCGACCTTTTTTGAGGTCTCCTCAGTGAGTAGCTAGACCCTAAATACCAAGGTTTTAGTAATACAAAGCCTTATCAACTTTAATTATATAAGTTGCAACAAGGTGTATTAAGTTTTAATAAAAATCTCTGGAGGAGATATTGATGGGAATAAATTTTTAACTTGGGTATATTGTATATTAGGATAACCAAGCAATTTTATATGCTTGGTTATTTTAGCTCCTAATCCCAAGTGTGCAAACAATTAAGTTTGCGCCTGAAACAAAGTTCAAGTCTAAAGATGGTACAACACCAGGGCAGCTCATTGTAAAGGTGGTTAAAGCTTTGATCACTAGTCTTAGTATTTTCCCATAATGTAAAGCACATCTCACTAGAAGATGTATACTGCAATGCATTATGGGTGGGGTCACTACCCAGACCGGTTTCGACCTTTTTTGAGGTCTCCTCAGTGAGTAGCTAGACCCTAAATACCAAGGTTTTAGTAATACAAAGCCTTATCAACTTTAATTATATAAGTTGCAACAAGGTGTATTAAGTTTTAATAAAAATCTCTGGAGTTTTATTAAAATTATTATTATTTTATTTTATTTTATTTTATTTTAAAATTTTATTATTTATTCCCATCAATATCTCCTCCAGAGATTTTTATTAAAACTTAATACACCTTGTTGCAACTTATATAATTAAAGTTGATAAGGCTTTGTATTACTAAAACCTTGGTATTTAGGGTCTAGCTACTCACTGAGGAGACCTCAAAAAAGGTCGAAACCGGTCTGGGTAGTGACCCCACCCATAATGCATTGCAGTATACATCTTCTAGTGAGATGTGCTTTACATTATGGGAAAATACTAAGACTAGTGATCAAAGCTTTAACCACCTTTACAATGAGCTGCCCTGGTGTTGTACCATCTTTAGACTTGAACTTTGTTTCAGGCGCAAACTTAATTGTTTGCACACTTGGGATTAGGAGCTAAAATAACCAAGCATATAAAATTGCTTGGTTATCCTAATATACAATATACCCAAGTTAAAAATTTATTCCCATCAATATCTCCTCCAGAGATTTTTATTAAAACTTAATACACCTTGTTGCAACTTATATAATTAAAGTTGATAAGGCTTTGTATTACTAAAACCTTGGTATTTAGGGTCTAGCTACTCACTGAGGAGACCTCAAAAAAGGTCGAAACCGGTCTGGGTAGTGACCCCACCCATAATGCATTGCAGTATACATCTTCTAGTGAGATGTGCTTTACATTATGGGAAAATACTAAGACTAGTGATCAAAGCTTTAACCACCTTTACAATGAGCTGCCCTGGTGTTGTACCATCTTTAGACTTGAACTTTGTTTCAGGCGCAAACTTAATTGTTTGCACACTTGGGATTAGGAGCTAAAATAACCAAGCATATAAAATTGCTTGGTTATCCTAATATACAATATACCCAAGTTAAAAATTTATTCCCATCAATATCTCCTCCAGAGATTTTTATTAAAACTTAATACACCTTGTTGCAACTT
Organism: Typopeltis vanoorti; assembly: GCF_054136105.1. Classification (NCBI taxonomy): domain Eukaryota; kingdom Metazoa; phylum Arthropoda; class Arachnida; order Uropygi; family Thelyphonidae; genus Typopeltis; species Typopeltis vanoorti. The sequence goes on from NC_143559.1 coordinate 7,817,910, forward strand.
ATATAATTAAAGTTGATAAGGCTTTGTATTACTAAAACCTTGGTATTTAGGGTCTAGCTACTCACTGAGGAGACCTCAAAAAAGGTCGAAACCGGTCTGGGTAGTGACCCCACCCATAATGCATTGCAGTATACATCTTCTAGTGAGATGTGCTTTACATTATGGGAAAATACTAAGACTAGTGATCAAAGCTTTAACCACCTTTACAATGAGCTGCCCTGGTGTTGTACCATCTTTAGACTTGAACTTTGTTTCAGGCGCAAACTTAATTGTTTGCACACTTGGGATTAGGAGCTAAAATAACCAAGCATATAAAATTGCTTGGTTATCCTAATATACAATATACCCAAGTTAAAAATTTATTCCCATCAATATCTCCTCCAGAGATTTTTATTAAAACTTAATACACCTTGTTGCAACTTATATAATTAAAGTTGATAAGGCTTTGTATTACTAAAACCTTGGTATTTAGGGTCTAGCTACTCACTGAGGAGACCTCAAAAAAGGTCGAAACCGGTCTGGGTAGTGACCCCACCCATAATGCATTGCAGTATACATCTTCTAGTGAGATGTGCTTTACATTATGGGAAAATACTAAGACTAGTGATCAAAGCTTTAACCACCTTTACAATGAGCTGCCCTGGTGTTGTACCATCTTTAGACTTGAACTTTGTTTCAGGCGCAAACTTAATTGTTTGCACACTTGGGATTAGGAGCTAAAATAACCAAGCATATAAAATTGCTTGGTTATCCTAATATACAATATACCCAAGTTAAAAATTTATTCCCATATATATATATATATATATATATTCAGGGCCGCATTTACCATTAGGCGCATGATGCGCAAGCTGGGGGCCTCACTCTTTATGGGGAGGGTGGGGGCACATAGAAAAACCTTACTCCTCACAGAGAACAATTAAAAAAAAGCATAGTTATAGTTGGGAGGACTAGGGGCCATCCATGGAAACTGGATGGCCCCTAGTCCAAGAGAGTGTAGTTAGCAAGGGTGTTAGAACTATGTTTTTTACTCGAAGAGTGGTGAACGAGTGAAATAAGTTGCCAGAGGCTGTTGTGGGTGCCATGACTATCAATGAGTTCACTGTGTGGATGTTGAGTAGTTGTTTAGGGCCTCCCTCGAGTACTCTAAGGACTCCTTGGAGTTGCCCGTAATAAAATAGTTGCAAAATAAAATACTTATTTATAAATATTAAATTCATAATATAAAAATTAGAGGCCGCTGAAAAATTTGTGAGGCCTCCCGCTTCCATTTGAAATACATTATTTTTTCCTTGGAATATAAAGCTAACAAGAACTGCTGTATGTATTCCATGAAATTAATGTATGTAAGTGTACCATTTTTCGCTGGACGTATATACACGTCCAGCAAACCTGGATAATTATTATTTTTAGTTATTAGTGATTATTTTTTTAAATTTTAATATGAACTGATATGAAGCAAATATCTGGATAGTACAACACCAGGGCAACTCATAGTATGGGTGGAGCAGGCTCCGTTCACTATTCTTGGTATTTACCCATAATGTGTCGCCCAGCTCCTAGGAGCTGTATTACTGTTTTTCATTATGAGAGGTCACTACCCAGAATGATTTCAACCTTTACTGAGGTCTCATTAGTGAGTAGGTAGACCTAGATATAATATGAAGGTTTTGTAGCGGAACAAAATGGGATGCAATATCACTTAATTTTAATTATCATTTTATATTATAGAGTGTATGTGTGTGTGTGTGTGTGTGTGTGTGTGTGTGTATATATATATAGAAGAACGATCACAGACATATTTAATGCACGAATTCCCAATTTCAAATGTAACTATTAAATAAGCACTTCGTAGATTAAAATGTGATATTAACAATATATCATGCTCATCGCTCTGTAAATGCTGTTATACAAATGGCCCGCGAAAACGATGACCAAAAGCGCCATCTTACCACAGCTGTTGTATTTACTGCCATCTTCATCCACGTGGTGGTTGCCAGCTGTAGGGAGTTAGTTGCTGTTCGTGATATGTGCGCATTCGTTTTGTAAAAAAATCTAACTTTGTCCTCTCTTACTTAGTATGTGCTGCTTGTATTGGTTATGTTTGGATCTGTATTTAGGAATTGTCCATTGTATGGAAACCGACGCTACCATACAACCCACGACATCCAGCAATCACACCGACGTTGTCTGCGTATGGCGGATACCATGTTCGGCTGCATTTTCCCGCCAGTGACGGAACCGTAACAGTAGCCAAAAATATGGAGTCATGATAGCGTTTGTGTGGTGATAGCAAACATGAAACCATTAACAAAATCATTTTTACTTCATTTCGGTATGCTGGTTTTATTTATATTCTCCTCAGTGCTGCTTGTGCTTGTTAAGTGTTATCGACTACTATTCAACCGACAACATTGCATCGGGCATGGGATATATTTAGTTCAGCCGCATATGCCCTTCCAGCGCCCATAATATTACGAAAGATACGTCAGCTTCTCTAACAGGTTTCATCTGTGGTGACATCCAGCAAAAATGCTTGTTATTTTTGTTATAGCTGTTTTCTTTATATCCTACGTAGGTTCAGTTCCTCTGGTAAAGGAATGTTCGTTTCAAAATCGGCGGGCGCAATTATTCCACTAGCGAGACGCTATCCTCCTCTACACATCGGTGCGTCATTGTAACGTCTGCCTGATGTAACATCCGCGTCAACCCCCCCCCCCCCCCTTCCGATGACGTCACTTTCGTTTGCGAACGAGAACGAGGCGCCTGCTAACGCATCACGACGTGCACAGCGGTCGCCAATAGACTTCCATGTTAAAAAAGGGACAGTTGGAAAGGAAAGAGTCCCTGTTAAAAATTGGATTAATTCAAAATATATGGATTATCCGTTTTGGCGCTTGGTTGCGCTGTGACATTCCACAGGTAAGGTATTGTAATATATTAGGTGTGCTTTTTGGAATTTAGAAGTGCGCATGCTCACCGAGAAGTTTGATGTGTGATTGAAAAAAAAGCTGAAAAGAACAGCATTCGGTATCTGAGTAACGGAGAGTAAACAAGAGGAGTGTTCGGAAAGAAATAAGAACACAGGCCGGCAGATAAGCATCCTTTATGGAACAGCAAGAGTTTTAACAACAACGGAATGATCCTCTACAATTTTGCCTTGAAGAGAAACATTGTTATTGCAGGCCCGATCGAGCCAATACATTACGGAGCGACCGGCAGACCTGATGTTTTTGGATATTGCAATATTTAACAACATTTCTCATCAATTCCAACTTCAAGTGGTTGACGAGCTCAGCTCAGATCACAATCTAGTACTTTTAAGTTTAGGAGGGGCAGTCAGCAATCTTGAATGTAAAATCCATTCTGGCTTATCCGCAGCTTGTTCTATTTCCACCCCAGCTCAAGTAAACTTACTTCCTGAAGAAATCCTTGCTCTAATTAGCCGACGACCAAAAAATGTATCGAACTGAACACTGCAAGGACCTTATTAAAACCGCTCGAAAGACTCAAACGATTGTTACTGGTTACGAAACGTGGTATTTTGTATGAGCCTGAAACAGAGTGATGAGCTGAGACCAGAAGAGGGACATCTGTAAAAAAGTCGCTTGGAGAAGTCAAAAGTAAAGCCAATGCTGATTTGTTTCCAATGGCATTATCCACAAAGAATTCGTTCCGCCTGACCAAACGGTCTGTGATGAGTTTTAACTCGAAATTTTGAGGCGATTGAAAGCGAGAGTTCGTCGCGTATGGCATGAATATCATGATGCAGGCAGCTGGTCACTTTTGCACAATAATACACCATCTCATCGTTCGAACATTGTGAGACAGTTTTTGAGCAAAAATCAAGTTTGTTTGTTTGATCACTCACCGGATTTAGCACCCTGGGACTTCTTTCTCTTCCCCCGACTTTATTTACCGATGAAAGGAAAGCGATACGACACCATCAAAAACGTTCAAGAGGCAGTTACCACGACCACAACAGTATCCAAAGAACCGATATAAAAAACTCATTTAACGAATTAATTGACAGTGCCAAACGCTGTATCGAAGCTGAGGGAGAGTATATTGATTGAAATAAATCATTTGAATAATTATAATTGGCCTGTGTTTTCTTTTCTATCAAAAGTTCGGTTTATTTTTGGACAGAGGGTATACGAGGGTGGTCTGAACGGTTCTCAGCCTCGACCATAAATGGCAACACTATCGGCAAGATTTTTTTTTCTAAATTGGTACATCTGTCATATGCATCCATGTGAAATTGCAAGTCATTCTATAAGCAAAAGTGTTGTCTGTAGCCCTTGAAATGGATAAAATTGAGTATCGTGCTGTTATAAAATTCTTTGTAAAAGAAGGTTTAACGCCAAAAGAAATTCATTCGAAGTTCATAAAAGTTGATGGGCACTCTTCTCCTTCGTTTTCGACAATTAAGAAATGGGCTGTCTAGTTTAACTTGACCTTACCAGCCTTGAAGATAATCCACGTGAAGGACGCCCAAAAAGTGTATCAATACCAGAAATCAATTATCAACTGCACGATACGATATGGTATTGGATGACTGGAGAGTCAAAGTGAATGAAATTGCTGAAACTATAGGCATTTCAAAACAGTGGTGTAGCTAGAGCTTTTTGTTGGCCGGGGAGGGGTCGCTGTGTTTGCTGCCACTCTCAATACACACCAAAAATACTACAAAAAAATCAAAACGACATATAGGGAAATAAATTAAAACACTTTATTTTTGAAGTAAAACTTTAATTTTAACATTCTAAAATGTTATTTTATTTTTCTTGCTTTTCTGTTAGCAAAATCGTCGATGACATTAGTGAAGTCTATTTCAGAGTAGCTAATTCTTAAAAAAAAAAAAAAAAATCAGCTAACGCCTATTTGTTCCCGTATAGACGGGGCCGTTTACCCTATCTGACTTTTGGAGGCTGACTGGGCAGTTCAATCTCCACTAGTAGCCAATCAGAGAGATAGCTGGCCCAGGGCTATCACTGATTCGTCGGTACGCAGTGAAGAAGGTGGCAAGCTAGTGCCGCCATTTCGTGGTCCCTAACACAATATTTTTAATGTCTGAAAATAGTGTGGGTTCGACGGTCGATTTTCTTGAGTTTACGGGAAGAAAAACCCGAGTTTTCGGGAGAAAAAAACCCGTTAGCCCGTGCCAGAGATCGACTAACTCGGGAACCGGTCGAAAAAAAAAAAGGCTTTGAAAAATTTCCTCTAGTCAGCGACTAGATTTGAACCACAAAATCCTTTCTTCGTGCGGTCAAGCGCTGTAGAGTGCAAGTGCCACTTCTACTGAGCTACACACGCAAACTTTTCTCACAAATAGCAACACTTGCATCAATTGTGAGATAGTAGTATTACCATATTTGGAAATCAGTTCTCGAGACTGTATTTTAGAATTAACTGCAAAAAGTTCAAAGTGCTGCCCCACTCCCTCCCAGCTACGCCTCTATTTCAAAAGAACGTGTGGGATATATTTTGCATGAAGAATTGCATATGAAAGAGCTTTGGCAAGATCGGTGCCTTGCTTGCTCACAGCAGATCAAAAACGCACTTACATGAAAATCTCTGAACAGTGCTTGGAACGTTTTAACAAGAATAAAACTGATTTTGTAAGTCGATTTATTACTATAGATGAGATTTGGAATCACCATTACACACCAGAATCCAAATTGCAGTCAAAACGGTGGACAGAAGCCGGGTGTTCAGCACCAAAGAAGACAAAGTCGGTTCCATCGGCAGGAAAGGTCGTGTTTTTGGCCATGTGCATCGGTGGTTTGGGATGCTAAAGGTATTATGTTTATTATCTTGAAAAGTGTGAAACGATAACCGGGGAATATTCCTATCTTTTAATCAGACTAGACGAAAAAATTCATGAGAGACGACCCGGTTTTCAGAAGAACAATAATCATATTTCATCAAGACAATGCACCTGCCCACAAAAGTGTTTTTGCAATGTGAAAATTAAGGGATCTGCACTATGAATTGTTGGAGCATCCACCCTATTCACCAGATTTGGCTCCCTCTGACTTCTATCTCTTCCCAAAACTAAAAGTCCTCGCTGGTCAGCGTTTTTCTACGAATCAAGAGATGATTTCAGCTTTAGAGGGATATTTTGCAGATCTTACTGAGAGACACTACAGGAACGTTATAATGGCGTTGAAAATGACCTTAAGACTAATAAATGTATTAGTCTTAAGGGAGATTATGTTGAAAAATAAAAATAATTTTGAAATAATAAATTCTTTGTTTTTTAATTGTTAGGCCAAGAACGTTTCAGACCACCCTCGTGTGTGTGTAAAGTATTTTTTGAGTATAATAAATGTTAAAGATACCAAGCTATTTTAAACCTGGTTTTACTCCATTTCCCAAGTAAGCAAACAGACAAGTTAGTCAAGTTTGCGCCTGCAAGTATTTCAAGTCTGGGTGATCCCACACGTAGTGCAAGTCAAGGCAACTCGTGGTAAAAGTGGATAAGCTCTGATCACTATTCTTAATATTTAGTGGCCCCTTGCCTTTAATACATGGCATCATACATCTCCTCCAGGAGATGTGCTTTGCATTAAGGGTAAATATTAAGAATAGTGATCAGAGCTTATCCACTTTTACCACGAGTTGCCTTGACTTGCTCTACGTGTGGGGTCACCCAGACTTGCAATACTCGCAGACGCAAACTTGACTTACTTGTCTGTTTGCTTACAAGTTTATAATTTGCTGCTGATAGCACACTGTTCTCTTTCTTATTTGAAATCCTTGTGCTTATATTCATCTATAGGTTTCAATGAACTTTCCTGATATCAGTACTAGTTATCTGAAATGTCGTCTGTTTTCTTGCAAAAAAAGAATTCTTATGTTTGGTTTTGGTATTCCTAAGAGTTTCCAAGAAATACTTGATTAAATACACAATAGATCAATTATGTTGTTTCATGACTGATCTCTCGCCAATTCATTCTACACTGTTTCACATAGGCTTCTAGTTTCTGTTTCCTTAGTTGTTTACAAGTATTTCTACAAGTATCAAACTGGATTGGGTGGCCCAGTGGTTAGTGTATCTCCAGCCAAAACAGTGTGGGTTAAAATCCCACCGAGGGCAAGGATTTTTGTGATTGTGAAAATACAAATGGTGTATTTTTACAAATGGTGTAGGTGATGTGTTCGCTGTAGTTGGCGAATTAAATGGTGGAAATGGAGAGTTGTAGACTAGGTTCCCTCCCTCGACGAGTCTTTGGACTCCTTGGAGGTGTCAGGTAGTAATAATAATAATAATTTCCAAGGCGACCGTTTAGTTTAGTAGAAATGAAGTCAGTAATTCTACATCTTCAAGACTTATAGATCGTCTGTTCAACACTTCTCCAGAACATTATGCTAATATTATGGATAATAATACTGTTAATAATATTAACAGTTTCACTTCTGCTGAATTTATTTCTTCTATCTTGCATCTTTTAAAATCAAGTACTAAGAAGTTTATCTTTTTGACTTGCTTATCGCCAGTACTATTAATTAAAAGGGATATTAAATTAAGACAACTACAGGCTTTTACAACTATAAAGTTTTATAAATAGAACTCCATAAATATTAAATCCTTTAATGCATATTCATTTCATAAAAATTTATTATCTGAGACATCCAGGGAGTCAAAGATTCATTGAAGAAGGTCATAAATCATCTAAAACAGCTGACATACCTTCCCTTAAATTCAGTCACACTACGTGCAGTCACTACCCCTAAAGGTAAACTATACCAGTCAGTCACTGTTCTGTGAGAGAAAAACCTAGCTCTTACCCCTTACTTGACTGCAAATAAATTTAATTTCTATGGATGTCCACATGTTCTCTCCCCACCTTCCACACCTTATATATAACGAAAATTTTCATCAGATGATATCCTATAACACCCATTCAAAAGTTTATAGACCTCTATCATATCATCCCCATTTCTCCTTTGAACCAACGTCTGCAATCCACGCATTCGAAATATCATCATAATCTAAATCCCATGATCCAGGTATAATTTTTGTAACTCTTCCTTGCACCCTTTCCACAGCTTCTTTATCCCCTTGGAACTCAAGAGACCAAATCTGCGCACAATAATTTAGGTGCCTTATCCGAACCTATGAAAGGACCCTTACTTACCCTTCATATCAAGGTTCGCTTCAACATCGCAGTTATCCTCTGAGTTGTATTTGCAACTTTTGCTATGTGACTTTTGAACTTCAAATTCCTATCTACCAATACGTCAAGATCCCTTGCCTCCTCCGTTTCTTGTAGCATAACCCCTCTAATACAATATGCCGCTAGAACTCTAATCACGCCAAAGTGCATAACTTTACACTTACTAACATTAAACTGTCAGCCGTTTTCGTGTGCCCAAATTTCCAGCTTCTTCAAATCATTTTGAACGTGCTGAATAGTGAAATCATCCCTGATTGCTTTGCCTATCATAGCATTATCAGCAAACAATTGCACATCTGTTAGAAATTGTCTGATGTCATTAATGTATAGATTGAACAATAATGGCCCAATGAATGAATCCGGAGGTACACCAGTGGTCACATTAAATCTGGCAGAATCACACCCACTGTATATCACTTTTTGATATCAGTCTTTCAACCATCTCCTGATCCAAGTCGAGCGTTTATATTCTTCAGATTATGCAACAGCCTTTCGTATGATATCCTATCGAAAGCCTTATAAAAATCCAAAATTATCATAGTGTATTCCTTCCCTTTATCCAACTCGCCGTATCTTTGTTATAAAATATGAGCAAATTGCTAAAGCATGACCTTCCTGTAGTAAATTCATTGTGCTTTTGAAGAGTTTAGCATGTTTATCAACCCATTTCTGCATGTGATTCCTTGCCACTTTCTGTAAATATTCAATACCACACCAGACATACTGATAGGTCTGTAGTCGATCAATTTTTGCCTCACCCTTGTACAATGGAACTATCATAAATTTCTTTCATTTCTGTTGTGTCATTGCAGAGCTGGGACACAAGTTCTACAACCATGTTAAAGTCCTAGCCAATTCGGCTGAACATTATTAACATTCCTTTAGCAAACGGGCTAATATTACATCAATCCGAATTTACAAATTCTTATCCAAGTTATGCAACAGCTCTTCAACCTCATTTTCATGAACCTGTAAGACTTCATCCAATGTAGCAGTGTGCACCATGATACATACACCTGGTTAATATATCTTAGCAAAGTGAGCACTCAGTAACAATAATCTCATTAACTTCCGACACTCGAGTACCATCTGCATTGCATAAAATTATTCTTTCACATTCATACTTTCTTTTGCTTGCGGCATTACGATAAAATTCTTTTGATTGTCCTTGCATGTCTAATTTCTTTTCATACTCCAATTTAGCTTTCCCCACAATACTCGTTATTGTTTTTGGACTGAGCTTTATATATTTCATAACCCCACTAGCTCTTATTCTCACAATATTCTTCACACATATTCTTCTTTTTCTTGTCGATATCTTGAATAATAAGATTGCACATTCATTTCACTCCCAACCTATTTATTCTTCGAACACTAGAGATACATCATTTATTAGATACCACATCATTTAAGCACTTCAACGATTCCCATGCATTTCTGACATTTTTCCCACTAAGTAACTGATGCTATGGGACCAAAGATAGTATTCTCCTAAGTTGATCACAATTTTCAGCTTTGTAGTTCATCATGTAACCTGTTTTAATAGGAACATCAATACAATTAGATACTTCCTAAGAAATCACAGCCTGATCACTGTCACTAACTGGTGGTAAAATAGCCATATTCTTAACAGATATCCTTTCTGATGCTATGAGAAAATCCATCATTCTTTGATCTCGAGTTACTTCTTTCACATGCTACTAGAAAGTTGTCTCGCAACAATTCAATAAATTCCCCCTCTTTCTTATCCAGTAAAATTGGTGATGCATTTCTTCATTCCCTGCATCTAAGCCACCAGGACTGTAGCAACAACCCATCATATATTTCATTCTATTAACCTCCACTTCACACCAGATAGACTCAAAGTCACCACTATGTGGGACATTGTCACCATCATTGATTTCTTGTGTTTCTGCCCTAACTGGACTTAAGTCATCTGATATCATTAGTAGTACTTCTCCTTCTCTCCTATCTCTTCTGCTGTTGCTAAAAATAGTATACCCATTACAGTCGATCCCACTTACCATATGTGATTCTGATAGTCAGGTTTCACTAATCCAACAACCCTAAGGCTACATCGTATTGAATAAAGCAACGAAATCGATCCCTTTATTTCTAATGCTCCTGTCATTTGTGTATAGACATAATAAATTATTACCTAGCCTATTCTTATAATTAGATATACAGTCTATTTGGTCTTGTTCTAGAATTTTCTTTTCCCTTTTCAGACATACTTCAAAGGTCCGAACCCAAAGCGTATGTTTTCACCCTTTCGCCACCTTCATAATCATGTTCGAAGACATTCGTATGTTTATCACGTTCGCATACGATAGTTGAACTTTCGGACACATTTTTCTCATTCTTCCGTTGATGATCTAGTTTCCCCGTCTCTCTGCATTCGGTTTCATACAAGAAGTAATGTCTCCAGGCTTCTGATGCCAAATGAATTCAAGTGCAAGCCATCCTTCTTATCTGTTCTGCCGTCAGACACACCCCACACATCTAAAAACTTCCATCAATATCTTCAATATAACCTGCACGTGAAATCATTTGCTATCATTGCCCTCCTTAACTCAGTACTTTCATATCTGGAGAATATTTTCTCTCTCATGTTTCTTTCTTGCTTCTTTTAACAGATCTTTCATATCTTATCTCATACTATAATTATCACTCCTCAAATTATTAGTATTGTATGCCCACACTTCATAGAACCGAGCCTGGCAATGTCCCAAGAATAGTCAATTCATGCTGAAGGGGAGAAAGAAATAAAGGATTTGTGAATTGGACAAAAAAAGAAACGAAATTACATACTTTATACATAAATTTTTCAACTGTTTTACAAGCTAAATAGTTTTCTCTTTAAGAACTAGAATTTCCATAAAAGAAAAGTTAATTTTCCGAAATAATAAATACTCATCCCACGAAACGCATTGATTACCTAAATATCGGCCTGGATTCTATTTCTTCTGACAGGCGCAGAAGCGTCAAAGGCTCTCGCATCTCTGCTAGAACGACCATCTTTTAATTTTTTTTTTTTTTTTTTTGGTTTTCAGTTACGTTTGTGATATTTTTAAGTTTTGCTCCCGGGATATTAGAAGTGGTTGTTCCCTCGGCAAGCGCAAATATTAAGATTGAATCACTATATCACCTCTTTTTTCTTACATTTTACCTGATTTACCATGTTATTAATATTATGATTACCAAGTTCCTTACTTTCCTGCCTGTTCTTGTTCTGATCCATTTTCTTATTTAAGTGTCTCCGTAGCGCAATTGGAACGATGGCACTTTGTGCCCTTTGATTCACCTTCGACTGAATTTTTCAGTTGAAGGCGAGTTAGCGGATCTTATTCGGAGGTAGCAGGGTTTTTACTTCTGGAAACACGGTTTTTCATCTCACATACAGACTAATGGGCCTTTAGGACTTGCAATTCACTCACAAAAAATACTGGTGGTGAGCAGTAGATGGCGTTGATGTAGATGATGCAGACGGAAAGTTGTTGTGTGCATGCCTTCCCTAGATGAGTCTTTGAACTCCCTGGATGTGTCACGAAATGATAATAATAATTATTATTATCGTCTCTAAGTTTCGTCGTACGTTTTTCCACCTTTTCCAATTCTCTGGTAGATTTTCTAAAATAATTCTGAGGATAAGTTGACAAACTTATTCTCGTGTAAATTATCATCATCATTGCAGCAGTACTTTTGTTCATAAGAACAAACGCTCTCCTCAGTAGCAAAAACTTGAGGGTTTTTGAAAACTCATCACAAAAAGGCAATTGTAATGAGTTTTCTGCACCATTCTTAAGAGTAGTAAAAACTAATACTGAAAAAAAGAGAGCCAAAAGGCTTCACTTCGGCGATGCAAAATTATTCAAATTAAGTGGGTATTGAATCCAACATTATTTCAAAGCCGAATAGAGAATTACAAGAGTTTCGTGCCAAATATAGGAACTATGAAAGTTTCGGCGGATCCAAGCGTGAGCAAACCTTTCATGACAGGTGAACTCGTAGTAAATATGGAGTAAGCTCTGATCACTATCCTTAGTATTTCCCATAATGTAAAACACATCTCCTATCTGAGATGTATGATGTTATACATTATGGGGGGGGGGTCACTACCCAGACCGTCGACCTTTCTTGAGGTGTCGTCAGTGGGAGCCAGACCCAGATGTAAATACTCAGGTTGAAGTGATCCAGAACTTACACTTCACAATACGAGTTGCCAAGAAAGGTATCACATCACAAAAGGCACTAAGAATTACTGAAAAAAAGAGAGCCAGAAGGCTTCACTTCGGTGATGCAAAATTATTCAAATGAAGTGGATATTCATTCCAACATTATTTCAAAGCCGAATAGAGAAAAATAGAGAAATAAAAAGTAATAATAATATTTCTGCAATTATGTCATAAAATGCTATATTACGATAACTACTAAAAACTACAATAATATACTAAAATACACTATTGAATCTATGAAAAGAGGCCTGTGTAGCTCAGTAGAAGTGACGCTTGCGTCCTCTGCGCTTGGCCGCTTGAAGTTAGACCTAGTTTCTAGTCTAGTCGCTGACTGGAGGAACTTTTTCTAAGCCTATCTTCGACCGGTTCCCGAGTTAGTCGATCTCTGGCACAGGCAAGCGGGTTTTTCCTCCCGGAAACTCGGGTTTTTCGTCCCGTAAACTCAAGAAAATCGACCTTAGTACCCACATTATTTCAGACAGTGACATATCTTGTTAGGATTAGGTACCAAGAGATGGCAGTACTTGTTTGCCAGCCTCTTCATCGGCGGCTGCTATAATTAGTGATAGACATGGGCCAGCTATCTCTGATTGGCTACCGGTGGAGATTGAACTGCCCACTCAGTCTCCAAAAGCTAGATAGGGTATAAAGGCCTCGCCTACTCCCTATTAGGGAATAAAAAGGCGTTAGTTGATTTTTTTTATTTGAATCTATGAAAACACTTAAGAGATCAACAAAAATCACATCTTTCAGGAGCTTTCTATCAGCACGTCTTTTCCAATGTAATATGCATCATTATATCCAAGAAGTGTAATTAAGAGCGAAGAACAATGAAAAAGTGGACAATGGTGTATAGGTATAAGAGAAGCTGTTGAAGTTGAAGTGATGAGTTTTAAAAAAAATCACACCAAAAATAGCACTGGGTTAATGCTTCAAGCAATTTTACATGAAGGTTTTTTTTAAAATCATTTTAAACCATAAAAATAAAATTAAAAATAAAACCCGATATCTGACCTGTAAAAATTCCCCCTGGCAATTTCAGTGAGGCATCAAGATATTTATATTATTTCATCAAGATATTTATATTATTTCATCAAGATATTTATATTATTTCATCAAGATATTTATATATATATTTTCATGTCATTATGACATGAAAATATAGTTGATTTATATTTTATATTTTGATCAATTACTGCAGTAAGATAGCCCAAACTGATTACAAATATCTCCATAATCAAGTATACAATATACTCTGATTGAAAACAAGTCATTGGGCAGCCCCCCCCCCCTTCCCACGTATTGGTAAGGTGCACTCTGTCATGTAACGAATCAAGAGTTTGTGGCTTGTATAAGTTAGAGGAATATGAGGTTACCAAGTCAGTTCAACTGTGTATGAATGTAATGTCTGCGAGAAAGGAACTGACGAAGTTTGAAAGAAAAGGTGTGTTAGGATGCCTTATTATTGTGAAATTATTGAGAAATTGGGCCACTTTCCAGGTCAATAATCAGTGATATTATACGGAGATGGAGCATTGGGTGTCAACTATAATTGCTACCCGCAGTGGACGAACCTCCACACTCACCGAACGTAACCATCTGCTACGAAAGTGAACAAACTATGAAGGATAATATACATGCAAAAAGCGTCATTCTTCGACCGACGTCTGGAATCCTGGGCCTAAACAGTTCTATCCTACCATGGGTTTTCATGGCAGACCGCAATATGCAATCCCCACATTGCCCTAAACAACATGCAGAGTCGTCTTCATGGCGCAAAGATCGTGTTCAGTTGGCCTGGAAGCTCGGAAAGCTGTGTTGTTCATTGGCATGTATGAAATAAATATGGTGGTCATACTTCCCATTCTGGTAGAGAATGAGATAGAGAGGGTAATAGATGACGAAACAGCAAACATTCTCTTGAATTTTAAAATACCATCCAGCTTCTCGCCAGATCGTCTTGTTGTATGCTTTTCAGGAGGCTTCAGCTCTCAGATGATTAATCCCTTCAGACCCCATCATATATCTCATTGACGGACACCTCTTGCTTCTTTTCTAGGAACTTTGCCTTTTATGCTTTCAATGTGTCCAAATTATTTCATCTTTCTTCTGTCAATATCCATAACGGGTTTTTTTCTCCTGGAAACACGGGGTTTTTCTCCCGTAAATTCAAGAAAATCGGCCATCGAACCTACACCATTTTCAGGCATTAAAATATTGTGTTAGGAACAGGGACGACGAGATGGCGGCACTTGCTAGTTCTTCACTATGTACCGGTTAATTAGTGATAGGCTTGGGCCAGCTATCTCTGATTGGCTACCAGTGGAGATTGAACTGCCCACTCAGTCTCCAAAAGTGAAATAGGGCTAAAACGGCCACCCCTACTCCCTACATGGGAACAAAAATACGTTACCTGATGATTTTATGATTTAAAATGAATAACTAGCCTTAAAGTTTTACTAATACTTTCTGTCACCCATACATTTACCTTTCACCATATGATATCCTCAACCGCATTCTCTAACATCTTATCAAACTTCTTCAGAATCCATGATCCATTAGTTACTGTTGAAAATACAGATGCATCTAAAATCCTCAACTTTCTTCCTGTGAAAACAGATCCATTCTTCTAGATTTTAGACGAATGTTACTGTTGATTTAACCATTAATGAACTTCTGACGTGTTCTGAACAGCAATTCTTCACATAAATAATGGATCCTAGGTACTCCAACTAGCTGACTTTCTCAGTCCTTTTTCCATTAAGGTATACGTTTCTCAGGAGCTTCCCTGTCGGTATTTACTTTCAGAACCATAATCTTTGTTTTGCTACGTTTCAGCTGATATCCTCTGTTCCTGCTGATCTCGGCAACTTTGTTAACAATTTGTCCCATATCATTATATCCATATCATTACAAAGGAGTACTGTATTATCAATATACCTCAGATTACTGATCAATTTACCACCTGTCCTAATTTATGTCTTAAGATCGTCCAATTCTGCAGGCATGATGTATTCAGCATTGATACTAAACGGTGCAGAGAATGCAGGCATCCTTGCCTAACTCCCTTTACAACCGGAAGCCAATTAGTTAATTCAAGACATGTTCTAACCGTATCTTCTTTCTCACTGTACTATTAACCTGATAATGTGTTGAGGAGAACCCATTACTTTCATTGCTCTCCAAAATTTCATATGCTGGAGAAAGTGGAAAGCTTTGGAGTAGTCTATGAAACAAATTACCATAAAGCGTCTAAATACTTTATACTTTTCTATGATCTGTTTAAGGCAGTGTTTCCCAATCTTTTTCGAGCGTGACCTCCGTTTTTAATAGCCAAGTAGGCTACTACTCCTGCTATATTTGCATAAAAAGGCATTTTTAATAGGGTAAAGAAACTTAATATTTAATTAACCTGATATCTAATATTTATTGCGATGGTTGTACTTGCATCTGTGCAACAAGCTTCAAAATTCGCGACTGAGTTGTTAAAACAAACTAAAGGTAGTGACGTCTGTCTGATTTCGCGCCAGTTTGCATTAGAAGGTCCATCGCGGACATTATTGAATTACACGATTGAAAACATGATGGCGTCAGCAAAACATACGGCGTGATGTTCAATTGCGTTAAGTGAGAGACACCTTTACTCGAGGTCAGTATTCGACAATCTATTATTCAAACATCGAGATACCGATTAAAAATGAATTTTTATATTGAATTTTGCATCATAGTGAATCTTTTTTTTTTTTCAGTTTACTATTTGCAACATATAATTTTATTCCAATGATAACACCGCATTTGTATATTTTATTTTTAGAGAGTGAATCAATGTCCACAGCAGCGTAAATTTGAAAAAATATTAAAGGTCCGCCATATCAAATAATTAAAATAATATAAAATGTTTAATATGTATGAACACGTTTCTTTCCCTCAGTTTATCTGGGTTTTTCATCTCGCAAGCAGGCAAACCGGTCCTGTGAACATACACGGATCTACAGCCATAAATACTTAACCCCCCACGAGGGGGATCATCTCCCCTCAATAGGTACGGAGAGAAAATGGAGGGAACTCCATTCGAATAAATAAATAAATAAACTAAGGACCTTTGATATTTTTTAAGTATCCGCAGCGGTGGACCTTAAGTCACTTCCCTTCATTTATCAAAAATGTTAAAACGACTAGTAGAATATTTCAGTATAGCTATATTGAAATAAATAAGTGTTGCATGCCTTCGTGGAGAAATTTCCAATGAAAATAATCGCGGCGACCCCAAGAACTGCGACACTCTCTGCATTACATCTTAGCGTCCTTTAATGCAAGCATAGGAAAGAGTATGAGAGTTAGGCGCTACACTCTGCGACCCCTTTTTGGGGGTCGCGATCATAGGTTTGGAACCCAGGGTCTAAGGCTTTGATTTCTGGTACCCTGAGATTGACCTCAATCCTATTTAGAATCACCTTTAGTAATAAAACCTTTTTATGAATGGAACCAAAACCGACTTCTTCCAATTTATAGGCCATGATGTTTTCTCCTATATCCTTGTAATTAATCTGTGGAACACTTTTATTCATCCGTTTCCCGTAGTCATAATTAATTCTGCTGGGATTTCATCTTCACCCTGAGCGTTATTACTATTAAGTCGTTTCTGCTATTTCAACCATTTGCTTCGAGTGGAAGAGGTTCTAAATCGATTTTCCTGGTGCCACAGCTAACCCAACTCGCATACTGTTTCCTACGCTTGCATTTAAAGGACGCTAAGATGTAATGCACAGTAGCGAACAAATTAATCCGATCACTCACATTTTTAAGAAAATTTTTGAAATTAGCTAGAAAATAATAATTGAAATCCAACTTTACCTAAAAATTTATTTGTGCCCCTCTGTTCTCAGTAATTCACTAATTCGCTTAGGCATGGATTCTACCAATGCAGTTCACATTTTTCTTATTTCTGCATCGCGAAAAGTTACTTTTATAATGGATTGTATCAAGTTATCTTTTGTATCACAATTTAATTTTCCAAGTCTTTTTTTCACTATTGCGCGCAAATTTTCTATTGGGTTAATGTCACGAGAGTTACTTGGTCACTGAAGCAATTGTTTTGATTTTTTATGAACTCTTTCACTTTTTTTGAAGTGTGGAATGATGCCAGATCCTGTTGGAAGAGCTCTTTGTATTTGTGGATCTGTGGGACCATTCTTTTCTCAATTAATTTTGTCTATTGGTCACTTTTCATCATACAATCAACAGGTCCAAGTGATCGTGGACCATCATGTGTAAAACAACCCCAGAACATCTCTTTAGCTGGGTGTGTATATGATGTTGTGAAAGGTGGGCAGGAAAAGTCTTCTCAGTTGCTGATTTGCGACTATAAGTTACTCGCTTTCTTTGGACAAAGAAATCGTTCTCATTTGAGAATATGACCTTTTTCCACTTCTCGTCAGTCCACTTTTTCTACACTTTTGCTCTCTGGAACCACTTTTTCTGCAGAGCCTTCATCAACACTTGTTTGTATTTTGTTCTGTTGGCAGTCTTGCCTGCTTCCTGCCAGGAGAAAAGGTAATTGTCTCCCTAAATCTCTTTAAAATCGCATTAACAGTACCCAAACGAATACTACACATTAACAGTTTGTCTTTGAGGCATGGATGAGTGATGGGAAAGAATACATATTTTTGAACACTTCCTTGGAGATGTACCCATTTTATAGCTACAAGAAATGAATAAAACACTATGAATGTCAATTTGGTTACACGATCAAAATGCACAACACTACTAATAAGCATCGTAGAGACAGTTAAAACACACACACAGCACTCAACCAAAATAGTGAACTAAAACCAAAATTGAAAAATAATAAACCGAAACTAAAACCACAATTATTGCGAAACGAAACAAAACTAATAAAAAATAAAAAAAAACGCGACGAAAATTCGGCTTCTTCAGATTAATTTGTTCGCTACTCTAAATTTCTGCTTGGTAGGCAGTCCAATGAAGTCTGCATGTTTTCGTAGCATTCTTCACTCTCTCTCTCTCTCTCTCATTGACACATTGGTAAGATAGGCGTAAGTCTAATATTCAATATCATGTCATTAACAGGATAATAACCAAGAACTGCCCCTGCCTTAACTGTTTTCAGTATCACAGCAATCCCATGATGCTTTGATTCACTTTCTGAATAAACAACTAGCTTACCATCCTGTCTTTTGATGTGACCATCTCCATTCCATCTGGTCTGTGTAATTCCCATGATATAAATTTTATACCTGCCATCTCTTTACAGACAATATCAAGGGTACCCATCTGTAGACTCCGTACATTCCATTTGTCAGTGTATAATTTCCCTCTGAGATTAATCTCATGTATTCTGTATTTTGTTCACAATATGACTGAAATTTGTTGAAGACTGTGATATACTTCTCGAAAATTATTCTCTGCCGAAGTCCTGAAATCAGGTCTGATTATTCTGAGCGACGTCCGATGCAGTATGTAATGTATTATAAAAAAAAAAAAAAATCAGCTAACGCCTTATTATTCCCGTATATACAGGAAGTAGGCGAGGCTGTTTTTAGCCCTATCTAACTTTTTAGAGACTGAGTGGGCAATTCAATCTCTACTAGTACCCAATCAGAGATAGCTGGCCCAAGGTTATCATTAATTAAGCGGCACGCAGTGAAGAGAGACCGCTCTACAGGTGCCGCCATCTCGTGGTCCCTAACCCCGACACTCGTATTTAAATGTATGAAATAATGTGGGTTCTACGGTCGATTTTCTTGAGTTTACGGGACGGAAAACCCGAGTTTTAGGGAGAAAAAACCCGCTTGCCCATGCCAGAGGAACAGCGATATTAGCATTTTGTAGCGTAGTCATTTCAAGAAAAAAAAAAGTGGTAGGTTTTGTAGGCCATTTCAGCAAATCTCTAGAGGCTTTTGTATGAATTCATTCCTCGTTGATCAGGGGAGTACGAACTTCAGCCTACTAGGTGAGGTAGACTTCCACTGCATAAGATGAAATGAAATAGCAAAATAGGAACGATTCACACCTAGCTCTTGAATATTCTAATGGCATTGGATGAAAGAACAAGAACAAGAGACAGAAAGAAAGAAAAGAAAGTAGAGAGAGAGAGAGAGAGAGAGAGAGAGAGTCTACAGATAACATAACAGCTGTAAGTTTACATAAAGTGATGTGTGGACCTGCAATAGGTACATCAGGCTGTCCTCTCCTGTACTACTACAATGAACCCTTGAGTGGTACAATATCAAAATTATTTAACGTCGAAAATGTATATTATTGATATCGCAATATATGAAAATATCAACAACAAAGAACAGAAGAAAAAAAAAGATATAGAGCTCTGGCAATAGAAAGTGGCTGACTATGTGGTATAGAGACCAAACTCATCCTAATTATTATTGGTGAAGAAGGTACAATTTCAAAGACGCTATCCAACTATTTACAAGAATTAAGTATCAACGACTTAACCACGTATGGGCTATAAAAACGGCATTAATTGGAACAGTTCAATATTTCACGACGCTAGCGAATGGACTATTCTTAGATTCTTTGGTGGAATCTGAAATATCTGTATTATAACTAGTAAAATTGTTTGAATGATATATTGTTTTGGCTGTGTCTCCACTGTGTGAATAAAGTAATTATAATATAAAAACCTTTCCACCTATGAAGATATGATCAGAAATTAGCAATTTGCTATTCTTTAAAAAATCATGGGTAAGCTACCCCAACAGTTTCTTTGGGATATAAAATTATTAGGGATTATTTATTTTATAGGAAGATATAAGCAAGATATTTCCTTTTGTACAGAGTGCAGTCGAACTTCACATCACTTTAGTATGGTATGTCAAAAATAATTTAGTGATTCTTCCCATAGTGGCATGTGTTATGGGAGTAACACTGTCCAGACCAGCTTCGACCATTATTGATATCTCCTTCATAGGAAGTAGACCAATTAGGTTATTAAGAACCCAATGTTGTATGGCAAAATTTATAATAATAATGATAATAATTTTTTTAATGATAATTTTTTTTTATTGATTGCTAAAATATTTACACATACAATAAAAAACGAGCCAATAAAAAACCAAGCCCGAGAATGTTCAAAGAAATAGCTGAAGGGTACACATATATAATGAAACACTCAGATACCGAAAACTTACTGACAATCAAACCAAGAAAACTATATAAAACATTAAGTCAAGTGACATTCCCGCCTCCCCAACACAGGGAAATAAGAAAAGGAGAAATTAGGCTAAGTCCGGTGCTTAACAAAGTTTTCCGACTTCCAATATCACCATAATACAAAACATTCTTCTATAGTACATCATGCCTGTCTCCCCACAAAAATGTGGTGTGTAAAAAAAAAAAAAAAAAAAAAAATCCCATTACAAGGCCCAGCGAAGTGTCATTTCTGTCCCAACCCAGAAACAATATATCATATTATGATGTTCTGTAGCAAAACGTCCACAGTATATGGAACACCATACAGAAACATAAGACACAACCATTCTCTGAAAACACATTATTTTGGTTGGAAGACCAAAAAATGAAAAATAAAAACAGAAATAATAATCATAATAATAACAATGTATGCAATATGGTCCCACAGATGTGACAAAATACACGGAAGAGACACCAGACCAGACATACTAGCAAAAATTAACAATTATTTAAAGGAAATTATCATAAACACTACACAAACCGAAATCATAACAACACAGCAATGGAAGAAACTCGGCCTAATTGAAGAAGGAGAAGAAGAAGGAAAAATAAAACTTATACCGATTATGGAACCCCCGTAGTTAGTGGTAAACAATAATGATAACCCACTATCTGAACAAAAAGCATAATCCCAGACAAAGGTGCTATTAACGTAGGCCTATTCGCCACAATGAGAGGAATAATGACAACAAGATATCAAATCTAATAAAAAAAATAATAATAAATAAATAAATTAAAAAAAGAAAGAAAGAAAAAATAAATAAAATAAATATATATATATATATATATATATATATATATATATATATATATATATATATATATATAAAATAATAATTAAAATAAATAAATAAATAAAAGTTCAAAAAAATAATAAAAATATTAATAATAATATATAGGTACGCCTATATATAAGGGATAAGGATGTTATATATATGTATATATCTAATTGTGTAAGGGGGGGGGGGGGGGAGAATGGAAATTTAAATAGCAAATTACTCCTTAAGATAAGTCAATACTATTCTAGTAATAAATATGTAGATTAAGATATATTACCACAAATATGTATATGTTCTTGTATATACAGACACAAGGACGGTAGAAATGTCAATTGTAAGAAATGCAGATAACATAAGTTCATAACATGATAATAACCCAAAATGTTAATAGGATATATTATCCATTTATAGACCTGTAACTAATTCTGCAATTCAGAAAACTTTGTATATAAGAATTACAGATTTACCTCTTAAGTTAAGCAAACGATATAATGTTAAAGCAAGATGGAATTCATTTTTGTAAAAATAAGAGTGCCTACAAAAAAATAAAATCTGCATGAGATATAGAGATACTACCAAAATATATGCATATATAAATGTAAATAAAAACATAAGCAATGTATGTATTTTAAGAATAAGATGTGCATTAAATTAAGTTAATAAAATAATCATCCAAAATACGTGAACAAAGATATAAAATGAAGATATATGTAAAAGGAATTGTACATATGGAAAATGTCAATGCTAACATATATATGTATGTATATGTATGTATATATATATGTATATATGTATGTGGATGTATATGGAAATATATATATAAACGAGAATAGACTGATCTGATAATGGAACTTATAAATAGACTGAAATCACTATGTAACATATACCAACAAAAAAAACAGCTCAAACAATTCATAGGACAATAAGAAAAACAGAAATTGAGCACGTTACATGTTGTATCTTATTTAAACAGTGATTGTAAAACAGGTGTCATAAGTATATTGTAACGAGTAAATGAAAATGCCTAATAGAATTAGCAGCCTATGTACAAATTGTAAATAGCTGTATATATATTTATTTTTAAATGTACACAGCTGCTGTTGTTGATACAAATAAACTCAGTACAAGTGGCGTTTGTCCTCTACAGCGCTTGACCGCACGAAGAAAGGATTTGGTGGTTCAAATCTAGTCGCCGACTAGAGGAACTTTTTCTAAGCCTTTTTCGGCCAGTTCCCGAGTTAGTCGATCTCTGGCACGGGCTAGCGGGTTTTTTCTCCCGGAAACTCGGGTTTTTCGTCCTATAAACTCAAGAAAATCGACCGTAGAACTCACACTATTTTCAGACATTAAAAATATTGTGTTAGAGTTAGAGACCACGATGTGGCGGCACTAGCTTGCCGCCTTCTTCACTGCGTCCCGATGAATCAGTGATAGCCATGGGCCAGTTATCTCTCTGATTGGCTACCAGTGGAGATTGAACTGCCCACTCAGTTTCCAAACGTTAGATAGGGTAAACGGCCTTGCCTACTCCCTATACGGGAACAATAGGCGGTAGCTGATTTTTTTTTCATTAAAAAAAATATATATATACAATCCATGGATAAATGACGATATACTAAATAAAAGAAAATCTATGGAAAAAACTTAAAAAGTCACCCATTAACACACATTTACAAACTTTATACAAAAACAAAATAAATCAACTAACAACAAAAATTCGTAGGGAAAAAAGACGCTACTACTTCCAAAAATTCATGGAATATAACGACAACATTAAGCATACATGGGATACACTCAACGAATTAGTAACTCGAAAAAAGAAAACTTCAGCACAAGATTTTATTGCAAAAAGCTTCGGTCAGGACACAAACCAAAAGGAACTAGCAGATTCATTCAACTATGCTTTCGCAAACAATATCACACAACTCAAAAAAGACAAACTACCAACGATCGATAAAAAACTACCGACACAAAGTCAACAACAAACGATGTATTTCCCACCCGTAACAAAACAGGAACTGAAAGAAGCACTCCTACGACTAAAACCAAAGACCACTCCAGGAATAGAAAAAATAGGACTCACAGACCTTATAAAACACTTTGAAAAAATAAATTCAATACTTTTGAAACTCGTGAACATAATATTCGACAAAGGCATTATTCCACAAAAAAATAAAAACTGCAGTAATTACGCCAATATACAAACATAGCAAAAGAAACGATACTCAGAACTACAGACTAATAGCTACACTACCAGTCATTTCAAAAATTCTAGAAAAAATAACACACACCAGACTACAAAACTATTTACAGAAGTACAACATCATCTCACAAGACCAATACGGCTTTCAGAAAACAAAAAGCACCATCACATTATTAGAAGACATCACCGACGCAATAAACAAAACTCTCGATAAAAACTTACGCCGTCCTTATACTTCTTGACTTAACCAAAGCATTTGATACACTTGAACATGACTTGTCACCAAACTATATTCAATAGCTATAACAGGAACACTGCATACATGGTTAAGGAACTACATCTCAAACAGAAGAGTAACAAAAATAGGTACATGTCACAGCCGGGGTATACAAATAAAACACAGAGTCCTTCAAGGCGGCATGTTATCACCCACTCTATTTAACATATATATATTAACGATGTTCATAACATGCCCAAAAGAATCAAATATTTCAGTACGCAGATGACATCGCACTATTAGCAATCCACACAGACATCAACACGGCTTTCTGCAGAGCACAACAAGACCTAAAGGAAATTACTACATACTTCTACCAAAATTGTAATCAACGGCAGAAAATTGCAGATATTGATAATACACAATCCAAGAATCATGCACCCCGCACCACTATCAACACACTGTCACACATATACCTCTGCATTAACACGTGCATTGCCAATCACGCGATATCGCGCGATGCGAGGTCTCACCAAACGGCCGATCACGCGTTATCGCGTGGACGTCGCTAACTAAATAAAAAATTTAAAAAAAATTGGCCACCACACGAAATTCCAATTTTCAGCTTGGCAATGAAAGTGTTAACAACAAAAAAAACCTGCCAATGTCCCAAAATAAACCTGTAATACATGTAAACTACCTCGGTCTCTATATAGATCCCCACCTTAAATGGACAATACATATAGAATACCTACATATCAAAATCCAGATCATCGCAGCAAAACTCTTCCAAGTTAAAGACATTATTCATCCAACATAAAAAAAAAAAACTCCTTATCACGGTATCTACGAATCCCTACTCAGATACGGAATAACAGTCTATGCAAACACATCAAACAGCCACCTAACAAAATTAGAAACATTACACAGGAAAATCATGTCAACAGTGATCTGGACATCTTACACGCAACCACCAATATCCGACAAGCACATTGCGATACACAGAATTCTGAGAATTAAAAACCTGAAACACTACATGACATTAACAAGGAATTACTTCAACATGACCTATCGAAACAACAGAGACACATATCGTATAACACGACCCACAACCTCTGTTTACTTTCCTACAGCCTTCAACAATGCATATGGTCATTTTGTGAGATCACATCAGATACACACGAAATCCACAACCTACCAAGAAATTTAAAACACATAGATAACCACAGAACATTAAAACACTTACTCTGGAAAATATACCAACAAAGTTAATATACCATTAACACTAATATACACATCACAAATCATAAAAGGTTTTAGTTGTAGGATTGCTTCTATCAGTTCCTGTTTTGTTATGGGTGGAAAATACATCGTTTGTTGTTGACTTTGTGTCGGAAGTTTTTTGTTGATCGCTGGTAGTTTGTCTTTTTTGAGTTGTGTGATGTTGTTTGTAAAAGCATGATTGAATGAGTCTGCTAATTCCTCTTGGTTTGTGTCCTGACGGAAGCTTTTTGCAATAAAATCTTGTGCTGAAGTTTTCTTTTTTCGAGTTACTAATTCGTTGAGTGTATCCCATGTTTGCTTAATGTTGTCGTTATATTCCATGAATTTTTGGGAGTAGTAATATCTTTTTGCCCTACGAATTTTTGTTGTTAGTTGATTTATTTTGTTTTTGTATAAGGTTTGTAAATGTGTGTTAATGGGTGTAGGTTTTGTTGCTTTTTTGTATATTTCTGTGAACTTTAGTTGAAAATTTTCGTATAATGTTACAGGATCGTTTATTTTAAGTAGGGAATTCCAGTCTACATTTTTTAATGGTTATCGACAATGCTCTTTAGTATGATCGAGTTTTGTCAATTTTTGTGGTGGTGGGAGGTAGGGGTAGGAAACGTAATAAACCGAAGTTGAGACAAAGTATTGATCGGCAATTTTTCCGTTAATTACTGATGATGTATGGATGGCCCGTATGTTGATATGATCAATGCATGATTGTGTTAGTGAGTTATTGAGTATTTCTTCTCTTGTTGGGGAGTTAATGGTAGGGTTTATGTTGTACTGACTTAGTATATCAAGATATGTGTTAATAATAATAATAATAATAATAATAATAATAATAATAATAATAATAATAATAATAATAATCTAACACCTTAATAATGCTCTTACATTCCTTTTATTCCCCAAGAAAACCTTATCTAAATTTTGGAGGCTAAAGAATAATCACCCTCCATCGATCAGGGGACAGCTGTTTTAAACCAGCAGTGATACTAAATGGCATTCGATGATGAGAGTATGGCAGACACATGTTGCTAACTATTGATCCCTAACATTATTACAATGCATTATTGCTGAAATACATTGCTGAGTTTTTGAGGCGAACAATCTTCGTTGCTTGGAGAAAAACCCGTTCTCCCCTGCCACAGATCGACTAACTCAGCAACCGGTGTGAAGGCTTAGAAAACGTTCTTCTAGTCGGTGACTAAAATCGAACTCACCACCCGCTTTTGTCGGTCGGTGTAGCGCTGAGGAGCGCAAACACCACTTCCTCTCGATATATTTTATTAAACCAATAAGAAATAAATACAAAGTAATTAAAATAAATACATCATATATATTCATATGATTTAACCTCCTTAAGCATATTACTATTCGTTACATCTAATCCATTTTGTGAATTTATTTTTCTTAGTGACATTTTTCTTTATTTTATTTTATTTTATTTTATTTTTATTTTATTTATTTTTCTTATGTGACACCTCCAGTTCTCCCTGGAGGTGTCACATAATAATAATAATTATTATTTACATTCAGGATTTAACTTTTAATACCTTTGTTTTGTTAGCTATTTTAACACGACATTATTTGATTACACATTTTGATTTCTTAAAGTTCACACTTAGTATTCCAGAATTGTCTTGTTAACTAATGCTCTCTCTCTCTCTCTCTTTCTCTCACGCACGCACGCACGCACACACACACACACACGCACACACACACACACACACACACACACACACACACACACACACACACACACACACACACACTCGCACGCACGCACGCACGCACGCACGCACGCACGCACACACACACACACACACACACGCACACACACACACACACACACACACACACACACACACACACACACACACACACACACACACACACACACACACACACACACACACACACAAAATTTCCACTGAGCTACACAGGCTCCATGCAGGTTTAATAATAATTATTATTATTAAAGATACCAAGAAATTTTATACTTGGTTTAATCCATTATTCAAACGTAAGCACAGACAAAGTTTAATTATTACGCTGACCTAGCTATCTGAGTGGTTAGCGTATCTGCTCTCTTAGGCTGCGGGTTAGAATCCTGCTGTGGGCATGGATGTCTATGAAAATACTAGTGGTGAGAGATAGATGGCGGTGATAGTGGATTGCGTGTTGGAGACAGAGCTGTGGAGTAAGCCCTCTCTCGATGAGTTTTTGGAGTCCCTAGAGTTGTCACGTAATAGTTAAACTTTATTAAAACTATTATTAAACTTTGTTCAATAAATACTCAGAATAAGTGTAGCTCAGTTGATGTGCCGTTGCGGTTGACCACACGAAGGAAGACTTCTTGGTTTCGATTCTAGTCGACGACTAGAAGAAATTTTTCTAAGCCTTTTTGCTATCGGTTCCAGAGTTAATCGATCTCTGACACGTGCAAGTGGGTTTTTTCTCCCGGAAACTCGGATTGTTCGTCTCGTAAACTCAAGAAAATCGACCGTAGAACCCACATTATTTCAGACATTTAATATGAGTGTTAGGGTTAGGGAACCACGAGATGGCGGCACTTGTTGAACCGTCTCTCTTCACTGCGTGCCGCTTAATTAGTGATAGCCTTAGGCAAGCTCTGATTGGGTACCCGTGGAGATTGAACTGCCCACTCAGTCTCCAAAAGTTAGATAGGGCTAAAACCAGGGCCGTCCCTAGGAATTTTACTGCCCCGTGCAGTAGCATATTTTGCCGCCCCTTCCCCCTTATATTTCGTATAGTTTATGCGAATTTTGCCGCCCCAAAAAAATTTGCTGCCCCGTGCAAATACACGTCTTGCATCGTCGGTAGAGCCGGCCTGGCTAAAACGCCTCGCCTACTCCCTATACGGGCATAAAAAGGGGTTAGCTGATTTTTTTAATTTTTATTTTTTAAAGTTTGTTTAATAATAATTAAACAAATTTGATTATTATTAATTATTAATATTATAATTATTATAATAATATAATATAAAAATATATAATTATAATAATTATTATAATTATTATTGTGATAACACGCAAGCTTATCTGAAGGAAGATATAGACGAAATAGACATTTTAATACTGACTGAAGTATCTACGACAAACGAAGAGGCATCCTCCTACCAAATGCCACACTTCCAACAACACAAACACTGCAGACAAACAAAACGAGGCGGTGGTATTATAATATTTACCAAACATAAACTAAAAGTAACGGAAATAAACTATAAATTAGAATACGCAGAAAACAAATGCATCGAAATTAAAAACATCAAACAAGAAAACTCCCTGATATTAAACGCAATATACAGACCACCGAACTTAAGCACCACAAAATTCCTAGAAGAACTAAACAGATGGCTTTCAGCCATGAAATTAGGCACCTCAAAATACTTTCTAATAATAGGAGACATTAATATAAACATTATTAACATAAATAACAACACAGAACAATACCTAGACCTATTATCGGAATATAACATAACCCCATCCATACAGTCGTATACACGAGAAGGGATATTCGGAAACACAACAACCTCAACCTGCATTGATCATATAAATATAAGGGCCTTTCCAAACAGCCACACAGCAGCCGTCATAACATGCAAACTGGCAGACCATTATTTCACAGCATTGCAGTTACACACTGAACCAGAATCCATAAAATCACTGAGACTACAAAACAGTATCATAGCATTGTAAACGAAGCAATAGTGAACGATGAAATCAGAAAAACAGACTGGATGCAGATAGCATCTTTAGACTCTGCTGAAGCTGTATATAATAATCTTAAACTTACATTTAACAAAATATATAACAAAGAATTAACAAAAATAAAAATACGCGCCCAAACGAAACAAAATCCATGGATAACAGACAACATACTAACAGACATACACAGAAAAGATGCCCTATGGAAACAACTTAAGAAGTCGCCGAACAATATCGCTTTAAAAGATCAATACAAAAGAAAACGGAATCTCCTAACAACCCAGATTAGAGCGGCAAAAAGAAACTATTACAGCAACAAATTAACAACAGCTCAGAATGACATAAAGGAAACCTGGCAACTGATTAATGAAATTTTGGACAATATACACAGAACCACTGCCTCAGAAACAATAAAACACAGCTTTGCCTGCGATTCCAAATCCCTCAAACAGTTGGCAAACAACTTTAATCAGCACTTCGTGAACTCTGTCCGAAAGCTACAAGAAACAACATTTTCTCACACAAACGAACATTCTCCACTAGGTCCACGAGCAACCCAGTCGATGTGGTTCCCCACAGTAACAAAAGAAGAACTATCACTGGCAATTCAACAAATGAATCCTAACAAAGGACCGGGGTTAGACGGAATCAGACCAAAAGACATCAAGAAACACTCAACTGACCTACTTCCAGTTATACAAAAACTGTTAAATAAAATCTTCGAAACGGGACACATACCTGAAACACTGAAGACTGCATTAATCACACCCATACACAAACAGGGAAAAAGAAACATAATAAGTAATTACAGACCTATCGCCACGCTGTCGGTAATCAACCAAATCATGGAGCGCATTGTACATCAGAAACTCTCCAGATACGTTGAAAAATTTCAAATCATATCCAAAACACAATATGGCTTTCAAAAAAATGAAGGAACAGCAACACTCCTGGAAGATTTCACAGATCTAATAAACGCTGCATTGGATAAAAACAAAATAACATTAGTGGTATTCATTGACCTAACAAAAGCATTTGACACACTAACACATAAAACCTTGTTAACGAAACTTACCCATATCGGAATTGGAGGTCATCTACACCAGTAGTGTAAAGCATACACGAAAAACAGAAAGCACATCACACGTATAGGATCAGCACACAGCAAAGAGGTACATGTAACCTGTGGAGTACCGCAAGGAGCTGTCCTATCTCCCATTCTATTTAACATATACGACATAAGCCAACTCCCCCTAAAAAGTAAAATCTTCCAGTATGCAGATGACATGGCCATAGTATCCATTCACTACAATGCAAATATCGCTTACACAAATATGGAACACGACATCAATCAAATCACTAACTGGTTAACCGAAAACGGCATATATATAAACCCTGGAAAAACAAAGCTAATGATATTCAAAAACCCCCAAACCCTGCCCAAAGAAACTAAATATCTCACTATCAAACATTCATCCTCCTATACACAATGTGCAGAACCTAAAACCACAAACATCACACAGGTGAAAACAACACGCTATCGCGGACTTCACTTCGATGCTGATCAAAGTTGGAATAGCCATACAAACTACCTACATACCAAGCTTAGGATAATAGCAAGCAAATTTTACAGATTAAAAGATATTGCCCCAACGCACATAAAAATACTAATCTATAAAGCATTATGTGAAAACATTTTAAGATATGCAATCACATCATACGCATTCTGCATAGACTACAGACTTAACAGGCTACAATGGTTGCAAGATAAAATGATAAAACTGATATTCTGGGAACAACCCACTCTTATGCAGGAAGCACGGACAAAAGACAAAATATTTAAGGTGAAACACATGCCTCTACACAGTCATGATAAAACACTAATACAGCCCAACATATAGAGTAACCAGAATAACATATCAAATAACAAGACCACAGTCAACAAACTACATAACATATAAGTACAACAATCACAACGGCAAAGCCATCCGAAACTTCTACGTACCTGACATGATAAACAAACTACCGTTCGACAACAGAAACCTAGGATCATACAGAGAGCTGAAACAGGCACTATATAAATATTATAGCGAGAATGAAAATTAGAGCAATTCCTGTTTCTCTCTCCCCTACCACACATGCACACACACGCAAACCTAGGACAACCCCCCCTCTCAAAAACTATCACTACAAGAACACAAAGAAACAAACACACCATGTCTAAATCCCACCCTATTTGCACAAAAAAAAAAGTTAAACTGTAATAGCAGTCGAAGTCTTCCAAGCACGTACCAACAAACAGTAAAATCAGCACCTGGCTTGTGACCAGTATGGGAACATAACCACGAAACCACCACCCTCTATCATCTATTATTTTCCTCAGATAAGCTCTGCTAAGCTTCGGGGAAGAAAATTATTAACTTGCTACTAACGACTCAGTTAAGTAAGTTTGAGCGCGGTTAGTAGTTGGAAGGGAACCAATCGTTCGATGCTGTTGGCACACTCTCCCCGATGAGTCTCTGGACTCCCTGGAGGTGTCAAATAATAATAATAAAAATAATAAAATATTATATATATATATATACTGACATTGAAAAAATGAAGGAACCATTAGTTTATACGGGAATAGTGATGAATGAAGTGGAGGTGACTAGTCTATTACAGAACCTTAATGTGAACACATCTGTGGGATTGGATGGTATACTGGCATGGGTCTTGCGTGAAGCGGTTAAAGAATTATCAGTGCCCTTGACCACGTTGTTTAATCTGAGTCTCAGGTCTGGCTTAGTCCCGAAGGTGTGGAAAGAGGGGAAAATAGTTTCACTGCATGAAGGAGGATCCAAGACTACGGTTGCAAATTACCAACCGATCAGCATATCAGGAGTCGTTGTCAAGGTCTTAGAGAAAGTAGTCAAGGGCAAAATTCAGGAATGGATTGATGAAAACGAGATACTGTACAGGGGACAGCATGGCTTTGTGAAGGGTAGATCATGCTTCAGTAACTTGCTCAAGTTTTATAACAAGGTGATGGCTGAACTGGATAAGGGAAATGGATTTACAGTGATACTGCTGGACCTGGCAAAGGCGTTTGACAGGATACCACATGGAATACTAATCCGTAAACTACAACATATGGGAATGGATATAGGGTTGGTGAGGTGGATGGGTGGTTGGTTGATGGAGAGATATCAAAGAGTAGTTTATTCAGGAGTAGAGTCCAAAAGACGGCCTGTGACTAGTGGTGTACCTCAGGGTTCTGTTCTTGTACCACTGCTGTTTAATCTGTTCATTAACGATATAGGGAAGGATCTAAGTGGAACAATTCATTTGTTCGCTGATGATGCAAAGTTGGGTAGGGCAATAGTGAATGCAGAAGATGTCAAAGTCTTGCAGGATGACTTAGATAGATTGGAGTTCTGGGCTAAGGAGAATGGATGTCAATTTAATGTGACAAAATGTAAGGTTATGCATTTTGGGGTGAAAAGATTAGCAGCAGTATACCACATTGGTGGAACTGTACTCCAAGAGATTGATGAGGCCAGGGACTTGGGAGTGTTGGTGGATAGGGAGATGAAGTTTTGGGGGCACACTGCAAAAGTAGCTAAATCAGCTCATCAACTCACTTGATTGTTGAAAAATACCTTGACGAGCAGAGACTAGCAAGTTATTGTACCTCTGTACCGAGCCTTGATAAGACCTCATCTCGACTACTGTGCCCAGATTTGGTCACCTCGGTTCCTTCTTGATGGGGAGGAGGTGGAGAGGATCCAGAGGCGAGTGACTAAGATGATAACAGGTCTGGTCTATGGAATGAACCATATGAGAACAGGTTGAAGATTTGTGGGTTGCAGAAACTAGTTGATAGGCGGAAGAGGGGAGATATGATTAAGACATTCAAATTGCTAAAGGGATTCTATAGGATTAATTCAGAGGATATTTTTGAGATCAGGAATGGTGGTGGGAGAACTAGGGGACACCTATGGAAGCTGGGCAAGCGTGTGGTTAGCAGGGGTGTTAGAGCTGGGTTCTTTACTTTTAGAGTGGTAAATGAGTGGAATAAGCTGCCAGAGTCCGTTGTGGGTGCTATGACAGTGAACGAGTTCAAGACAAAGTATGATAGATACTGTGAGTATGTAATCGCATAGTTGGGTGGACATGATGTTTAGGGCCTCCCTCGATGAGTCTAAGGACTCCTGGAGTCGCCCCAAATAATAATAATAATAATAATAATAATATATAATTACTACAGCAACTATGCATGCAATTCATCTGAGACATAAAAAAAAAAATAAATAAATAAAATAAATAAATTATTATTATTATTATTATTATTATTTCGGGCGACTCCAGGAGTCCTTAGACTCATCGATGGAGGCCCTAAACATCATGTCCATCTAACTATGCGATTACATTCTAGATTCTAAATTCAAAATTCTGTATAATTCTTATTGTAAATATTAGAAGAACATGTGTTGTAAATACATCACGGGGTGTCCTCCCGTGATGAGTCTTCGGACTCCTTGGAGTTGTCAGGAATAATAATAATAATAATAAATACTTAATATAGAGGCAAAAAGTATTTTGTAAAAAAAATTTCTAATTGAAATCCAATGTAGAAAATGTAGCATTTTGTGCTGAATTCGCTAAAATTATAAGTTGCAATGTCACTCAAGATGTTCATTGTAAGTATAAATATTTTA
Organism: Typopeltis vanoorti; assembly: GCF_054136105.1. Lineage (NCBI taxonomy): Eukaryota > Metazoa > Arthropoda > Arachnida > Uropygi > Thelyphonidae > Typopeltis > Typopeltis vanoorti. Next base: position 7,851,459 of record NC_143559.1, read on the forward strand.
GCAGATCAATGAAAATATTATCATATCAAAAAAAAAATTATTAATAGTATTTTTTAATTTATTTTTTAAATTAAACGTTTTTTAGATTCTCCTATCTGATGAGAGTTGTTCACGTAGGAAGCGAGGATTTTATTTTGTTGATATTATTATTATTATTTTTGTTTGTTTTTGTTCCTTGGTGGTGTAGATCTGTGCAAGAAGGAGGCGAAGCTAATTCTATTCTTTGTCACTATACCTCTCTTTCGGAAGTATGGTATGCTTTCAAATCTTTATTGCAAATTTCTCCAGTATGGGAGAACCCACAGTCTTTAATCTACTATGGATTCGTTTTTATTATATGAATAAAGTTTTAATCAGTATTATTGCATGGCAGCCTCTATGGAGTTCAAAGACTCATCGCGGGAATCCCCATTAATCATTATTCCCACAATGTTTAAATTAAATGCTAAAGGCCTACAGTGACTGTGACCTGCTTCATTTAGTTTTGGGATAATGTTGACATATTTTGAGCCAAACCTTTTGGTTACTTTTTCGTTCTTTATATGTACCTCCCTCGATGAGTGCTGTAAATCCCTGTAGGAGCCTGCATAATAGTAATACAAACTTTGTAAACTAGTACAGTAACTATCGTTGTTTCTGTATATTTCATAAAACAACAATGATATCGCTCTTTATTTATGGATAATAGCATATAATGGTGAAGGTTATGAAAGAGACTAACAATGAGAAAAGTCAGTGTTTTTTTGTTTTTTTTCCCTTCTGGTATTGGTGATTCAGGATGCCTGTTTGTGTCCTGTGAGAGCTCATAGCAGAGAAGGATAACTGTACCTTTCATTAGGTTTTGGCTATATTATGTTATCCTTGGCAAGGCATTATATTCTTTACCCAGGCATAAGCAAACAAAATTTGCCTGTGAAGTATTTTCATGACTAGGATACTTGTATCAATCAGTATGAAAGCTAGACATTCTGATTTTTGGACAGAAGAAACCTGATCACATCATAGTTTGATTTCTTCATATTGAAAATAACTAAAGCAGTACTTTTTGAAACTGTAGTCAGCCCACCTGGTTAACTGAGTGGTTAGCATATCTGCTCTCCGACCAAAAGGCTGCTGGTTCGAATCCTGCCGTGGGGATGGATATTTGTGACTGTGAAAATATTAGTGTTGTTGATGGTGGGCATTAGATGTTGGTGTAGATGATGTGGTTCATTGTAGTTGGTGGATGGAGTGGTGAAAACTGAGAGTTGTAGAGTAGGTGCCCTTCCTCGATGAGTCTTTGGACTCGCTGGAGATGTCAGGTAATAATAATAATATATAGATCATTGACTTCAAATTAGTTGCTTTGGTATCCCATAAGGCAAAAACATTACCTTAAGGATCGCTACTGAGACTGGTTTCGACCTTTATTGGGGTACTGTTGAAGTATGGGATATATATCCAAAGTGATCTTCAAGGTCACTCTAAATTTTATTGATGACCTGAAAGGATTATTGATCCCAGCAGTGTCACTGAGGTCTGCTCAGTGACAGTCCAAAACCTACCACCAAGCAGAACTGTTGTACACTCAGAAAGCAAGCCCAAAGATAGCTCTAGACCCAAGAAGATACAGAGGTTAAATTAATGCAGAAATCATATATTCTGTATACAAGTAATGGTGTATCACCATATTTTTATATACTCCACATTGAGAAGATAGTTGTAGAAATTTTATTTGTTGTATAATAAGGTATATATTATACCTGACAAGAACCAAACTTGTTTAATTTTTATCTGAGTAAGTGTGAAGTATCAATGATACCTGTATATTGAGGCTGTATGGTTGCATCAGACATATTATGGCTGTTAATTATCATCTGCAGTGCAGTCAGTTTTGTAGGATGATGAATATATAGGAGAAATAACAGGATAACTTATGTTTGGTTGAAATTCCTTTATAAAGATCTATTATGTCCTAGAAAATTCAAACTCAAGTCTTTCTAATCAGAGAACATCATTATTGAGAGCTCTGAAGGTACCACCCTGGTGAGTGGCTCAGCTGTACTAGTTTCCTTCTTTCTAATTTTTTTGCACTGAATGTTAGAAGGTTTTTAGCTTTATATATCAAGGAGAAGGAAAAAAAAAAAAACACTTGCTCAGCCCTTCAACAGAGAACTTAGCTAAAATGAAGGCTTGTGTTGGCTTTCATCCCTCTGTGTTATTCACTCACTTGCATATCAATCAGTATGAAAGCTAGGCATTTAATTTTAGGACAGAAGGAACTTGACCACATCATCATAGTTTGATTTCTCCATACTGAAAATAACTAAAGCAGCACTTTTTGAAACTGTACTCTGCAAATGCATACATAACTATGATAAAGTTTCATTTATAAATTAGGCACAGTAAGAGATGAACAACAATAACTAATAATAAAATAGAACAATTAATACACCATACTGTAATAAAAGTTATCTGAATGTGAATGGAATCTTAGCAACCTCAGCATACATTATTTTATTATTTTGAAGTTGAGAACTTTCACCTTTTCACTTAAAAGGAAGCACTTTATGGTTTCTCTTTGGCATATCTGAATTGGCAGTTCACTACTCTTGTGCTTTAGGGCCATTATTAAGTAAAATAGGGGTTACTTGAACACAAGTATAGCAATATTGTGAAATTTGATATAATAACTGAGAACTACTCAGAACGGTGCAATTTAAAACTTACGAATTGTTTATTGCTGGAATTTTCCATTTAATATTTTTGGACAGCTACTAAGTGACTAACAGGTGGGTAACGTATACGGTACAGCATGGATATGCTGGTGAAAGGGGTGACGTCCCAGGCGGGATGGTGTGAGATTTCATCATGTTACTCAGAACGGCACTCAATTTAAAACTTATAAATTGTTTATTACTAAAAGAAAGCCATACGGCTTCATTTCAGCAGTGTAAAATTACGTAGGCAAAGTGGTTACTAGATCCAACATTATTTCAAAGCCGAATGTTTGTAGAAACTATAAAAGTTTTGTAAGTTGACTTGAGAGCTTATGAGAATACAATCCTCGGCATTCCCGGGTTGCTTTAGCTGCACTATGCACCACTTAAAGTAGTGTGTACTGCAAGCTACATACCTAATATTTTTGGACTAGAGTTGACTGTGGATAATGGAAACTGCAGATAGCGAACCTGCGGATAAGGGGGAGAGGAACTACGGTATTTATTTGCATGTATTTATTCTTATAATTGATTTTGCTGAGTTGCAGCGTTCAAAACTCCTAGAAACCTAGGTGTCGAGTTTGCTTTTAGCATTCTAAAAACCTTCTTCCTGCACCACTATCGACTAGCTGAAATTGGCAGAGTGAGAGAGGGGAAAAGGCTTGCAAATAATGTTTCCATAATGAAATGAAATGAAATCATATCTTCACATATGCTTATGTGGCTAATCTGCTACAAAGTAAAACAGTGCACAAGATTAAAAATGACTAACACTCTCAAATCAGTAATCATTGGTCAAAACAGCACAAATACTTGTGCACCTGCATGTACAAGTGTTTGTTCTGTTTTGAAACTAAATCTAGATTATACTTGCTCATAGAAGTTCTCCAGTATGCTGTTTTGTGATAATGAACATACACTCAATGTGTATACAAAACATTTGCAGATAGCAGATTATATTCCAGAACTAGCAAAGAAATGCTTTGCATTTTTCTTAATCTTAATCTGGAACTTGAGGGAGTTCATTATTAACAAGATCTTTAGATCTTGTTAATAATGAACCCTTTTTTTGGTATGATATTTTGAAAATATTTGCAAAAAAATTACATGCCAAAGCAATTAATGCTGTTACCAGTGAACTGTTTTTGCAAACTTAATTGAAAAATAACAGTTTAAATATTCTGTGGTCTTCGATATTGATACTGCAAATTTGTTTTTTGAATTACTAGTTCACGTGTTTAGCAAACCTACTTCACGATTTGGTTTAATGAGGTTTCGTGTCATATGATTTCTTCAGATTATAATCAAAAGTTACTAGACTCTCTAGTAACACTAAATTTAGACCCTTAGAAAAAAATACATATGCTTCTTGAATTGCCTATTATTGCTTCCTGTAGGGGTGACAGGAGTATCACTAACAATAATGATGATCTTGTAGTGCAATTACAATGATGGCACAATTTACAGAAAACTTGGATCAAATCCCATTTAGAAAACAGAATCTTTATTTCTCTTTTTATCATCATCAGACTTCCATGGAGTCCAAGGACTCATCACTGACCCACACACAGTCTGATTGTCACGTGACAGTCGGACTGTGTGCATGGCACAGAATACATTTAATGCACAGAATGACAATCATTCTGTGCCTTAAATGCATTCACCGTACATGGGCACTGTCAGACAGTGCATTGAAATCACAAACAACTCTCTCTCTCTATACTAAAATGCTCTCCTTACCTCTCTGTTCACACCCTCCTTCTATATCTTCCAAGGATAGCTCTCCCCATTGTATGATAAACTTATTCACATTGAGCTAGTAATAGCCTCTTACCAGCTTATGTCTCAATCATAATCTCCCCTTTCAGTTCATCAATGTGCAAATTTCATTCCTTCAGTGTGTTTTTATTATTATCATCATTGTTTGACACCTTCAGGATGTCCAATGGCTTATTGAGGGAGGACACCTCTCTTTTGTTATTATTATTATTCAGGCCTCCATGGAGTCAAAAGACTCATCGCAGGAGGTCCTTCCTAGGAAACACAAAGTCTACCGTGCCACTCCTTGAACTCATCGACTGTTCTCGTTCCCACCACTCTATCAGGCACTGTATTCCACGAGTCAACCACCCTCCTTGCAAAGAAACCACTCCAAACCCTCTTGCTCACAGCTTCCTTTTGTAACTTCCAGGGATGGCTCCTTGTCATCACTCCTTCCCACTGTTCAACCGAGTGAAAGACCTCCTCAGTGTCAACCCTGTAACCACCTCTCAACAGTTTAAAAATTTTGCTGGCCTGCTTGGCCGAGTGGTTAGCGTATCTGCTCTCCAGCCGAACGGCTGCGGGTTCGAATCCTGCCATGGGCATTGATGTTTGTGATTGTGGAAATACTAGTGGCGGCAGATGGCATTGATGAAGATGATGAAGGTAGTTGCAGTTGGTGGAGATGGAGAGTTGTAGAGTAGGACCCCCCCCCCTCCCTCGACGAGTCTTTGGACTCCCTGGAGGTGTTCTATAATAATAATAAAAAAATCTTAATCATATCACCCCTCTTCTATTTCCATCTACCAAACTCTGCAGTCCACATTCCCTCAACCGATCCTCATAACTAACATTGTACAGTCCTAAAACCATCTTTGTTATCCGCCTCTGTACCCTTTCCACAGTTAATTTATCCCCTTCAAATCCTGAGAACCAAATTTGATAACAATAGGCTAAGTGTGGTCTTATCAGGGTGTTATACAACGGAATGATAACTCTTTTATCTCTGCAAGTCAGCATCCTTCTCAGTATTGCAGCAATCCTCTGTGTTAACTTCACCACCTTTGCAATATGTCCACTGAATTTCAGGTTTCTATCAATCATCAACCCCAGATCTCTTGTCTCCTCTACTTCTTCCAGTACAACTCCTCCAATAGAGTATGAAGTGTCCTATCGATGTGTCCCAAACCTCAAGACCTTACACTTTGTTCCGTTAAACTGACACCCCATTCATTTAACCATCTAGTTTATTCAAATCCTCTTGCAGGGCTACCACATCTGCACTATTACTAATAACCTTTCCCAGCTTCACATCATCCACAAACAACTGAACATTCCCATTGCCGGGACCCCACTTGTAACCTTTTTGCCTCATTGATATTGCCCTACCATTCAGCCATACCCTATCATACAACTCTCTGCTACCTATCAGACAGCCAATACTGAATCAAATTCTAACGTGACATCCAAAACTATGTGCTGCAACTTAAACATCAACTTATCATGTGGCACCCTGTCAAATGTCTTTGCTAAATCCAAGAAAATGGCAGTATATGTCTTTCCCCTCATCAACTGCTCTTGTAAGTTTATTATAAAAGGCTAGTATATGGATATTATTTCCTGGAAAACCCCCATGTTACTCCTCTTAAACTATTATATTTACGGCTATTTTGCCTGCTTCTGTTTAGGAGTGCCCCTGTTTAAATGTCATTGGCTTTTTTACTTACGGATTCTTAGGGCATTGTAGATGTGTATTTACAAATAAATATATGTAGCATAAAGGAAGAGAAATTTACACTTACCTTTTTCTGGGTGTTGTGGCTTTTCTTCTTTCTGCGATGTTCAAACCACTGTGTGTGTGTGTGTGTGTGTGTGAGGAGGGTTAGGCAATGTGGGAGAATTAAAAGAAATGGAAAAAACCCAGGTTTTTTGAATAATATATATATTATATTATTAGGGATGGGCAGAGTGTTTTTTTATATTTATATAGAGTGGGAAAGGGTGAATGGGTTCAAAATAGCAACTGATTTTGAGAGGGGGAGAAGGAGGTTGATGGGGTGTGGTCCGTTTCGACTATGCTTGGTCGTCATCTGAACATGAGGAAGTGGATGCTATGTCAGGTCGGGTAGGTGTTTCTGCTTTTGAAGTGTTTGTGTTACTGCCTATTGGTCGGGGTTGTGACCTCAGTTTTATGTTGTGAAGCTTCAAAACCTCAGAGATTATGTAGGGCCTGTGGACGTTTATAGAGTTCTCGTCACATTTTATGGCTATTGTTTCCAATATTCTAAGCATTGTTTCATTGTCTTGTCTGTCTATTATGATGGCCTTGTCGATCTGCAGGGTATGTTTTTTGTTCAAGGGCATGAACAGCTATTTCCGTTTTTCCTGTGTTGTGTGTTTGATTTTTCTTTTTGATGTTGCGTTTTTTAGTGTTTAAATGTTCTGGAAAAGGGATGTTACAATCGCGGAAGTGTTCTTGTAGTCTTGCCCATAAAGACCTGATGGTGGAACCCATGTAGGTGCCTAACCCCCCCCAACATACGCACAGTAGTTTGAACATCACAGAAAGAAGAAAAGCCACAACACCCAGAAAAGGCTAGTATATTACTAAAACAAGAGCACCCCTTTTTCTCCAGGATGAAATACTCCAATAAAGTGCTCATTGAACAACTGCACTATGGTCTGTCTGCATCAGTCACTCTATTCCCATTTTTATCCCCCAATATCCTCCACAATCATTTCTCCTCCTACTGGCCACATAGCTAAAAAATTCCCTAGGATTTTCTTTGGATCTTAGGGCCAATCTCTTCTCATATTCCAGTTTTGCCTTCCTTAGTCATACTAGTCATTCTCCTGGCCTGTGTCCTATATTCTTCATGCATCTGCTCTTCATCTTTCTCTTTATATCTCTTCCATAGCCTCTTTTTTGCATGCAGTTCCTGTTTAATATTGTTTGTCATCCACTTTACATCAAATTGTGTCCTCTTCTTCACTTGTGGAATACAGCTTACTGTTGCTGCTAACAAATATTCCTTCACAATTTCCCAAGCACTAATGATATCCCAGCTTTCCAATTCCTTCTCCCATGAAACTTTCCCAAGTTGGTATCTAAGGCTATTGTAATCACTTACCTTATAATTCCACATGTTCCTATCTCTTTGATACTCCTGCATGTCTATTCATCTTCCAAGTGAAAACCATATGGTCACTCTCTCGAACTGGGAGTGGGGAAAAGATGTCATCTCAGTTATTATCAGCTCTTCTGATGCAATGATGAAATCCCAAACTTTAACTCTTGAACCTATAGTTCCCTCTATTACATGTTGCCTAAGTTATTTGTCCTTCAAGAATTCTAGAAATTCCATTCCCTTATTACTACATGCATTTTCCTCTTCCCAGCTTGTACTGCTCTAGTTAAAATCTCCCATAATAATGATTCTTCTTGCACTTGCCAAGCTCAACTGTCTAAACATCTCCGGGTCCCCACCCTCTGTACTCCTTGGTTTGTAACAACACCCTGCTGAATATCCTGTCTTGCCCACCTCTACCTCACCCCATATGCTTTCAAAATCATTAGTGTCACTGCCTTCCAAAGCCTCCACTCTTAGAGGACATAAGTTGTCACTTATCATAAAAATGCCACTGTTTTTATACCTAGCATTATCCTCTCTAGACTCCACTGGGCTCAGCGTTACCTGATGTCACCCCCTTCTCCCAAGCACCCATTCCCACAGGAGACCACTCTTGCTACCAACCACCCTGGGTATTCTAGTTTCCCTGCATTGACACACTGACTTACTCAGAAAACAGCCATCTCTACATGTCCTTTCTCATTCAAATGCAAGCGGTCTCTCTCATACAATTCCTTTCTGTCCTCAAAGGCCCTCCAAGCATCCATATATTCCAATCCTCTCTTCTGACACATTCTAGCTATTATGCTACTTAATATTATTGCTCTTCTGCTCAGCTCGTCACTATCATACCTAGGCAACACGCCCATCATCTTTCCTCTCTGCATTTTCTTTTGTACTACCTCAAGCAAGAATCTCATATCGCTCACGCCTAATTTACATCGCCACTCAAGTCGTTCGTTTCCACCATCACCATCCACCCTTTCACCCTTCTTAATTGCCATAGTGACTCTTTCTATTGTTCTTCCAGGCAAATACTCCTCATGCATCCTATCTTGCACACCACAGATTATTGAGTCCCCATTCATCACATCTCTTGCCACCGTGTTCGTCTATTGCTCACCTGCATCCCTCTCTCTCTCTCCTCTAACATTTTCTGTCTGTGTTCCCCTACTTAACTGCCTTCCTGACATCACTCTAGCTCTGGTTCCAGCGTTCCCTCAGTAACTTGCTGCCATTTTATAATACATGATGACTGAGTTGAATAAAGGTATTGGGTTTACAGATAGTGCTGAACTTTGACAGGATACCACATGAAATTCTAATAAATGAACTACAGCACACTACAGAAAATATAGGGTTGGTGAGGTGGATACGAGGGTGGTTGATGGAGAGATATCAGAGAGAGTAGGTATTGAGTTTGCTGAGGAGTAGAGTCCAGAAGAAGGCCTGCGACTAATGGTATGCCGCAGGGCTCTGTTCTTGAGCTGCTACTGAACAATCCCGCTCAGATCCTTTCCTATATCATTAATTTGTACATTAATGATATAGGAAAGGATCTGAACAGGATTGTTCAGTTGTTTGCCGATGAAAATTGGTAAGAGCAATATTTAATACAGATGACGATAAAATTTTGCAGGATGATCTAAATAGACTGGTAGTCTGGGTAAAGGAGAATGAACATCAGTTTAATGTGGCCATGGGTAAGGTTATGCTTGAGGTGAAAAGATTACCAGCTGTATAACACATTGATGGAACTGTACTCCAGGAAACTGATGAAGTCAGAGAATTTGGAGTGTTAGTTGATAGGCACATAGCAAAAGTGGCTAAAGCAGCTCAACCACAGATGACAGAACTCTTGACACTTATGTGCATGGCAGAGGAAGGTGAATTCATTTCGATAATAGGGTAATCAAAGCAAAAAAACACTGAGTGTTTTTATTACGCATTGGAAAATTAGCTTTTCTTTTATGAACATTCTAGTTCATAATAAATTAATTTGGAGGAAAATTGTTGATAGATTAATAGCACTGTAAACTTAATATGTAGTGCTGTCACAGTAGCTTTACACCCCTTGAGGGTATATCAGGAAATTGATGACAATGCAACATAAGTATGACAGAATTCGATTGATTATTACTATTTTACCACCTCACCAACCCTATATCCATCCCAGTGTGCTGTAGTTCGTTTATTAGAATTCCATGTAGTATCCTGTCAAAGTTCAGCACTATCACAGTAAACCCAATACCTTTATTCAACTCAGTCATGACTGTATTGTAAAATGTGAGACAGAAATTTATACATACAACATTAATAATTACCAAACCTACAACTTATGTAGACCAAACAAAAGAGGAGGTGGCATCGTGGCATTTATTGTGGAATCGTGGAACAGTTAATATCTGCCATACAATGTGACTGAAAAACAAACTCATTTTGAACATGCAGAAACACAAATTTTGGAAATCACAAATAGACATGGTATCAAATACACAATAAACATAATATACAGACCCCCAGATAATAATGCACTCAGCTTTCTTCATGAGTTAGAAGCATGGCTAAGTGGATTCAAACCCCGTACAACACATAGGCTCATCCTAAAGGAGACATTAATATAAATACTCTTGACCACGCTTCAACCACTAACACATACCTTGATATACTAAGTCAGTAGAATATAAACCCTACCATTAACTCCCCAACAAGAGAAGAAGAAATACTCAACAGTCACTAACATAATCATGCATTGATCATATCAACATATGTATGGATAGGCTCCCATCCATACATATACATCATCAGTAATTAACGTCAAAATTGCTGATCAGTACTTTGTCCAAACTTCGTTTTATTACGTTACCACCCCCCCACTCCACCACCACAAAAGTTGACAAAACTCGATCGTATTAAAGAGCATTGTCGACAACCATGTAAAAAAACACAGACTGGAATTACCTACTTAAAATAAATGATCCTGTAACATTATATGAGAATTTTCAAATAAAGTTCACAGAAATATGCAACAAAGCCTACACAAACGAGATGACAAACAGACAACAATCCATGGATAAATGGCGACATACTAAATAGTATTACTGTAAAAGAAAATCTACAGAAAAAACTAAAAAATCACCCAATAACACACACATTTACAAACCTTATACAAAAACACAAGAAATCAACTAACAACAAAAATTTGTAGGGCAAAAAGACATTACTACTTCCAAAAATTCATGGAATATAATGACAACATGAAACAAACATGGACTCAATGAATTAGTAACTCAAAATAAGAAAACTTCAGCACAAGATTTTATTGCAAAAAGTTTCAGGCAGGATACAAACCAAGAGGAACTAGCAGACTCATTCAACCCTTCACAAACAGTATCACACAACTTAAAAAACACAATCTACCAATGATCAACAAAAACCTACCGACACTAAGTCAACGACAAACAATGCATTTTCCATCCGTAACAAAACAGGAATTGAAAGAAGCACTCCTACAACTAAAACCAAAGACCACTCCAGCAATAGACAAAACAAGACTCACAGACCTTGTAACACACTTTGAACAAATAAATCCAATATTTTTGAGACTTGTGAACATAATATTCGACACTGGCATTATTATTACGCCAATTTACAAACATGGTAAAAGAAATGATACTCAGAACTACAGACTAATAGCTACCCTACCAGTCATTTCAAAAATTCTAGAAAAAATAACACACACCAGACTACGAAACTATTTACAGAAGTACGAAATCATCTCACAAAACCAATACGGCTTTCAGAAAACAAAAAGCACCATCACATTATTAGAAGACATCACCAACGCAATAAACAAAACTCTCGACAAAAACAAGTATGCCGTCCTTATACTTCTTGACTTAACCAAAGCATTTGATACACTTGAACATGACATACTACTCATCGAACTATACTCAATAACTATAAGAGGAACACTGCATACGTGGTTAAGGAACTACCTCTCAAACAGAAGAGTAACAAAAATAGGTACACGTCACAGCCAGGGTATACAAATAAAACATGGTGTCCCTCAAGGCGGCATGTTATCACCCACTCTATTTAACATATATATTAACGATGTTCATAACATTGCCATAAGAATCAAATATTTCAGAACGCAGATGACACTGCACTACTAGCAATCCACACAGACATCAACACAGCTCTCTGCAGAGCACAACAAGACCTAAATGAAATCACTACATACTTCTACCAAAACGCAATTGTAATCAACGGCAGAAAATTGCAGTGGTTGATAATACACAATCCAAGAATCATGCGTCCCGCACCACTATCAACACACTGTCACACATATACCTCTGCATTAACAACAAAAAAACCTGCCAATGTCCCAAAATCAAACCTGTAACACATGCAAAATACCTTGGTCTCTACATAGGTTGCCACCTTAAATGGACAAAACATATAGAATACCTACATACCAAACTCCGGATCATCGCAGCAACACTCTTCCAAGTAAAAGGCATTATTTCATCTAACATAAAAAAAAATTCATATATATTACGATATCTGGTAATCCTTACTCAGATATGGTATGAAAGTCTATGCAAACACATCAAAAAGCCACCTAACAAAATTAGAAATATTACATATGAAAATTGTGTCAACAGTGATTTGGGCACTTTACACGCAACAAATATCCGACCAGCACATGGCGATACACAGAATCATGAGCATAAAAAATCTGAAACACTACATAACATTAATAAGGAATTACTTCAACATCACCTATCGAAACAACAGAGACACATATCATATAACACGCCCTACAACAACTCGCTACATCCCTACACCCTTCAACAATTCATACGGTTCTTTTGTGAGATCACATCAGATGCCCACGCTACTCAACAATCTACCAAGAAATTTAAAACACATAGATAACTACAGAGCATTAAAACACGAACTCTGGAAAAAATGCCAACAAAGTTAATATTCCATTAACACTAATGTACACATTACAAATCACCAGCATCCAATGCCAATATCCTATCCATAAACAGTAACAACAACATAAATAGTGAAGGCTAGTCCCACTCTCTTCATAAAAGCTGATCCAAGCTTCGAAGTAGGTGGGATTAATCCGTCTCAATCATCTACATGTAATCCACATAATCAAAGACTGCAGATTATGTAACAAAACAGTCAGTAAGGTGTATAACAATGATGAAGATACTGATAACATTATAAAGATAAGCTCTGCGAAGCTTCGAGGAAGAAGCCACCCAAAGAAACAATCAAATATTATAAACAATTTAATAAAAAATGAATCATTGTAAATTTAAACGAATCGTTGTAAATATGAATGTGAATAAAGTTGTAAAACACATTGTTAATATCATTATTTATGCAATTTAAATGAGATATTTTCCTAGCATTCTGTACTGAATATATGTATGTAACTTATCTGAGACATTATCATATTATTATTATCCATTATTCAAAAATACTGTGCATACTTCATTGCTAATATTAGAACATATGTTGTAAATATAGATGCAAAAAAGTATTATCATAATTTTAATTCAAATGCAATGTAGAAAAAAAATCACATGTGCAGCACTACGTGCTGAATTTTGTAAAAATTGCAAGTTGGAATGTCACTAAAGATGATTATTGTAATCGTGTAAACATTTTAGAAATCAACATACTTATTCTAAAAATGTTTCATTAATATAAAAAATCTTTTTTATCTATTGTAAATATAGTATTTCAAATATATTAGTGAAATTGCAAAAAAATGCAGCATTCTTATTATAATTTATATATGTGTATATATTTGTACTTAATCTGAATTATATATTTGTAAATACTCTATATATGTATATATGAAAGACAATAAACTTATTCTATTCTAAAAAAAAAAAAATATTGTTATTATGGGCTACTACATGGAGTCCTTAGACTCATCAAGGGAGGTCCAAAACGTCATGCCAAGCACTCCAACATTTGCACAGTGTCTATCATACTTTGCTCTGAACTCATTCATAGTCATGGCACACACACAACAGACCAATTTGCTTGTATAACAGTTGGAAAATTTTACATATAAAGAAAGTGATTTCGCATGTTGGTGACAAATTCGTACATCCCTTATTCATTTCTTCCCTTCAACATGAATTGACTCTTCATGGCAGAATGCAAAGAAGAGTCAATTCAACATGAATTGACTCTTCTTTGCATTCTGCCATGTACGGTTCTCTCAGCTGTGGGCAGACTATATTTGGTTACCGAAGAATATTTTGACGAGCAGTCAAAGTATTTTCATATTTTACTGAGCCTTGATAAGACACAGTCTTGACTGCTGAATGCAGATCTGGTCACCTGTGTTTCTTTGTGATAAGGAAGCCGATGGTAGCAGGTCAACGGAATGAATCTTATGAGAACAGGTTGAAGATTTGTGGGTTACAGAATTTGGTTGACAGAGAGGAAAAAAGGCAAATATGATTGAGACATACAAATTATTGAAAGGTTTTTATGATATTAATATAGAGGAAATTTTCAGAACAGGTCTTGTGGTGGAAGAACTAGGGGCCATCCTTGGAAAGTGAGCAAGAGTATAGTTGGAGGGTGTTAGAACTAGATTTTTTGCATGGAGATTAGTGAATGAGTGGAGTAGGTTGCAGCCTGTTGTGTGTGTGTGCCATGACTGTGAATGAGTTCAGAGCAAAGTATGATAGATACTCTGCAAATGTTGGAGAGTGCTTGGCATGACGTTTTGTACCTCCCTCGATGAGTCTATGGACTCCATGTAGTAGCCCATAATAATAATAATCAATTGAATTCTGTGATGATGCTTCTGTTGCATTGTCATCAATTTCTTGATATACCCTCAAGGGGTGTTAAGCTACTATGACAGCACTACACGATTAAGTTTACAGTGCTATTAATCTATCAACAATTTTCCTCCAAATTAATTTATTACTTGTCAGCACTTCAATATTGTCATATTCAACATTTTGTTCTTCTAATGTACTTCTGACTGAATCAATCTACTTAGACCTTGGACTTCCTCTCGATCTTTTCCCCACCATCTTGGCATCAAACACCCATTTTGCTAACCGTTCCTCTCGCAATCTATTTAAGTGACAATACCACTAAGGTTAGCCCTGTTCACACATTCTCGAATGCAAACAATGCCGAGTTCCTTCCTTCCTAATATCTTCATTTTTAATATGATTCTGCCATTGCTGCCGTCTGTTTTGTTGTTGTTATGTGCTATCCAGTCGTTTAAAACTCTTGGTGATCTTGTGAACAAAAGCCCTCCATCCAACTGGGCCATTTTTCAAGTTGATAGGTTCTTTTATCTTGTCTATCCAACTGTTTTTAAATTTTCCTCTTCTGATTCCTTTTTGTCTTCCCCAACAAAACTGCTTTTTCCAGTGATTCATCAGCTAGTGTTAAGTCCCCGTTTTTCTGTGTTTTATCTTTAATCTTTACTATTTAACATTAAGCTTGTATCTTTTTCTCAGACTTCGGTTGCCAACAAGTTTGTATAGATTAAAGACTGCGCCAGCCGGCAACTAAATTCTGATACATTATCCAATAATACTAAAAGAAAATGTAGGGATCAAGAAGTATGCAGTCGTGGTCCCTATTCTCATATCACTATTGGTTTCCCCTTTAAATGCATGGTACGAAATTTTCCAAATGGTAATTCAAATCCATAGAAGATATGACAAACTCAATTGATTATGTAAAAAGAAACACATTTATTATTCCACAAAGACAAGTATACATGTTATTTAAATTCTTAACCTTAAAAGAGTCTGGGTTCCCCTTACTTAATTAAACACATTTAAACTTCTGCACTATGATCTCTTACTGGGCATAAATTCCTCACTTCTGTACATATATCTATCCTCAGACTCTCACAATTAAGTTACCTGATAATATCATACATGAAACATTACATATAAACACTGGACAATTCAATAAATCTGACATGTAATTCTCTAGGACAATAGTACTTATTTCTACTTAATTCTCTTCCCCAAAATATCTGTTAACATTCAATTACTTTCTGAACATATGACATTACTTTTCTTAAATCACTTAAACAGTTCGGAGCTCGGCCTCCTGTTCGGCTGGGGCCTAATATGTTTTCTTCTTAACAGTAGACACAAGTGTCCAAATTGCAGACTGTTCTCATGGCACAACACGTAAATAGCCTGTGTTCTTAACTTCTGTTTCTTTACTCCACAGATACTTTAATCCTACATTAATATAAGAAAATCTTCGCTTACCGTTCTTGCTTTGACTAGGTATTCTGATCTGTTCACTGTACCTCCTCTGATGGTGGGCTTTGTTCCTTTGTTCTACACGAACCGAAAGCACTCATGCACAGACCTGTACGCTGACGTAGATTTCATCAGCGGCTCTTTCTCCTTATGTGTTGAACACATTGTAGTTGCAGCTTTGACCGATGTAACATGCATAGCAAGGGGAGAACCTTGCTACACGTGGCGGCAAGCTCTACATAGCTCTCCTACGGGAAACTTGGTGCCGACGAAACTCGGAGACAAGACACAAGCGATAAGAGATAAGAGAAAAGAGATAAGAGAGCGATTCAAACTCCCACCAAAACTTTTATACTCTGAAGCAGCTCCCTCACTCAGCGGTGTCGTCACGCATACGGCGGCAGCCGATTGGACGCCGTGACTACAAACTGTCTTTACATGCCTTAAACTTGTACTTAGCTTATACATATTTATTTGTTAATACTACATGACTTTCTACTTTAATTCATTCACAATTACTATCTCAATAAACATATGGGCTATCTTAACAGTGTTTAGAATTTACACATCTGGTTATTTACATTTTCATGGGACATTATTCGGTACATTTCCCATCAGGAGGCATAAGCATGTCCTTATCCCTTCCTTCTGAGGTAACGTAACATTGAGTGGGAAAAAGGGATGACTCATCACTTTTTCCCGACACAACACTAGCATAATATATCCAAATTACATCAACTTCTGTTTAGTGATCATTGCCTCCAAGGAGCATTCTGTCTTTATATATCCTCTGAAACCTTATTGGTCAGTCTTGCAGCCCATGGGATTTTTAATTGTCTCCTCCACACCCAGTATTCAGATGATTCAATTCTCTTTCTGTTTCTTTTCTTAATAATCCAGTTTTCACATCTATACTACTGGGAAATACCATTCTTTTACAATTCTAACTTTTGTTGCCTTACTCACACCTCTCATTCATAATTTTTGTCAGGTTTAACATAGTTCCTCCCCACCTCCCCATGGCTATCCTTCTTTTAATTTCATCTTCACATTTACTATCATTTTTGATTCTGGACCCTAGCAAATCACGACTTTCAACGATTTCTGTTTTATCTCCCTCTATTATAAATTCATTTAAATTGCCAGAAGCTATCACTTTTATTTTTCTGATATTTAAGTTAAGCCAAGCTTTGTTACTTTCCTGCTTCACCAATAGAATCAAGCACTCCAGATCTTCCTTAATTTCTGCTATAAGGGTTGTATCATCTGCATATCTTAAATTATTTATTTTTCTGCCACCAATCGTAAGCCATCCTACAGTGGGGTTTGGATAACCTCATCAATTTCACTGCTAATAAAACCTAGTTCTGTCCTATTTCCCATAAAAAAACAAACAAAAAAAAACATTTTTTCCCAACCCAGTATCCTTTTTGACGATGCCCAAATTTCCAGACAGTTTGAGATCTCTCTTCTTGGAATTAACATCACATCAACCCTCTCCTGGCTTGATCAAACACCAGGCACCTCATTGCAAAGGTGGAGAAACCTTTGCAACTCGTTGCAAAGGTTGCACTACCTTACCCCAGTCCTGAAGATACTTTCAGGCGCAAACTTTGTTTGCTCACACTTGGATAAAGGATTAAACTAAACTTATTATAGTCTAACCAAGTGAAAAATAAACTCTCAACATCTTTCTCTGAATCTGGAGTAATTTAATAATAAGGTTGTACACCCTATGGCAACTCCTATAGGTTAGGATGACCTCTCATTGCTTCTGCCTTTGTATCTCCACTACTGGGCCTGACTCCCACTGACGAGACCTCAATAAAGGTCGAAACCGGTATGGGTAGTGGCCCTTGCCTTAATGCATAGCATTACACATATCCGCAAGGAGATGTGCTTTGCATTATGGGAGATACTGAGATAGGAGTAATGAGAGCTTTCTCCACCTTTGCAACGAGTTGCCTGGTGTTGCACTACCTTACCTCAGTGCTGAAGATACTTTCAGGTGCAAACTTTGTTTGCTCACACTAGGATAAAAAGGATTAAACTAAACTTATTATATTCCTCCTCTCAGTACTAAGCTCGTTGGAACATGTGCAGCTGCTGCTGCTCAACATCTCTTCACAGTACACCTAGAAACAAACAGAACAAGTTTCTTTTCATCTGCTGTACTGTGGAACAGCTGTATTGTATACAAAGAAAGGGATACAATTTAGTCATTTAAATCAAATGTAGACAAGTTCCTCCTTTCCCAACCCACTACTCATACACAGTACTAATGTACTATAGGTTGATCAACCAACCTCTTGTGTATGGGCACAACATAAAAAAAAAATAGTAATAATAATTACCTAAGTTACCATTCTCATAATATATTCACTATAAATATTAAAAAAAAAAAAATAGGTCACCAGTTTATAACCCTACTGCACTGCTTTTTCCACTTGAACATTGTGGAAAATTTCTCCAAAGACTGTTTTTGGAGCTTCTTCATTGTCATCCAGCTCTCTTATCAAGAGAATTAGATGCTCGAGTATTTCCATTGATCTCGTTACAATCTGCAGTCTATTGCAATCCAAAGCTTTCTTATAATCAATAAAGCAAATGAATACTTTGTTTTGAAATTCTCTTATTCTTTCCATAATCCATCTCATGTCTGCTATCTGGTCTCTAGTTCTTTTACTTCTTTTAAGCCTGCTTTCTAGTCACATATGGCTCCAGCCTTTGTTGGATCACATTCAGCATAATGTACTTGCATGTGAAATTAAAGCGATGGTTCTATAATTCTCACAATCTGTGGGATTTGAATTTTTCGGAATTGGAATGAATACTCATGTTTTCCAACCTCTAAGTCAGTTTATTTTCTTTCAAACCTGTTGACAAGTACCTGTCGTTATATTCACTATATCATCCCAGCTGCTCTCAATAATAATTATTATTATTATTTTCTGAGACCTCCAGGGAGGCTGTAAATTACCCAACCCAGCTAATCATCTTCCCTTAAATTCATTTACACTAGATGCACTCACTACCCCTAAGGGCAAATTATTCCACTCACTCACTGCTCTCTGGGAGAAAAACCTAGCTCTTACTCCTTTCTTGACTGCGAACAAACTTAACTTCCATGGATACCCCCGTGTTCTCTCTCAGCCTTCCATATAACGAAAAATTTCATCATTTGAAATGCTGTAATACCCATTCAAAAGTTTATAGACCTCTATCATATCACTCCTCTTTCTCCTGTTAACCAGAGTCTGCAATCCACATACTCGCAATCTTGCAATTATACTGACACTCCATCTCCAGGAGCTTTTCCTTTTTTGGCAGCTGTTCCATTGCTGATATCACTTCTCTTTTCATTATCGTTTCTCAGCAAATTCTCGCCTTTTAAATTCTCCTTCAATATTAATATCTTTCTTGTACAAATCCTCTACATACTCTTTCCATCTTTTTTTTCCATTTTTCTTCTTCCATCAAACTTTTTCCGAATTACTTTCTGCAACTCCTACTCTTGGAATAAACTTCCCTGTAACCTCATTTATCTTTCTAAACAGATCTCTTGTTTTACCTATAATGTTACTTTTTTAAATTCCCTTGCAGTTTTTTTAGATGCTTTTCCTTACCTTTCCTAGCCTGTCTCTAGAAATCTGCACTCAATTGTCTAATCCAGGGTTTCTCAAACTTCAGATATCTGCGTATCCCTTCTTAAATTTTCATTATTACCAAGTACCCCCTTATCAAAATAATAATAATAATAATAATAAACAAATAAAGTATATTTCATTGTAAATGTCTTTTATTATTTATTTATATGTTCATGTAAACAAAAAATATGATTTATTTTAATAGAACAAAATTTGGAATAGGTTCCTTTTCATTTCCCGTCCATGAAAATCCACATTTCAAGTAATTCATATCATACTTACGAAGATTTTTCATCTTCTTCCTAGTTGGTTCTCTAGAGATGTCCGACGACACACTCTTATCAATTTCTTTTGATCTAGATACAATATCAATGTTTTCTTGTTGCTTACATCTACTTGTATTTGCTATATTGCTCTCTTTTGTGAGTTTTATAAATCCAATCTTTAACCAATGATCCATACTTAAGAATTTGAAAGCTAAAAAAAATTACCATATTTACTCGAATATAACTCGCACTTTAGTATTCCTTTTTGTGAGCAGTCTCCTATCCACATCACTAGGGCTTTTCCATCTTCACTTTTATAATGTCTCTTGTATACGATGATAACTTGACACCAGATTTCTAATGGCCTCTTCAGTTTTCTTAATCGTTCTCATGGTATCTTCGTTCAATCCAAAATATTTCCTTAAGGATGATGAATCTTCTTCAGCTGCTAAATGATCTAAAATGTGGATCTTAGTTTTTAAAGAAATAGCTTTTCTTTTCTTCTTCTTCTGTCTAACTGAATTATCTGGAACTGAATTAGCCGGCAAAGGTTGGTTGATTGGTAGAGCCTCTGCTTCTCATGGCTCAGTTAAGTAAGTTTGAGTGCGGTTAGTAGTTGGAAGGGGACCAATCGTTCGATGCTATTGGCACACTCTCCCTCGATGAGTCTTTGTACTCCCTGGAGGTGTCTAATAATAATAATAATAATTGTGAGTAATGGGATAATGTTATGAAAATATCTGAGAATAATCAATAATTAATTTTACTAATTTGATATTATACATACAAAACTTTGAAATTTAATACATACCTGTATAACTACAATTAAGTTTCTTTTATATTATTACTGCTTAATGACATTGGCTGGTAATACTAAGCATATAATTGCATTATTAAATGTGAACAAATCATATATATATGTACTGTATATGTATATTTTCATTATTATTATTATTATTATTATTATGTAACACCTCCAAGGAGTCCAGACTCATCCAGGGAAGGCAGGTGTACAGCTTTCTATCTCCACCACTCAGTCCACCAACTACAATGAACCGCAACTACCATCATCTACACCAATGCTATCTACTGCCCATCATCACTAGTATTTTTACAGACAATCACAAACATCCATGCCTACAGCGGATTCGAACCTGCAGCCTTTTGGCTGGAGAGTGGATATGCTGACCACTCAGCCAACTAGGCTGGCGTTTTAGATTACTTTATCACATAGCAAAACATAACAAATTCTATTGCATGAACAAAACACAAAATGTGTAAACATAATTATAATGGAAATACTCTTTTTTAACAGAACTAAATTCCAGAAATTTCAAAAATAAGCACAATTTGAACTGTGTTAAATCAAAATATACCATGTAAAAATAGAATTGCTTTTGTTTTCTAAACCATGTTATTTTGAAATTGTGTAAAAAGAGAATTAGCTCTATTCTCTCATACTCTATCAATATTGGCATATGAACAATGCTGTAACACAAACTTGCAAATAACACATATTTCTATGCTCTTCCCTAAAGATTACAACATATATGGTAAGCAACATTACTACTTATAACTAATTATATATATATATATATATATATGTTAAAGATACCAAGCAATTTTAAACCTGGTTTTACTCCATTTTTCCAAGTGAGCAAACAGACAAAATGTCAAGTTTGCGCCTGCAATTGATGCAAGACTAGCTGATCCCACAGGTAGTGCAAGACCAAGGCAACTCATGGTAAAGGTGGAGCAAGCTCTGATCACTAATCTTAATATTTACCCTTAATGCCAAAACACATCTCCAAGAAGGGGATGTATGATGTTTTGTATTAAAGGTAAGGGGCCACTACCTTATAAGTATTTTACCAAAACATTTTGGTAAAATACTTATAAGCTCTGCATTACTAAATCTTGGTATTTCTAGCCTGGCTCCCACTGATGAGACCTCAATAAAGGTCGAAACCGGTCTGGGTAGTGGCCCCTTGCCTTTAATACAAAACATCATACATCCCCTTCTTTGAGATGTGTTTTGGCATTAAGGGTAAATATTAAGATTAGTGATCAGAGCTTGCTCCACCTTTACCACGAGTTGCCTTGGTCTTGCACTACCTGTGGGATCAGCTAGTCTTGCATCAATTGCAGGCGCAAACTTGACATTTTGTCTGTTTGCTCACTTGGGAAAAATGGAGTAAAACCAGGTTTAAAATTGCTTGGTATCTTTAACATAATTATACCCAAGTTAAAAATACTTTCTATATATATATATATATATATATACTGTATATGTATATTTTTAGATTACTTTATCACATGACAAACGCATTTTTCATTAAATAAAATTTTCACTAAGCATATATAAAACTAAAAGACAAATATAATAAGCAAAACATTTATGTGAGAATTTTACAATGGCTTAGTATTTCTTTGAAAAAAAAGAAAATCTTAAAATTTTTTTCTAAGAATTTAACATTTATCAACCTTAATTTGCGAGTTATTACTTCCTTGAGATGGTTTGATAAATCAAAATCTCTATTGCAAATATGTGCAAAATTATTCATATCTCTTCCAGAGCCCTTTATGAAAATAAATACATTTTATTCAGCTCTGTAGATTTATCATTTGTTACTGCAAAGTCTTCACTAGCAGTTTCAGAAGCTTGGTTATCTTCATTAACAGTATCTAAGTTAGAAGATGTAGTTTCTTTAATATTTTTTGAATCTCCATATACACACTTATGATAATCTGACATTAACTCTTCTAAAGTATAACTATTTTCATGATCTGAATTGTCATATTGCTTATTTTTATTATCTTCTTTCTCTTAGAGAACTTAGGTTTAGACTCATGCACATAACTATTTGATCTTTTTGTAATTATTATGGCTTTGCCACCTTGAAATTTCTGAAGAATTTGATTGATATCTTGTTTTATTACTATAAAACTTCGCTTTCTTATTATTTAGGCCAGGAAAACCTTCATCCTTGAATATTCTGTTTAAATTATCTTCTAAGCATACTAAACTGTCATTTGTTAACAGGTATAATCTTAACCCATCGGAATGTACAATTAGTATTTTAGTTTAATTTTTTTTAATATTACAGGAGATAATTTTTTTTAAATATCCTATAAGTAACTGAAGCCTCCCCCCCCCCAATTTACCACCCTTTCTAAGATTAATCTTATTATCTAAAAGTGCTGAATCACCAGGACTAAGATTCTTATATATTCTGAATCTATTTATGGATTCATTTATGGCTTGTGTTTTATGGACTAAGTCTACTAGTTTCTGCTACAAGCTCATGAACAAATGAATTTCTTTCTACTATATCCTCAAGATATTTATCAATATCGGAGAAACCTGAGTTAATATGTGTAGATCTTAACTCATTTGGAAAGTTAGGATCTAAACCATATAGTACAAAAGCAGATTTTTCTTTAATAGCAGAGTGAACTGCTGTCCAACAAGCAAAGAGTGATTTTAGTAAGTAATTTTGTATTTATATTTTGTCTAAGTTAAGGGATATTACATCACATATTGTTTCACCGAATTGAAGCCTTTGGCTCTTCATATAATTAATAATTTATTAGGACACCTTCTTGGCAATTCTCATAGTAGGGTATATGTAAGTTCTGTTTGCTATTAACTTTGTATTTCTAGGTCTACCTACTCACTGATGAGACCTCAATAAAGGTTGAAACCGGTCTGGGTAGTGACCTTCTCTCACTCATAATGTAGAACAGTAATACAGCTCCTAGGAGCTGGGTTTCACATTATGGGGAAATATCAAGAATAGTGATCGGAGCTTGCTCCACTCTTACCATGAGTTGCCTCAGTGTTGCACTCCCTAAAGGGTCAGTTGTAACACTATCCAGGTATTTGCTTAAGCTTGGACTCGCTGAACTTTATATATTTACTATATTTGGCATGAAACTCTTTGAGTTTCTTATTCGGCTATGAAACAATATGGGATGTAATATGTCGCCAAATTGAAGCCTTTGGCTCTTCATATAATTAATAATTTATATTTTGTATTTTAAAATTTACAGAAGATAATTTTTTTAATATCCTATAAGTAACTGAAGCCTCCCCCCCCCCCCCCAATTTACCACCCTTTCTAAGATTAATCTTATTATCTGAAAGTACTGAATCACCAGGACTAAGATTCTTATATTTTCTGAATCTATTTATAAATGCTTGCGTTTTATGGAAACTAAGTTTACTAGTTTCTGCTACAAGCTCATGAACAAATGAATTTCTTTCTACTATATCCTCAAGGTATTTATCAATATCGGAGAAACCCGAGTTAGTATGTGTAAATCTTAATTCATTTGGAAAGTTAGGATTAAAACCATGTACAAAAGCAGGTTTTTCTTTAATAGCAGAATGAATTGCTGTCCAGTGTAGTGAAGAATAATTTTACTAAGTAAGAATTCCAATTTGATAATTTACCGTTAGCTAGTTTAGAAAGTGTGTGTTTTAAAGTCTTATTTAACCTTTCACACATTCCATTACTTTGAGGATGAATAGGGTGTAGTAAAAAGCTTCTTTATATTTAATAACTTACATAATTGCAACATTAGTTTTGAAAAAGTTCACTGAAGAAGGTGTCTGAGTAGTAAGTTGTACTGAATGCTCAGCTGCATTAGTACTAGACATAGGCCCAATAACTTCAGTGAAAACTATGTTAAAGATACCAAGCAATTTTAAACCTGGTTTTACTCCATTTTTCCCAAGTAAGCAAACAGACAAAAATGTCAAGTTTGCACCTGCAAGTGATGCAAGACAAGCTGATCCTACAGGTAGTGCAAGAGCAGGGCAACTCGTGGTAGAAGTGGAACAAGCTCCGTATTTTTACCTTGGGTATAATTATGTTAAAGATACCAAGCAATTTTAATACTTTCTACATTTAGATCTCCTCCTGAGATTTTTATTTAATAAGGTTAGAACACCTTATGGTAATTTGTTTTGGTAAAATACTTACAAGCTCTGTATTACTAAATCTTGGTATTTCTAGCCTAGCTCCCACTGATGAGACCTCAATAAAGGTCGAAACTGGTCTGGGTAGTGGCCCCTTGCCTTTAATACAAAACATCATACATCCCCTTATTGGAGATGTGTTTTGGCATTAAGGGTAAATATTAAGATTAGTGATCGGAGCTTGTTCCACTTCTACCACGGGTTGCCCTGGTCTTGCACTACCTGTAGGATCAGCTTGTCTTGCATCACTTGCAGGCGCAAACTTGACATTTTGTCTGTTTGCTTACTTGGGAAAAATGGAGTAAAACCAGGTTTAAAATTGCTTGGTATCTTTAACATAATTATACCCAAGGTAAAAATACTTTCTACCTTCAGTGAAAACATTAGGGAATAACTGAAAGCAGATTCAAATATTGGTTTGTAATAATTGGAATGTTATTATATTCTTCAGTATCCAGGATAACAGTGAAGTTATCTTTATCTGCAGGTAGAATTATTATATCTTTGTTATTTTGTAGTTTTTTTTTTATTGCTTGACATTCTGCTGGAGAGAGATTGTCTGTAGGGGAAGTTTCACATTGTTCATAATAAAAATTGATTCCATGTGGAGAAAATTAGCTTCTTGAGTAGGAAGGAAAGAGGTAGCCTTTTCAATTTTAGTAACAGCTCCTTTGAAATGGATTTTGGCGATATCATGAAATTAAAGCCCTTATAAATACGGGCTTTAATTCTTTTCAACATTTGAAAGTTGTAACAAGATTTGTTTATGATAATTTTATCAGGAGAGAGTTGCAACTTTGATTTAGATGATTTTTCCTGTTCTTGCTTTATTGCTTCGAATTTTTTAATTTATTTTATTTGGTTGTTATTTTGAGTCTTGGAAGCTTGTAATTCAATCGTCTCTTTGATAGGTTTCCAAGTGTCGCTGTCTCAAGTATGTTCAAAGTATATAAATAAATAATAGTTCCACATGTGTGGGAACTACAAGGGCTCTATTGCAAAACTTTTATACCCCATATTTCAGCAATACTGGTTGAATATTATCTATTCCAGTTGCCTTTCCACCTTTCAGGCTTTGATTCTTCAAGTATCAATATGTACTCCTGTCGGTATTATTACTGTTGAATATTTTTTACTGTTGTTCTGTCACTTCTTTTTTTTTTTCATTTAACAAAA
Source organism: Typopeltis vanoorti (assembly GCF_054136105.1). NCBI lineage: Eukaryota > Metazoa > Arthropoda > Arachnida > Uropygi > Thelyphonidae > Typopeltis > Typopeltis vanoorti. The sequence goes on from NC_143559.1 coordinate 7,877,423, forward strand.
TAATTACTCCAAATATCCAGAATATCTTTCAGTTTGTTTTCATGTCACCTTTAACATCTCTGATTCCTTTTACTGCACTCTTTCCTTCATTTATAAGCTTTTTCAATAGCATCAAGAACATTTTGCAACCTTTCTGATATTTATTTTCTATATTCTTACCGTCTTCCCATGAATTTTGTTTGTCTACTTTTACATATAGCTTAGCTTTTACATTTTTCTCTGTATTCTTTTAGGGCATCTACCAACTTATTTGCTGGGAACTTTCAGTATGCTTTCTTGTCAAAGAATTGCATCTTTAACTTCGTGGGTCCACCATGGCATTCTCATTTTTCTAACCTTGCACCCAACTTCACTACATGCCTCCCTAGGTGAATCAATCAGTATTTGCCAGCCTGATTGGCCAAGTGGTTAGCATATCTGCTCTCCAGCCATAAAGGCTATGGGTTCAAATCCTGCCATGGGCATGGATGTTTGTTGATTGTCTATGAAAATACTAATGGTGGTAGTGGACAGTAGATGGCATTGGTGTAGATGATGAAGTTCACTGTAGTTGGTGGAAATGGAGAGTTGTAGAATAGGTGCCCTCCCTCAATGAGTCTTTGGACTCCCTGGAGGTATCACATAATAATAATAATAATAAAAATAAAATAATGTATTAAATAATAATTAAGGGGATACAAATCCCTTGTTGTTCAACTGCCAGTAAGCAAAACTCTAAGATCGAGAACTACGAATCTATGAGTTTCATATATACCAAAAAACTATCGGCGAATCCAAGTGTAAATGACCACTTGGTAGTACAATACCAAAATACAACTTGGTGTTGTACTTTGTCAGTTGAACAACAAGGGATTTGTATCCCCTTAATTATTATTATTAAGGATGCCAAAAAAATAGCCATTTGTCTTTCAATTTATGTTATAATATACAAACACACCTTTATGGCATTCGTATAGTAAAGGTATGTAAGTTCTTTTCACTTAAACCTTGTTATCTTCCAGGTCTACCTACTTACTGATGAGACCTCAAAAAAGGTTGAAACCGGTCTGGGTAGTGACCTCTCCTCATAATGTAATTGCAGTATTACATCCCCTAGGAGCTGTGTTTTTACATCATGAGAAAATATCAATGATAGTGAGGGAGCTTGCTCCACCTTTGCTTCGAGTTGCCTTGGTGTTGTACTACCAAGTGGTCATTTCATTTGGATTCGCTGATAGTTTTTTGGTATATATGAAACTCATAGATTTGTAGTTCTCGATCTTAGAGTTTTGCTTACTGGCAGTTGAACAACAAGGGATTTGTATCCCTTTAATTATTATTAAGGATGCCAGAAAAATAGCTGTTTGGCTTTCAATTTATGTTATAATGTATTAAATAGTTTCTTTTCACAGTTGTCAACTTTATTGCATTTTCTACTAGGATTTCTTTTATTTTCATTAAATTTTCCTTTTCTTCCATGTTTATTGTTTCAATTTCAAGCAGTTCATCTTGTCTGGCTTCAGAAACATCAGAGTATACATTTAAATCTTGCATCTCAAGACTAGATTGCTTATTAAGACAATATTCCAATCCACAAATCGAAATAGTGCCATCTGAGAAATTATTGGCCTGGTTGGCCAAGTGGCCACTCTCTAGCCAAAAGGCTGCGGGTTGGAATCCCTTTGTGGGCATGGATGTTTGTGACTGTCTGTGAAAATATTAGTGGTGATGGGTAGTAGATGTGTTGGTGGATTTGAGTGGTGGAGACAGAGTTGTAGAGTAGGTACCCTCCCTCGATGAGTCTTCGAACTTCCTGGAGGTGTCATATAAAATAATAATAAAATAATAACTTGTATATTTGGATTAGAAGTCTTTGGAAGAACAATTAATTTGTGAGAAACATTCAAAGGAAATGTAAAGAATTTATCTTTTTAGGAGAAGAAATTTTAGTTTCAGAAAACCTATTAATTTAATTGGATATTTCAGTCTTTTAATATCATTAAGAATAAAATTTTAATTTTATTAAAAAGTGACCAAGAAATAAGAGAAATATGTGCTGCTGTATTTAATGAAATTTCACAAGGTATATTTTCAATAAAGCTCTGTAAAACTGTCAAAGGTTTATCATTACTGATATGTGAGAGTGTAGCAATATCAGTTTGATGATTTGATTTGAATTAGAAACTAACTTATTATTACTTTGAGCTGTGAAATATCTGTAGGTAAGTTGTTTTTGCTAACACTATATTTGAATTATATTTCATTCCAACATTTGAATTTATCTTATCCTTAGATTTATTTCCTCTAGGATTAAACTTAGTCCTACTAAAACAGTTTTTAGATATGTGACCTAACATATTACAATTATAACACCTAGGAATAAACTCTGAACATAAGTTACCTTCATAACTCTGCTACTAGTAAATTCTTTCTTGTGGTTATATTTATTATTATTTATTATTACGTGACACCTTCAGTGAGTCCACAGACTCATCAAGGGAGGGTACCTACTCTACAGCTCTCTGTCTCCACCAACTACAACTAATCACAACTACACCAACGCCATCTATTGTCCACCACCACTAGTATTTCCACAGACAATCACAAACATCCATGCCCACGGCGGGATTCGAACCCGCAGCCTTTTGGCTGGAGAGAGAATACGCTAACCACTCGGCCAACCAGACTGGCAAAAAATTGGCAGCCTATTTTTCTACCCATTGCAGGAGGGTTTGGGTCTATGGATGTTTGTGACCCAGTCCATATTGGAGAAGACAATCACAAACATCCATGCCTACACGGGATTCGAACCCGCAGCCTCTTGGCTGGAGAGCAGATATGCTAACCACTCATCCAATCAGTCCTGCAAATATATCAGTTACTTTAATATTATTTTTGTTCTAGGTGTTTATCAGAACTTTCCAGACCCCCCCCCCCCCCCCCCCCCTTACTTTTATGTTGGGCCCATATATGAGAGGTTGGCTGGTCAACCTATAGGTACTTTAGTACCGTTTATGGGTAGTGGGTTGGGAAAGGAGAAACTTGTTGACATTCGATTTAAAAGCCTGTGTATTTTATTCCTTGGGAAATACATCAGGGGAAAGACTGTTCCACTGTACAGCAGTAGCAGGGATGAAGGAGGAGGAAAAGAAACTTGTCCTGTGGGTTTCAAGGTGTACTGTGAAATGATGTTGGGGGGGGGCAGCTGTACATGTTCCATTGGGCTTATTACAGAGTGGGGGAATTATTGATGCTTTTTCAGATGAACATTTTCCATGGAAATATTTATAGAATATACAAATTGCAGAGACTAAACATCTATGTGAAAGTGAGGGGGAGTGAGTTGGTAAGAGATGGGTCATTTATCAGTCTAATTTGTTTAGAATTACTTGTTTAGAATCAGATTCAGTATCATTAGACAACCTATCTGATTTACTAGGAGAGTTACTATTTATATTAAAATCAGCTAATATTTTAAATACCTTTTCTTGACTTTCTAATATAGATTTTTACTGTTTTTCTGTTTTCTCTTTAACGAAAGCTTTAAGGTTGTATTATTATTAACATCTGACCTCAATGGAGTCAGAGGCTCATCATGGGAGGTACACTGCACATAATGCTCATCCAACCATGCTTTAAACTGATTATTGTGTCTACATTCACAACACACTCAGGCAATGCATTCCACTCACAAACTGCTCTCCATGCAAAGAACCTGCTTCTCACTACTCTGCTCACACCCTCCTTATACAGTTTCCAGTGATAGCTTCTTGTTCTAACATCTCTCCCATTCTATGAAAAATCTCTTCCATGTTGTTGTGACGACTCCTTTCTGTCGTGTTCTAAATCTATCTAGTTTCAAGTCACTTTTATGAATAATACAACTAATTACGAAATGATCACTGATCCAAAAGTAGGGAAATTTATATTTATACTGCGCCACCCTATTCTTAGATTAGTCTATATAAATAGTAGGATCAGTTCTAAATTAAGTTAACAGTCATCTCATTAGGCCGAATCATCAATTATCATTTTTACTTTATCATTTTTATTTTTATTTTACCGCAAGATTCGAATGTTTATGAACGGTGCAATAATAAGGAATTCAGGCAAACACAATATTTAGATCAACAAAACAAAACATTTAATATATGATATGGTTAACAAATACAAGAACTCTATTTTAAAATGGAACTATACAATTAACTTAACACTTCTTCTTAGGTCACTGATGCTAATTCAATGTTCTAACTTTCATATACTAT